>NC_135880.1:117888824-118241324 GCF_964194155.1 Cetorhinus maximus
AAAAGAGAAAGGGATGTTAAATGGCTCGAAAAGAGTTAGGAACTATGTGGTTGTGCACATGTATTTCCAGAATGCCACAACATTCACTACTGCATTACAGCCAGTGTGGCAAAGCAGGAGAGTATCATTGGAACATACATACATAGGAGCAGGAATAGGCCATTCCTTCCGCAACACACTGTAAGGTCTGGAAAAATATTCAGTGAAAACTCCAGTATCATAACAACATCAATCCCTTTTTTAAATTTTCCTTTTCATGGCCTAGTGGTCTTCCCTCATGCTTCACGTAAGAATTGCACTGGGGCCCCAACTTGGCAATGTAGCCAAGTTATTGCAGAATTCCTGGAACCATTTATTACATATAACATTCATTTATGTCCTAATGTAGCATATGGTTTTTATTATACCATTTCATAAGTAGCAGAAACATAGGGTTAAATTGTCAGAGCCAGGGTGGTGGGATTGAAGACTGAGGGTGTGTGGTGGGGAAGGGGGAAATAGCGAGGATCCATGTTGGGACAGCTACCCAGGCATTCCTAGCAGTGGAAAGCTTAATTCCCAGGGATGGGCAGGGACCTGGATCAGCTTCCTGCTCACGGAAGCGGCCAGTCAATTTGAATGATTAAGGTCCCAATTGAAGGTGATTTAGAGGGCCCACCAGCATTTTGCCAGGAGAGGAGCGTTTCCTGCCCCGCCTACTGCAAGTGGAGGCTGCTAGTTTAATGGAGGCCTCTCTACAGCGTCTGTGGGTGGGGGGGGCAGACCAGAGGCTCCATCCTCCAAAGAATGGGCCGCCAACATCAAAGAATACCTCTGCAGTCCCAACAGTCCATGTGGGAAGGTTTCCCCAAGATCAGAGGGCCCTACTGTCCCCTCCCGTTAAATAATGACTTATTTTTATGATTGTACATCATAAAAGTGTGCAAGGTTACGGGGAGAAGCCAAGGAATTGGAATTAGTTGAGTAGCTCATTTAGAAAGACAGTGTAGACACGATGGTCCAAATGGCCTCCTTCTGCATCATAATAATTCTATGATTCTGACTCTGAAGGCACCTCCATTTTGAGGTGCCCTCATGTTTTCAGATTTTCCTCAGCTTTGCCCACCTCTCCAGGTGGGGCTGCCGAATCTCTAGAGCTGCTGGCCCATGATTGGGCTGGCAGCATCAGGAGCCTGCTCACCATCATTAATAATATCATGTATGTGGAGGCAGCCAATTAAGAAGCCCCTTCTATAAAATAGCTCCCCCTGCCTGGCTCCCAGTGTTGGCTCGGGACCCCAGTTGGTTCTGGTGTTGAGATCCTGAAGACCACAGGAAAACCCTGTACATAGTGACAGAAAAAATTTACAGCAATGTGGCTATTCAGCCCATCATGTTTGTGCTGGTCTAAAACAAGCAATCTAGTCTAATTCCACTTTCCAGCTCTAGTTTCATAGAATGATAGGTACTTTTTTATTTATTCATTGGATGTGGGCATCGCTGGCTAGGCCAGCATTTATTGCACATCCAATTAATTAAGCTTGTTCAGAATGCATTTAAGAGTCAACCACATTGCTGTGGGTCTGGAGTCACATGTAGGCCAGTTAAGGACAGCAGATATCCTTCCCTAAAGGACATTAGTGAACCAGATGGGTTTTTACAACAATTGACAATGGTTTCATGGTCATCATTAGACTTTTAATTCCAGGTTTTTATTGAATTCAAATTCCATCATCTGCCGTGGTGGGATTCGAACCCAGGTTCCCAGAGCATTACCCTGGGTCTCTGGATTACTGAGATAAAAGCAAAAAATTGCGGATGCTGGAAATCCAAAATAAAAATAAAAATAAAAATACCTGGAAAAACTCAGCAGGTCTGGCAGCATCTGCGGAGAGGAACACAGCTAACATTTCGAGTCTGTATGACTTAGTTCTGTTGAAGAGTCATACGGACTCGAAACGTTAACTGTTTTCCTCTCTGCAGATGCTGCCAGACCTGCTGAGTTTTTCCAGGCATTTTTATTTTTGTTCTCTGGATTACTGGTTCAGCGACAATACCACTACACCATTGCCTCCCCCTTCAAGTACATATCCAAATATTTTTTAATATGAAGGGGGTTTCTACCATTACCATCCTTTTAGGCAGTGAGTTCCAGACCTCCACTGCCTACTGGGTGAAAAAAATTCTCCTCAGCCCCCTTCTTTCTTCTGGAGGTTATTATGCTCACAGGTTATTGATCTCTCTGCTAATGGGAGTAGAGGTCCTCCCTCTCCACTCTATCTAGGTTCCTTATTATTTTATGCACCTCAATTAAATCTCATCTCAGCTTCCTCTCATCCAAAGAAAACAGTCCCAGCCTATCCAAATTTCACTTATCACTGATTCCTGGCAACACCCTCATAAATCTCCTCTGTAACCTCTTTAGCACTTTAAGGTCCTTTTGGTAATATTGTAACCAGAACTGTACGTAGTACTCTAACTGTGACTTAACTAATATTTTATATAACTCTAGCATAACTTCCTGCTCTTACACTCGATGCCTTGGCAAATAAAGGAAAGTCTTCAGTATGGCTGCGTAACCATCTTATCTACCTGTCCTCCTACCTTCAGGGATCAGTCGACATGCCCTCCAAGGTCCCTCTGTTCCTCTACACTTATCAGTACCATACCATTTATTGTATATTCACTTGTTAGCCTTCCCCAAATGCATTATCTCACTCTTCTCTGGATTGAATTCTATTTGGCCTTTTTCTGACCAGTCCATTGATATCTTCCTGCACTTGTGGGCTTTCTTCCTCACTATCAAACACACAGCCAATTTTTGTAATATCTGCAAACCACATGCCCCCTACATTTAAGGCTAAATCATTGATATATGCCATGAACAGCAAGGGACCCAGCACTGAGCCCTGCAGACCCCCATTGGAACCAACCTACCAGTCACAAAACAAATATCAACCATTTGCTTCTCACCACTGAGCCAATTGCTGGATCATATTTGCCACTTTCCCTTGAATCCCATGGGCTTTTACTTTTCTGACTAATCTACTATGCGGCACCTTGTCAAAAGCCTTGTTAAAATCCATGTAGACTACTTCAAAATCGTAACCCTCATCGACCTTCCTTTTTACCTCCTCAAAAAATTCAAATGACGTTATTCAGACATGACCTTCCCTTAACAAATCCATGTTGACAGTCTTTCATTAATCCCTGCCTTTCTAAATGACAATATTTACTGTCCCTCAGATTTTTTCCAATAATTTTCCTAACACTGTGTTAGGCTGACTGGCCAGTAATTCTATCTTTTCCTTCTCCCTTTTTTAAACAACAGTACAATATTAACAGGCCTTCAGTCCCCTGACAGTACATCGGTATTGGAAATGATAGTCAGAGTCTCTGCTATTTCCTGACCTCCCTTGCTTCTCCTAGCTGCCTGGGATATATTTCCTTACACAAGCATTATTTTCCATGATCTTAAGTTTTCATAAGTTGTAATTACAATGTAATGAAGCAGTGTAATGATATGGGATGCATTCAGCAATGTGTACTACCGATTTCTTTATTATTATAATTGTAATAGAGAAAATAAGTTGCATATTTCATAGTATGAATACAATGTTACAATTCACCAAGCTGCCTGCCAGCGAATGAAGTTTGATAGATCTGAATTTGAATATGATGAAAGCCTTAGTGAACAAACAGAATTGGTTGATTCAAACTGATGGCAGTTTAGCCGAATCCAGTTTTTCAACTCACATTTTAATTTGCTGCTTGGGAGAAAAGGAATGGGGATTTTGCTGACAGCTGGAAAATTCCTCCCGAAAGTTGTTGTTTTTTTTCAATGCACTTCTTACATTTTATGCTAGTTGTTAATAAAATTTATTACATTCATTTCCACAGCTGGATATGATTACTGACAAGGTGATATCTCTATTATGTTTTTGCACTCTTCAATATATAATCATAGTAGACATTTTATCAGGGCAACAAAGCCTTTGAGAAAGTTATTCCCACGTGTCACAGATCAATAAATGGGTAACAATTTATTCCTGTGCCATTCCATAGATCCCTTTTCACTACTCAAATTAACTCCCTCCATCCACATTATTCTCCATCATTAAGATTGCTGGAGAGCCTCTGGCTATCCCAAAATGCCAGCACCCTTCATTGAACTACCATATGACATATTTGAGGGGAAACCCTCCTGAAATAACTTTTCCTCTGTGTTCCCTAATAAGTCTCTTGAAGCTATTATTAGCTGAGTGTAATGTTAAAGGAGACTGAGATTTGTTGAAGAGTCATACGGACTCCGCAGATGCTGCCAGACCTGCTGAGTTTTTCCAGGTATTTTTATTTTTGTCTGGGATTTGAACTATTTGTGTACTTTATGTTAAAATCCCAGGTTCTGTGCATGAAGCTACCCAGGCAGATTAGTATACCTGCTCCAGTTGCTGCAGGGTTCAGCAATATCACCAAGGGACTTGTGGTTCTTCCTCTAAATCAAATTATAAATGTACAAGAGTAAGCACACGCATGTGCACATTAATGATTTGAAATTGTACTTTGCAATGTTAGCAACATTTTTCTGCCTAATATTTTAACCAAGAATTAACTCGGGTTAAGAACTTTGTTAAAACAGGGCGCAAAGGAATATAAGCATATCCATTACCAATATTACTGTGAAAATTTTAAAATGTTTTGTGCGTATGTAATATCAGTTCATGTTATCTATTTTTAGTGGTTGTAATCAGAATTACTAGGCAATGCAGAAAAGGTCAAGCAACAAGTTTTGGAGGTGGGAGTATCAACAAAGGATGACATGCATTTGGATGATTAATAGTTTATATTGAGGGTTCCCATGTGATTTTTAGCACAAACATTAAACCTACCCACTTACCCTGATGCAAAGCAACAAGGGATTCATGGGCTAGAAGAAAAATCAAAATGGAGATTAGAAATTAATTAATTGGTGCAAACTATTGAGGAAAGAGAGAAGGAATGTTGAATGAATGACTGGTGAGAAGCTTCTCTTGAAATGTTGATAGCACAGCCTGAAATTCCATCCACAAAGAGGGAGAAGAAAGGATTGCAACATTATGTGACAGTCTGCCCTTTGCGATTGGAATGAATTGCTTTTACTGGATAACATCCGAGAACCCTGTTTGTTCCCTTACAAGACAGACAAAAACAAAAACAAAACACTGAGACCTGGGATAAAAACAAAAATCATTTGTTCTTCTGCAGTTGTGAGTTGCCTTTGATCGGTTGTGATCAGTTTACTAAATTGAGGTTTAAGCAATCTGGAATCTCTCCACAGGCACACCTGTTTACTGAAGCCAAGAGGGGAATTTTCCCAGGACAATAGAGGAGGCATCAGAGGCAGGGAGTGGGAGCCCAGGAAAATTTGAAAAATGCCGCGGGACAGGTTTTCCAACGTGTTCCTACCTCCTCACACTTTTAGCAGGGCAGGAAGCATGCCTATGTCCGCAGAGGTATGTAGATAAAAGTAATTTTGCTGGGAGCTCATGGGAACCCTGCTGTTTCTGCAGGTTAGCTACTCAAAGGGAGCAAGAACAGGGAAAAAGAGGATAACCAGGGATAGAGTAGGGCCCATTAGGGATCATGGGGGCAATGGATGGGTGGAGCCAGAGGACATCGGTAGAGTGTTGAACGAATACTTCACATCTGTCTTCACCCAAGAGAATGAGGATGAAGGTATCGAACTCGGGGAGAAAGGCTGCGAGGTTCTTGAGCAATTTGATATAGGGAGTGACAAGGTATTGGCAGGCTTAAAAGTGGACAAATCTCCAGGTCCAGATGATTTGTGTCCCAGACTGCTGAGAGAGGCAAGGGAGTAGATCGCAGGGGCTCTGACCCAAATTTTTAATTCCTTTCTGGCCACGGAGGAAGTGCCAGAGGATTGGAGAACAGCTAATGTGGTTCTGCTATTTAAGAAGGGTTGTAGAGATAAGCCAGGGAACTACAGACCAGTGAGTCTCACATCAGTGGTAGGGAAACTATTGGAGAAAATTCTGAAGGAGAGAATCTATCTCCACTTGGAGAGGCAAGGTTTGATCAGGGATAGTCAGCATAGCTTTGTCAGAGGGAGATCATGCCTAACAAATTTGATTGAATTTTTTGATGAGGTGACCAGGTATGTAGATGAGGATAGTGCAGTTGATGTAGTTTATATGGATTTCAGCAAAGCCTTTGACTAGGTCCCACATGGGAGACTTATAAAGAAGGCAAATGCACATGTAATACAGGGTAATTTGATAAGGTGGATTCAAAACTGGCTTAGTTGTAGGGGACAGAAGGTGATGACAGAAGGATGCTTTAGTTACTGGAAGCCAGTGTCCAGTGGCATACCACAGGGATCTGTGCTGGGCCCCCTGTTATTTGTCATTTATATAAATGACATAGATGACTATGTGGGGGGTAGGATTAGTAAGTTTGCGGATGACACAAAGATTGGCCAGGTGGTCAACAGTGAGGTTGAGTGTCTTGGGCTACGGGAAGATATAGACGGGATGGTCAAATGGGTGGATAAGTGGCAGATGGAATTTAACCCTGAAAAGTGTAAGGTCATACGCTTTGGAAGGTGTAATTTGATAAGAAAGTATTCAATGAATGGCATGACACTAGGAAGTTCAGAGGGACAAAGGGACCTTGGCATGTGTGTACATAGATCTCTGAAGGTGGAGGGGCATGTTGGTGGGGTGGTGAAAAATGCATATGGGACACTTGCCTTTATCACTCGAGGCATAGATTACAAAAGTAGGGAGATCATGTTGGAGTTGTCTCGAACCTTGGTGAGGCCACAGCTGGAGTACTGTGTGCAGTTCTGGTCGCCACATTATAGGAAGGATGTGATTGCACTGGAGGGGGTGCAGAGGAGATTCACCAGGGTATTGCCTGGGATGAAACATTTAAGTTATGCAGAGAGGTTGGATAGACTTGGGTTGTTTTCGTTGGAGCAGAGAAGACTGAGGGGCGACCTGATTAAGGTGTACAAGATTGTGAGGGGCATGGACAGTGTGGATAGGGAGCAGCTTTTCCCTTTAGTTGAAGGGTCAGTCACGAGGGGACATAAGTTCAAGGTGAGGGGCAGGAGGTTTAGGGGGGATGTGAGGAAAAACTTTTTTACCCAGAGGGTGGTGACGGTCTGGAATGCGCTGCCTGGGAGGGTGGTGGAGTTGGGTTGCCTCACATCCTTTAAAAAGTACCTGGATGAGCACTTGGCACGTCATAACATTCAAGGCTATGGGCCAAGTGCTGGTAAATGGGATTAGGTAGGTAGGTCAGGTGTTTCTCACATGTTGGTGCAGACTTGATGGGCCGAAGGGCCTCTTCTGCACTGTGATTCTGTGAAGAACAGAAAACACTGACTCTTTTTAAGCTGGCAATCAGTTCAGTTTATTGCGACAAATAGAAGCTGAATTTCAAACTAAATTTGATCTTTGCTGGCCATTATAAATGGCTGAATGAATTCTACTATAATCGTGTAACTATATCCCATTAGCATTTAATGGTGACTGGTTAATTTACATTTGGAGACTGTTGGTGCTGAATCCATTCAAGTTGCGAGCCCAATATCAGGCTGATTTTTGGATCATGAACCCAGACATCTCCGTTGCAAGACATAGGCATTATCAGCCCAGAGGAAGCCAATTAAGAACCTGCCTCCAGGACAGCCATTCAATTAGGGGCATCAGGTTGCCTGAAGACTTGAAAGGGCCAACCGGACCATCCAAAATGAATGGTGGTTGGCAGATCCACTGAATACTGACTGCTGTTGAGGTGAATGGGGGAGAGGATTGGGCAAGGTGGAGGCACCAGCAGCTAATTCCACAAGCCCAGCACTATCCAGTGGATCTGTCTGCAGCTGCAAAGCAAACAACTGCAAACACTTGCCTGTAGATGTCCTGAGGATTGCCAATTTTGTCTATTAAAATGACCACTGTATATGAAACTCATGGCTCTCAGACCTCCCTCGATCTTCTTGCTCCCTGTGAGTAGCTGAGCTGCAGAAAGAGCGGGGCTCCCGTGAGCTGCCAGAAAATTCCATAGCCATGCAAAAGAACCTCCATAATTACCTTCATCTACATCCCTCTGCTGACATAGGCATGCATGCCGTCCTAGTAAAACTGGGAAGAGGTGGGAACATGTGGGGAATAGTGTCCCCTGGCATTTCTCAAATTTTCCTGGGCCCCATTCCCTGGGTGTAATTTTCCAGTCCCCCGCCATGGTGGGTTTAATGGCAGGTTGGTGGGGGGACAATGAGGCAGGACCTGAAAAATCAGTTTCTCGCTGGTGTAAAATGATGGCGGGAACTTGCGTTCCCACCCACCATGACGGGTCGCCATTCCCGCTAGAGGCCGGCGTGAAACTGATTTATTGGGATTTACTGTTAACAGGATGCAGGTGAAGGCCTGACCGGAATTGACTCCCAGCCCGAACGCCTGCACCGCCGACGGGAAATCACACCAGTCCAGAGCATGTCTGGGCCAATGTAGTGTGCAAATGTCAAACTTACCATAAGAAGGTCTTGGGCTGCTTGCAGAGATCGGAAGTGAAGATTGAGGCCCCCAGCGACCGGACCCTGGAACACCGCGTGCAGCAATGGAGTGGGTGGAGCATCAGCCACGTGGATCTTCTCGGCACAGCAGCATCCTGGAGGTGGGTGTCCTCGGAGTAGCTTCTTCCAGGAGGTGGATCTTCAAGTTGCAGGCGGATGGCTGCAGGAGGTACTGTCGGGAGGCCTTGGTCTGCGCTGAGTGGAGGATTAGACAGGGAGGAGTGGAATGAAGAGGTTAGGGGGTGGGGTGTGGAGGCCTCGACGGAGGCAGGGAAGGTTGATGGTGGGTGGTAGGGGAAAGAGAGAGCTGGTGGAATGGGTGAGGTGGTATGGAGCAAGAGGGTGGCAGGTGGCTGGAGTGCAGCGTGGCGTGGAGGGGCTGTGCAGGTGTGGACGGGCATGGGGGCGTGTGTTGTGCAGGTTTGGATAGGCATGGTGGGGGGGCTGCTCTGCAGGTCTGGACAGGCGTGGTTCTGACATAGGGGTCTGTACAGTCAATGGAGGAGTCCTGGGAGGGGGGCATACCAGTGATACCAGGGTACCAGTGATTAGATGGGATTGTGACGGTTAAAGGGGGCAGTGAGAGGCTGTAGGGTGGGAGGATTGAAGGTGAGGCGATGTCAAATGAAGGGGCGCTGAGGGTTGTTGGAGGGGATGCGGAAGGTGATTAGGATTCCAGGGAGCAGCAGGGTGAGTAGGGTCATGTCCATTGTAACAGAGGTGAAGGTAGGGGACTTCAACAATGACCTGCCTGGGATAGAAGGTGATGGGGGAGGGTTGAAGGGTGACTGTGGGAGGTCAAAAGCGATTCCAGCAGGGTCAATGGCTATTGGGGGGGAGGGTGTGGCTAACGGGAGGAGGGGAAAAGGTATTTGACTCAACTTGTTATGTCACTAGCACCATGGCTGCTCACAACTATGCAGAGCCTCATGGTGGAGATCTCGAGATGCTGCATGTGTGTCGGATCATCGGGGGTGGGCGGAGATGCAGGCCAGCTCAAATGGACAACTGAAGGGGAACCCCATTATGTAGTACTTACAATGCTAGGGCTTTGGGACAGATGAGAGTGTGAAGGGCAAAGTCTCAGTGTGCGTGGGAGACTTCTCGTACATGGCTCGCAAGGGCCCTGGCAAAGACCTTTGCCTCTCTGCACATGCCTGATACCGGGGGATATGTGGTGTCCCTCGGTAGATGGTTGGGTGGGAGGGTTGGTGTGCACAGGTTTAAGGACTATTGCAAACAAACCACATCAAACATGAATAAAGTGCAATGAACTATATTTACAAAACTGTGATAAGTTTAACAGTCATAGTGCATCTGTGCAACCACTTGTGAAATCAAAACTTCTTAATTTTTCTTTCCCTACCACTTCTTCTAGGTGTTCCCCCAACATCTGCAGCACGGGTGGAGGCAGCCTGCTGACCACTTGGCCCTGTTGCCTTGAATGACATTGGTGGCCGTCCTCTGGAGACCCGAGGCCTGGAGGGCCCCGGCTTATTTTGGGTGTCCTGCTGTGGGGCAGCTGCTCCCTCTGCATACACAGAGGATAAAGCTGAAGGGGTTGCAGGCAAGGGGCATTTGAAGGGCTGGACACCCTCAGAGAGCCCTGAGTGGAGGTTCCAGGGGTGCCCAGCTGCCACTCCTCCCTTTGGGTGCTTGAGGGCCCCTGCCTGAGTCCTTGAGGAAAGAGGCACCTGGGGAGAAGTTGAAGTGCGCTGTCTGCCTCTTGCGTAGTCACTGCAAAAGCTCACCCATGGTTACAGCAAGTGCAGGTCTGTGCATATCTACAGCAGAAGTTGCTGGACCAGATTCTCCATGGAGTTGGCTACCCTCCCCATGGAGACCTCCATGCATGCACAGGTCAGCACCACTTCATCGGCCAGCAGGCAGACAGACTCCTTGCCTCACATGCCACTCTGTTGAGGGTCTCCACTACCTCTGCCCGATATTTCCTCACCTCTTGCTGCCTCTCCAGCATCTCTTGGAAGGCCAATTCAAAGGCTCATCACCGAACTCGAACCTTGCAGTTGCCTCTTCCCCAGCAGTCCTCCAAATGCCGGTGAGCTTGGCTGTCCCTGCCTCTTCTTGCTGTGGAGACGCGTCCGTGCAGTGACCGCCAGAATGTCAGACCCTTCCCAACCTAGATCTAGTACCCACCGAGGTGTGTGTCTCTGGGCTGGTGGAGGGTGCAGGTGACTGCTGCAACGCCTCTACAGGTGCACCTTCTTGCTCCTCCATGACCTTGGTCCTCTCTGGGCTTGTCTGAGTGCTGGACAGGGCCTTGTCTGTTTCAGGCTTTGCCCTTTTCCTGGTGGCACCTGTAAGTGAGAGAGGAGAGAGCGAGTGACTGCATGAGCTGCCTTCAACATGGAGGGATGCGTGAGCCTTAGGTTTCAATGTGATGTGCATGAATCATTACTGGATGGAGGCTGCCCACCAACCTCTCCACCTCCGCAGGCCCTGTCCCGGTCCACCCCTGCCAGCTGGGCTGCCCACTCTTCGAAGTCAGTGAGGCCTTTGAAGTCTGGCTGACTCCCTTCTCCCTTCTCCTTCTCTCTCCTCTTATGGCTTAACTTTTCCTGCACAAAGTGAAAAGATGGGTTGAGAATAATTGGGTTTCATGTGTCTTTCTCATGCTTCCAGTCTTACAAGTAACTCACTGGATTGTGTGCCATGCGACTGATGCACTGCAGCTTGTCCACCAGGATTCTGGGGCAGCACCCTCCAGAGCAGTTAAACCAGGCAGGATAAGGCTCACAAAGGCATGTCATTAGCGGTGCTTGCTGGTGCCCTCAACACGTGACCCCCTTCGCCACCCCACCCCCCCCACCCCGAAACCCTCCGCCAGGCAGCATGTGAGCTCTCTCTATGTGGAAGGGTCAGCGACCCACACTGGCCTCTCCACCTGCATAATTGCATAATAGATAGACAGCAGTGGGGCTATAAGGCATCATCTTATCACATTGCCACTGAGGCCCATGTCCCCTGTACCATTCAGTGAGGCGTGCGAGAGCAGCTGAAGGTTCACGTACCCTGGCGGAGCGGATGAGATCACTTATCCACTTCCTGCACTGCAAGGCAGTCCTCCGGCGCACACCTTGGGCACTTCCTCCCATGCCGGGTTTGTCTCCCTGCTCGGCCTCTTCCTCCCATCCTCTAGATAGAGGACATCCCTCTTGGCCTCCACTTCACCAGGCAGGGTGCCCAGAGAGGCATTGCTGAATTTGGGCACCAGAACTCCCTGTCCCCTTCAGGCCATCTCCTCTCTCAACACTGGGTAGGTCGCTGTCCTGCCTTTTAAAAATGGCGCCCGGATATGACGGCACCATCCAGCCCGGCCTACCACGTGATACGTTGGGAAACCCCTGATTGCATAATTAATGAGGCCAGGGTTGCGTGATACAGCACGAATTCCCACCAGCCTCCGTGGCGGAAAAGACTCCCCGTTCCCGCCCCCGTCACGGGACTTAGTCCCGGAAGGGAAAATTCTTCCCCCCTACCTCTGATCCCTCCTTTATTGGCCTGGAAAACTTCTCCCCTTGGCTTCAGTGAACAGTAATGCCTGTGCAGAGATTCCTGATTGCTTAAATCCCCACTTAGTAAACTGATCACGAGTGGCTGCTAATAACTGCTGAAAGAGCAAACGATTTGTGTTTGTCTTGTAAGGGAACACTAACAGGGTTCTTGGATCATCTCCAGTAAAAGAAATTGATTCCAATCGCAAAGGGGAGACTGTCACATAATGGTGCTAATCCTTTCTTTTTTGCTTTTTGGCACTCCCTCAGCTTTCCTTCTCTCTTTCCCCCATAGTTTGCACTAATTAGCTGGGCTGTGTTAGTTTAATTTTTAATCTCCATTTTGATTTTTCTTCCAGCCCATGAATCCTCTGTAGCTTTACACCAGTGACTAGGAGGTGAGTGAGAGCAGCACAAGCTGATTCATAACACCCCTAAGTGCTCACTCACTCCAAGAAGTGATTGATTTCCATTGGGCAATTCCACAGTCTAACAGAGATTTGTATCTGAACACAAGGAATAATAGGAAAGCTTACATTTTACCATTTTGAGTCAGCACAATAGGGGAATTTTAAAGTCCCTTCAGAAATTTAATGTTCATTTTTTTTTAAAAAAGCTTCAGCAGCACGGGCTGGATTTTCAAACTGGGGTCGGGAACCTAGTGGGTTTTCTGGGTCACAACTGTGCGCCATGTTGGCATCATTGGCACAATGTGAGTCTTAAAGGAAAAGGCTCCAAGTGGTTGGGAGTTTGGAAGGCAGTTCGGCACCCAATTAGTGGCGTTGGGTGCAGACTGGAGGTAGGACCTTGTTACGGAGGATGTTTCTAAAAGGCAAATGGCAGCCATGACTGGATTTGCCATTGCCTGGAACAATGGAGCAGCAGTGCGGGCCTGGGCAGGCAACCCTGGGGCATTTCTCCAATGGCTCCCTTTAGGCTTTGACAGGTTCTGTCTCTGAGAAAAGAAATGTGATGTTTGCTCTAACCGGAAAAATAAATCCTCCAATCCATACCAAGAAGTGATGGAGAGAGGTGGACGTGGAGGGAGCAGCCGGGAAGTGATTCACAGGATTTGGCACAAGTGTTGAAAGCACTTTAATAATCTACTGAAATCTGGAAATGTGAGTGGGAAGAGATGCCTGGGTGATAGGTTTCAAACTCTGTAGACACCAGCATTCACAGAGATTGAGCAGACTGACTGCCCATAATTCTCCTCAGAACAAGTGGACAGTTGTATCCCTGAGACATCAGCCACCCTCACATATGGTGCACAATTGAACAAAGGTCATCACTGAGATATGCAATGTCTCATGTGAATGTCATGTGGGATGGATGTGGGAGAGCAGCTTTCTCATAAATCTTTCTGCCTTCATATAGGAGAAGAGAGAGCATAATTCCAGAGAAGTGCCTTGGTCTCATGCCACAGATCCACATACTGAGCCATATGGAGGAAGCAGCCCTGGAGTTAGTGAGAGTGCCATCACGTCAGGCTGTGGGCAATGGTGGGATGAGAGCTCATCCAGAGCAGGGTCATTTTATAGCTCAAATCTACAGTTGAAGGGCGTGGAGGTCACTTCTGCCGAATGTGCACTGTGGTTATACAACCGTTGTCACATTGTTTTTCACCCAGGCTCCCCCAGAACCTAAATGTCCCCCCAGCATCCCTAAAGGGTTCTACACAATTTTCAGGTCATTTGAAAATGGTACCCAATTTTTCAAATATATTCTTCTTACATTTAATGAAATATAATTATTCATTCAATTGTGTTTCACTTTGTTCTCATTTTTGTTTTACTATATATATATATATATACATACAGTGGGAGGGGAGGAGGGAGAGAGGGTTGGGGTTCCACAGAATTTCACAATACATGATAGGGTTCCTTAACCAAAATATGGTTGAAAACCACTGCACTGTCATCTATTGGATTTGTCATGCTGAGGCACATGCTGAGTAAGCCATGACCATCTCCTTGGGTTTCCCACAGGAGCAGTTGAGGTAGGAGAACAAGCTGTGCCAATTCAGTCATCACGGGCCTCCTTAGTGGGGAGAGATGTCCCTAAAGCTGCACTGTCTCATTATTCCTCTGCATCTTCCACCAACTCTGACACACTCACCTCGGTTGGGCCTCAATAGGAAATATTAGAGGCGGAATCGTCCCAGGTTTGCACTAAGTGCAGTAGCTGGCGGATAAAACGATGTTTTTGGCAGGTTTTCATGCCGTATCATCCCAAACCCACCACGTTACTTATGCATTCCCGGGAAACACGCTGTTACCATGGCAGGTGGGCTCTCATTCACCCGCCACGCCATCACCTCGCCGCTTCATCACGCCAGGCGCCACATTTAAAGTCCAACCGCACACACACCTCTCGGTGTTTCCAGCCCACGACTACTGAGGGGAAGATGTCCACAAAAGGCAAAAAGACTGCAGCCCCAAGGTTTAATGACACCTCACTGGAATGCCATTTGGACAGCATGGAGGCCACCGTGATGTCCTTTACCACCCACTCTGGCTGCAGGCCCAATCCAGCATGGCAGGCAGTAGCAGTGGTGATCAGTGCCAATGCGGCACAGAAGAGGTTGGCCATCCAATGCAGATAGAGGATAAATGATCTCATCCGTGCAGCCAGGGTATGGCAACCATTTCATCACTCTAAACTCACACACTCAAGCCCATCACACATTCACTGGCATCTCACTCACTACCAGCTCGAGGGACTTCACCACCCATTCTCACACACATACCCTTACATCTCCATCTGGCCTCATCTCTTCTGGAGGCTGCCACCTCAGTCCTCGCCATCTTGAGGCCACTTGCACAGATCAACATGTGTCCCCACACATACCTAGGGGTACCCTCCCCCAGTACAGCTCTCGTCCTGCAGCCTCTTCCCTTGCCTGAGGCTACTTCTTCCCCCTTCCCCCTTCCCCAAGCAAGACCTTGCCCTGCAGCTGTTGAAAAGTCACCCACAAATGGCTGATCTGGTAGATAGAGACCTACCCGTGAGCCCCCCTAAAAGTGATGTGTTGTCGCCTATGAAGCCTGGCGCTGATGACTGCGAGTGTTGACCGAAGCAAGGTAGGCAAACACGCCATGAAGCACTGAGTGAAGTGCAGCCCACTAAGAGCACATTGCTTATGTGCTATTGTGAAACATGTCGACGTTTCTTCCTGCCAACAGAAGTGGACGTTCCAGCGGGGTGGGGGGTGAGTCCAGTGGGCTGGCCTTATAAGATATGTTGATGTATTACAATGAGGTTTCCAATATCTGATGGCGGGAAATGCAGCCTGCCATCAGCGGGCTGAGAGGACGATCGCAAACTGGTTTCAGGCCATCATGAAACCAATCGCACCTTATTGTTGGCTCACACCACCGAACATGCCCGACGCCAGCGGGCATGGAAACTCCTGGCCTAGGTGAAGCACACTGAGTGAGGAGGAGAAGGAGGAGGGTGAGGCACAGTCAGGTGTGGACAGTTCCCTCTGGAAGACGGAGGACAGACACAGTTATGCTCCACAGGATGAAGATGCTGGGCCTCGGGTGTCACATGTAAGAAGGGTCTTTTTGGAGCATCATAGGCAGATGAGATCCCTATTGTTGGAATTCCCTGAGGCATTGTGGATCCGTGGGCAGACAATGGAGGAACCCATGTGATACCTATGTTCTGTAAAGTCTCAGGGTTTTGAGTGCATGAGTCCCTCCTCAGCCTCTTGGAGAGCCATATGCAACACCATCTGAGGGGTGCAGGAACAGCATGCGGACAGGCACAGGAAGAGTGAGACTCACTGTAGCATTGACTGCTCAGTGTCACTGATGCGCAAAGATGCCAGCTGCACCCCAGAGGGGCCACTAGTGTCACCCCTCGCCTCCTCAGCCCTTCTCAGAGAAACCATCCAGCCAGCAAGGCCCAGTGACAGAGACTGTCTCTGCAATGACTCAGGTGCAGCAGCCTGAAGCACCGTAACAGGTGCTTTTTGTTTGAAAAGGATATACTTGCCAATTCAGTGAGTACTTAACTGTTTACTTGCTGTGATCATAGATGAGCCAATAGAAGTTTAACAAAGAATGAAGCTAGCTCTGTTATACTTAAACCAATCTAAGTAAAATAATGAAATATGCACCAACTTTCGCCTACATAGACACTCAATGTTCACACACACACAAATACAGATTATAGAGTGAGAAGGATAGGTTGGCCAAGTTAGAGTACAGAAAGTGAAAGAGTATACAGTTTGCACTTTGGTGATTTGGCTAGCTTCAGGCTGAATCCAATGGTCTTGATGCTTCTGATTTAAAGATGTAGACGATTGAGTTAGTTGTTCTACAGGAGATGGTAGTGCTGGGTTGGATTTTTTTACGAAATCTCTGTCTGCAGCAGGGCATCCCTGGATGGTCACAGTCAGCAAACAGGACTTGAATCTTACCAGGTGGGTTGGGGGAAAAAAGAGGCTGGAGGGACCCCACTTAGCTCTTCTCCCTAAGCTGTCTGTCCTCAGTGCTGCTGAGAAAACATGCTTAAAACATATATAGGGTTGGCGTGCCAAGTGCCAGAGGAATTTAAAAGAAGACATTGTATATGTATTCCAAAGGTGACTTGATCAGCCCATGTCTGGAAGCTGACTTAGCCAGGGTCCCTTATCCAAGCAATTAGTCTTAATGAACCATCTCCAAAAGTTGAATACTTCAGTTAATTGACACAAATGCCTTGCTAATGAGAGAGGTGATGTGAGTCCTTTACAGTCCCCTGAAGTCATTGCCTTGGATGGGTTTTCCAGTCAGACTGACTTCACTCCAATGAATTGGAATGTGGAATGCGTAATGATGCAGATTGTGGTTAGTCATTGTGGGTTGTGAGTTCAGGTCACTCTAGTCTCCTTTTTTTATATTCCTTTACAGGATGTGGGTGTCGCTGGCTAGACCAGCATTTATTACCCATCCCTAATCCCTTGAGAAGGTGGTGGTTATCCTTGGTCTTGAACCACTGCAGTCCATATGGTGTGGGCACACCCACAGTGCTGTTAGGAAGGCAGTTCCAGGATTTTGACCCAGTGACAGTGAAGGAATAGCAATATAGCTCCAAGTTAGTATGATGTGTGGCTTGGAGGGGAACTTGCAGGTATAGTGCTCCCATGCATGTGCTGCCCTTGTCCTTATAGGTGGTAGAGGTCATGGGCTTGGAAGGTGCTACCCAAGTAGCCTTGGTGAGTTGCTGCAGTGCATCTTGTAGATGGTACACACTGCTGCTACTGTATGTCAGTGGTGGAGGGAGTGAATATCGAAGGTGGTGTTTGGGGTGCCAATCAAGTGGCCGCTTTGTCCTGAACGATGTCAAGCTTCATGAGTGTTGTTGGAGCTGCATTCATCCAGGCAAATGGAGAGTATACCTTCACACTCCTGACTTGTGCCTTGTAGATGCTGAACAGGTTTTTGGGTTTCAGAAGGTGAATTACTCACCTCAGAATTCCCAGCTTCTGACCTGCTCTTGTACCCATGGTATTTACATGGCTAGTCCAGTTCAATTTCTGGTCAATGGAAACCACCAGGATGTTGATAGTGAGGGATTCAGTGATGGTAATGTCATTGAATGTCAAGGGACCATGGTTAGATTCTGCCTTGTTGGAGATGATCATTGGCTGGCACTTGTACGATACGAATGTTACTCTCCACTTATCAGCTCAAGTCTGAATGTTTTCCAAGTCTTGCTGCGTATGGGCATGGACTGCTTCAGTATCTGAGGAGTCACAAATGGTGCTGAATATTGTACAGTCATCAGTGAACAGCCCCATTTCTGACCTTATGATGGAAGGAAGGTCCTTGATGAAGTAGCTGAAGATGGTTGGGCCTAGGGCCCTACCCAAAGGAATACCTTCAGTGACGTTCCCAGACTGAGATGATTGACCCCCAACAACCATAACCATCTTCCTTTGTGCCAGCAAAGAGTTTTCCCCCTGATTCCCATCGACTCCATTTTGCTAGGGGTGTTTGATGCCACATTCGGTTGACAGCCTTGCTGTCAAGGACAGTCTCTCTCACTTCACGTCCTGTTATGAGTTCAGTTGTTTTGTTCATGTTTCGAACAAGGCTGTAATGAGGTCAGGAGCCCAGTTGCCCCAGCGGAACCCAAACTAAGAGTCAGTGAGCAAGTTATTGCTGAGTAAGTGCCACTTGATAGCCCTGTTGATGACCCTTTCCGTCACTTTACTGATGATGGAGAGTAGACTGATGGGGCGGTAATTGATCAGGTTGGATTTGCCCTGCTTTTTGTGGACAGGACATACCTGAGCAATTTTCCACATTGTCGGGTAGATGCTTGTATTGTAGCTGTACTGGAACAACTTGGCTAGGGGTGCAGCAAGTTCTGGAGCAGAAGGCTTCAGTAATGAAGCCGGAATATTGTCAGAGCCCATTACCTTTCCAGATCTCATGCCTTCAGCCATTTCTTGATAACACGTGGAGTGAATCAAATTGGCTAAAAACTGGCATCTGTGATGCTGGGAACCTTGAGGAGGCTGCGATGGATCATCCTCTTGGCACATCTGGTTGAAGATTGTTGCAAATGCTTCAGCCTTATCTTTTGTGCTGATGTGGTGGACTCCCTCATCATGGAGTATGGGGATATTTGTGGAGCCTCCTCCTTCTGTTTGTTGTTTAAATATTCACCACCATTCACAACTGGATGTGGCAGGACTACAAAACTTAAGCCTGATGCTTTGGCTGTGGGGATATTTTAGCTCCGTCTCTCGCATGCTACTTTTGCTGTTTGTCAGGCAGATAGTCCTCATTTTTAGGTATGCCTGGTGCTGCTCCTGGCATGCTCTCCTGCACTCTTCATTGAACCAGGGTTGATCCCCTGGCTTGGTGGTAATGGTAGAGTGGGGGATGTGCCGGGCCACGAGATTACAGATTGGGTGGAATCATCCCAGATTTTCACTAAGTGCAGTAGTGGGAGTGAAAAAAGTTGTTTCACTTGCTGGCTGCAATGGCGGATTTTCGCGCTATATTGTCCCATTCCCGGCACCTCCCACCTCATTGATAATGCATTCACTCATGCCTCTGATTTGCCTGCCCTGCTGGTACCTCGTGCCTTCAATAATCCGGGCGCCATATTTAAAGGGCGCCCCTGCACAGAGCTAGCTCTCTAAGGGATCGAAAGCTGCTGGGAAAGCATGGGTCCCAAAAGGGAGGAAACACACTGTTCCCAAATTTAGTGACACCTTCCTCGGGTGCCACTGGACGCAGTGGAGACCCACCGTGAAACCCTTTACGCCCTGCTCTGGGTGAAGACCAGCAAGCAAGGTCACCACCCAGCATGGGAGGCGGTGGCAGCGATGGTCAGTGTCAACACCCTGCAAAAGAGGACAGTCGCCTTTGCCGAAAGAGGATGAATGATCTCCTCCATTCTGCCAGGGTAAGTCACTCTTCTCATCACTCTGAACTCATACACCCACAAACCCATCACACATCCACAGGGATCTCACTCACTGCCAGTTCAAGGGACATCACCATTCACTCTCTCACACACGCCTTCATTTGCCCTGCAAAAAATGTCCTCATCCCATCCATGGGACCGCTCACTACCCACAAATGCCAGGCATTCTTCTCATCTGCCTGGCAGGCATCCTGCTTACACTCTCTCCATCTGTATTCCTGCAGGACAAGCTGGCACACACCAAAAGGGAGAGGTCGCAGACCGGTGGAGGAAAACACGACATTAAGGTCCTCACAGACTTTGAAAATAGAGTCATCCAGCTGGCCAGCGACTATCTGGATCATTCCTGTGCTGACGGTGAGGTCGGCGGTGCTCAACCAAGTGAGGAGCCAACAGTGCAACATCCATCAGACAACCATGCTGTGAGTGAGTTCCCTGTTCCGCAGTCCCCTGCCATATACTAATTATCTCTTCTTGCTTTTGCAGACACATCTGGGAATCAGCTGAGGGGGTCCACGACCCAGGTCCTTGACTCAGGCCCTAAAGAAACCTCGGAAGAAGAATCTGAGGACACGTTAACTGAAGACCTATCACATCACTCACCCACACTCTGCACCAGCGCAGAGTCACACAGCTCGGTGGGACCTAGTTCTAGAGTAGCCCCAGAGTCACAATCTGGTGAGTACATCGCACTGTCTGATCCACAGCAGGTGGAGGCAGGGACTTCCCAGGTTTCCAGCACCCGGACGACAGCTGAAGACCAGAATAAAAGCAAAAAACTGCGGATGCTGGAAATCCAAAACAAAAACAAAAATTCTTGGAAAAACTCAGCAGGTCTGGCAGCATCTGCGGAGAGGAGCACAGTTAATGTTTCGAGTCCATATGACTCTTCAGCAGAACTAAGTAAAAATAGAAGAGAGGTGAAATATAAGCTGGTTTAAGCGGGGGGGTGGGGGACAAGTAGAGCTGGATAGAGGGCCAGTGATAGGTGGAGATAACCAAAAGATGTCACAGACAAAAGGACAAAGAGGTGCTGAAGGTGGTGATATTATCTAAGGAATGTGCTAATTAAGGGTAGAAAGCAGGACAAGCAAGGTACAGATAGCCCTAGTGGGAGTGGGGTGGGGTGAAGGAATCAAAAAAGGCTAAAAGGTAGAGATAAAACAATGGATGGAAATACATTTAAAAATAATGGAAGTAGGTGGGAAAAGAAAAATCTATATAAATTATTGGAGGAAAAAAAAACAAAAAAAAAGGGGGGGTGAATCAGAAAAGGGATGGGGATGGAGGAGAGAGTTCAGGGCCCCAGCTATGCCTGTCTCTTTATGGGGTATGTGGAACATTCCTTGTTCCAGTCCTACTCCTGCCCCCTCCCACGGCACCTTCCCATGCAACCGCAGAAGGTGCAACACCTGCCCCTTTACTTCCCCTCTCCTCACCGTTCAAGGGCCCAAACATTCCTTTCAAGTGAAGCAGCATTTCACTTGCACTTCCCTCAATTTAGTCTACTGCATTCGTTGCTCCCAATGCGGTTTCCTCTACATTGGAGAGACCAAACGCAGACTGGGTGACCGCTTTGCAGAACACCTTCGGTCTGTCCGTAAGCATTACCCAGACCTCCCTGTCGTTTGCCATTTCAACATTCCACCCTGCTCTCATGCCCACATGTCCGTCCTTGGCTTGCTGCATTGTTCCAGTGAAGCTCAACGCAAACTGGAGGAACAGCACCTCATCTTCCGACTAGGCACTTTACAGCCTTCCGGACTGAATATTGAGTTCAACAATTTTAGATCATGAGCTCTCTCCTCCATCCCCATCCCCTTTCTGATTCACGCCCCCCTTGTTTTTTTTTTCCAATAATTTATATAGATTTTTCTTTTCTCACCTACTTCCATTATTTTTAAATGTATTTCCATCCATTGTTTTATCTCTACCTTTTAGCCTTTTTTGATTCCTTCACCCCACCCCACCCCCACTAGGGCTATCTGTACCTTGCTCGTCCTGCTTTCTACCCTTAATTAGCACATTCCTTAGATAATATCACCACCTCCAACACCTCTTTATCCTTTTGTCTGTGACATCTTTTGGCAATCTCCACCTATCACTGGCTCTCTATCCAGCTCTACTTGTCCCACCCCCCCCCCCCCCCCCCCCCCCCGTTAAACCAGCTTATATTTCACCTCTCTTCTATTTTTACTTAGTTCTGTTGAAGGGTCATACGGACTCGAAACGTTAACGAAACGTAGATGCTGCCAGACCTGCTGAGTTTTTCCAGGTATTTTTGTTTTTGTGCTGAAGACCAGAAATCTGCTGAGTCCAAGTCAGATTAGAAGCTTCTGGACATGTTCATACCTCAGTTGCTGGAGCTGTAAAGGCAAACTTGGGAACATCAGGAAGGGATGTCCGCTGCACTCCTCAGATTGTAAGGCACGATGGAAGAGACCATCACCTCCAGTCTGAGGTGATAGTGCCAGCATGCTAATGCTCTGAGGTCAACTTTGGTAGGATGGCGGCCACCATGGAGAACTTGGTCCAGGACATCGGTCCTGCGCTGCTGTGCGGGCTGAATTCCATCGCTGATGCCATGGTTGGCTTCCAACAGTGTCAACACGAGAGGGGTGCGGGACAGCGCGATCTCACTCTAGCTTCCCCTGCTCCTCAAGGAGTCAGCCACGGGCCATTGGGCACCCATAGGGAGGAGGACCAGCAGCTCGACATCTCAGGGCCATCCACCCAGGTGACTGCGGGAATGTCCAGCTGATCCAAATCCCCTTTTCCTGTGACTCCCTTAGCTCCACAGGCTGAGGATGGTGAAACCGACCCAAAGCAGGACATCTGAAGCAGGCCAGGGCCCTCCAGTTCCCGGCCCTCCAGAGGCTGCCGGCTAAGGTCATCACAGCAGTCAGCAGGCTGCCTCCACCTCTGCTGTGGATGTCTGGGGGGCACCAAGATGTAGTGGCAGGGTTAGGACAGTTAAGGAGAATTAACTCTTTCGGAGTCAACCAATTAGTTAAGGAGAATGAAACGCTTCATGAATTTGCGTGTCATCCTTGCGCAGGGGCCATGCTAATCTTCTCTGTATCGTTCCAATTTTAGTATATGTGCCTAGGCACAGGTGTTAATCACTTGTAAGTAATGTTAACTATTGGAAATAAACTCCCAAGAATGTCTCTCTGCCAATGGCTCCTTGTTCTGATGAGCAGTGTTCATGTCACTCAGATGTGAAACCTTTCTGCACAAGATAAAGTCAGGTGTCTCAGTCCAGGGCCTCTTCCCTGTGCAGCGCGTAACCTTCAGACCAAAGTGATGGTCCAGCCTCACACTCACTGGACACATTCGTGATCTTGCACCTAGGTGGTATTTGTCATTGCTGCCAGAATGTCGTGGACAGGTGTCACAGAGTTCTGTCACCCTATCTGTATACTCTCAGCACCTTTAAGGTGGGGCTGGTTCCCATCTCTTCAGCATCTGTGATCGATGATGCTGTGCTCCTGAAGGGGTCAGGTGCTGAAGGCTGACAAAGGATCAGGTGTATTTAAATTTTCACGACTGCATCTCCATGATATGACCCTGATCGCAGAGCGCAAGCGAGCTGCCCTCAGCCAGACAGGAATCAGACATTCACAGAGGCAATGTGAAAATCTATAGAGTGCCCTCACTACATCTCATCATCATCCTCCACTAAATATGTGGCTATGAGGGCCTCCTGAGTGCGCCTGCCTCATCTGGCCAGTGAGATGGCCTCATCGCTGGCATCCCCGCCTTCGAGGGCTTCATCATCATCGCCTTCAATGTCCTCCTCATCGGAGAAGATGTGCAGCTCTTCTATCTCTTCCTCAGCCAAGTCTGCTCCCTTCTTGCAGCGCCAGGTTGTGGAACGCGCAGCAAGCGACAATAACGTGCAACACCCTTTGGAGACTATTGCAGTGCTCCATCAGACCTGTTGAGGCACCAGAACCTCATTTTCTAAATGCCTATCGTTTGCTCCACCAAAGTCCGCATCACGGCATGAGCATCATTATACCGTCACTCTGCTGAAGTCTGAGGGTGCTGCACGAGTGTCATCAGCCACATCCTCTGTTGGTAGCCTTTGTCCCCAAGAAGCAAACCCTACAATGTCTCTGGACCCTGGAAGATGTCAGGAATCTGAGACCTTCTGAGAGTGTAGGAGTCGTGGACACTCCCTGAGAACCGTGCTCAGACCTGCAGGATGTGTTTGCAGTGGTCACACACCAGCTGAACATTCAGCGAGTGTAGGCCCTTGTGGTTGACTTAGTTGACTGCTTGTTGCCACGGAGATCTAAGCACCACATGAGTGCAGTCAATGGCACCCTGCACCTGTTGAAAACCATAGATCTACGCAAATCCAGGGAGCAAGAGCACTGGGCTTTTCTGATCCCAGGCGAAATGCACAAAGTTCTGTGCCTTTGTGAAGCTGGTACCTATGACCTCCTGGGTACACTTGTGGGTGGAGCTTTGTGAGATCCCACACAGGTCACCTCTGGAGCCCTGGAAGGAGCCACTGGCATAAAAAGTGAGTGCCACAGTCACTTTCATGGCCACTGGCAATGAATGGCCTCCATGTCCCCGTGGAGCCAAAACCAGCGGCAGGTGGCATATGTGACTGACCATTCCCTAGATATGTGTAGTCTTCGGTGACACTGGCTTTCAGTCATCTGCAGTAAGGAGAAGGGCTGTCTATAGACCCTGGGTCTAGTGAAGAGCCTACGAGCAACAGCTGTCTGTGGACCTTCAGCTGGGTGCGCAGCAAGCCCTGCCGCCTCTTCATCTTAAGGGAGGTGCTCCTCACTTTGAGCCAGACACCTCTTCTTTTCTTCTCTGTTCTCTGTAAGCCATGAGGCATATTGCTAAATCACCAGGCTCCATGATCCTGATGTTCTCCTCCTGCAGGATCAAAGAGAGAGACGCGTGGGTTATGTGTCATAAGAACATCTCTTGGTTAAGTCTGAAGGCCCCTTTACACATGCAGGAGCGTGCTGGTTACCACTTGGATGGCCAGTGTGTAGAACGCTCACTGGCTGTCCGAACCCCACCCACCTCCACCTCACTCCACTTGACCAATTGGCTGCAGCTTCGGCCAGTGGACTGCAAGCTATGCTCTCAGCTCAGGCGCAGGTAACCTAACTCACACTGTAAGGCTACACTGTTAGCTAGAAACATAATGGATACTGGTCCAAACCTTAATAAAGACTTTGCAAGGGGCTGTGAGTACCTCCACTAGTGACTGTGCCATGGCCGCCTTTCGCAAGGATTGTATTACTTGCCCAGTCGGCCGATTGCTCTGCTCCCCTCTAAAACGCACATTAATTTGCAGCCTGAGTCTGAGGAGTGAAAGTTCTGGAGCATTTGGTGACATTTTCATGCTTTTGTGTTACTTTAGTGGGCAGAAAAACCTCAGAGGCCCAATTCTAAGCATGTCAAGCAGCTGCAGCTGAACAGTCTCAGCTGCAGAAGATTGCTTACTTTTTTGGCAAGCTTTTCCAAGTGCATGGCTGCTTCCCTCACTCACCCCTCCCCCACTGCCCCCTCCCACAACATGTACTTGTGTACTTCCTTCAGTCTGTGCTGCCTTGCTCCCCACACAATCCCCGGCCTAACCCACACTGGAGCCCTTGCTCCGGAATCGCGCTGACGGCCAACTGGGAAAAAGCCACTCGCCTATGTCCTCCCCATGAATGTGTGGTGCCTCTTCCTTGATGGCATACACAATGCTCATGAGCACTGTGCAAGGTTGCGTGTTCTCATCTCCGAGTTCAACTCGAAGTTCAGGTTGCCAGGTGTACGCCTTTTACAGGCAGTCATGAAACACGCCATTCTGAGGTCATACTGACGTGAGAGGTAAATTTGATGTGGGGGAATGATTTTGGCAAGCTCGACTTATAATTAGATGCTAAAATACTGAAATTAGGTTCCCAACGTGTGGTGGCGGGAGACGTGGCCCACCATTGATGAGTGGAGCGGACAATCGCAAACTGGTTTCACAATGGCGTGAAACCGATTTTGGCCTTCTCACCATGTTGTCTCCCTGCCCAGCCTGCCATGATGCCTGATGCCAACAGGAGCAGACAATTCCTCCCATTGTGTTTTTATACAACTCTGCTGCTGCTGATGGTCCACAGTGCCTCATGGATACTCAGTTTTGAGTTGCTAGACCTTTTCAAAATCTATCCAATTTAGCACGATGGTAGTGCCACACAACAGGACGGACGGTATCCTCGATGTGAAGACGGTACCTTGTCTCCACAATGACTGTGCAGTGGTCACTCATGCCGATACTGTCATGGACAGATGCATCTGTATCAGGTTACTTTGGTGTGACGTTGCATCATAGTTACATCATTAGTTACATCAGTATCAGGTGCTCCTGATGTTAACCCTTTACTCTACATCTTGCTCAAAGTCTTTATCCCAACTATATACATACTCCTATATCTCCCCTCAAAGTCTCAGACTTCACAGGGTTAGTCTCTGTGGTGCCTTGACCAATCTCCCTGATCTGGTCCTGATTTTAGTTTGAGGTTGAGGAAAAACTGCATTCTCTTGTCATTCAATAGGAGTGTCTTCCACCTGGGTGGTTGTAGAGCTTCTACTTGTTCCCTGGTTTCTTTCTCCATCAGGATCAAAATAGTCTGCCCAAGGTTCCATTGGTTTCCTTCCCAATGAAATCTAGGCTCTTTGGTTCCTCCTGATATTTCCCTACTCCGCCTCAACTCTATAAGATCTCAGCTGTGGAGCCCTTTCGATTACAATGCCTTCTTTCCGTTGACCTCACATCCAGCCTCTCTCCCTGGGTTGAAACTCTTTCAAGTCTTGTGCTCTGTGCCTTAAATTGAAATTATGAGTTTGACTGTCTCTTTGTTGCTCTTCACACATCCTAACTTTCTCATGATCATGCGGGGTAATGTTAGGTTGTAGTGTTTGTTGTAGAGGTGAAAGTTGTATTCACAGCCGCTTTCTAATGGTGAGGACCTATTTTGTAGCAGTGAGGTTCTGTAGTTAAGAAGGGCTAAGTTAATATCTTTGTTCTTTTTCATCAGTTCCTTTATTGTTTGAACTCCTTTGTCTGCTCATTCATTTGACCGAGGATATCTAGGCGAACTAGTCCCTTGCATGAAACCACATTCCTGCGCAACGTTATGGAACAGCTCATTAGCAAACTGAGCACCATTGCCTGACACCACAACATCCGGGTTGCCATGTGTTACGAAGATGCTTCTTAGTGATGTAGTGGCTCCCTCCACCTTGATGCTATGCAGTCTACTCGCTGCAAAGCATCTGGAGTAGTTGTACACCAGCTGAACATTCAGCGAGTGGAAGCTCTTGCGGCTGATGTAGTTGACTGCTTGTTGCCACGACATTCCAAGTGCACCCTACACCTGTGGGAAACCTAAGATCTGGGCAAATTCCAGCGCTCTTGCATCCTAGCTTTCCTGAACCTGGGCAAAATGCACAAAGTTCTGTGCCTTTGCAAAGATGGAGTCTGTGACCTCCTTATGTATTTATGTGTGGAAGTTTACAATATCCCACAGAGGTCATCTGTGGAGCCCAGAAAGGAGCCACTGGCATAAAAATTGAGTGCCATGGTCACTTTCACAGCCACTGGCAGTGGATGCCCTCCATGTCCCCATGGCGCCAAATCCTGCAGCAGGTGGTAGATGTGACCGGCAAGTTCCCTAGATATGCGCAGTCTTCAGTGATACTGGTTCTCAGTCACCTGCAGGAATGACAAACATGGTCTATAGACATTTGGTCTAGCTAGGCACTGACCAGCAGGGGCTCACTGTGGCTTCAGCAGCGTGTGTGGGAACCCTAGCCCTCACTTTTTCCAGAGGGTGCTGCTCCTCCCTCTGCCCAGCCAGATGCCTCTGTCACTCTTTCCTCATTCATCTCCGCTTCCTGTAAGCCATGAGGCATACAATTAGTTCACCAGGCTCCATGTTCCTGATGTTGTACTCCTGCAGGTTGAAAGAGAGGGACTCGTGGGTTAGCATGGATGTACTAAGAACCTCTCTTGGTTAAGTCTGAAGGCCCCTTAAAACATCCAAAAAGTGTTGGCCACACTTGGATGGCCAGAGTTTAGTGCACTGACTGCCCGAAACCCCACCCACCTCTGCCCCACTCCACCTGACCATTTGGCAGCAGCTTTGCCCACTGGACTGCCTGCTGTGCTCTCAGCTCAGGCGCAGGCATTCTCCTCACCTGCACTGCAAGGCTGTGCTGTTAGCTTGAACCGTGGCAGAGATGGGTCCAAACCGGAATGAAGACATTGCAAGGGGCTGTGAGCCCCTCCCCCAGTGACTGCTCCATGGCCAGCTTTAGCGAGGAGATTATACAACGTGCCCAGTCGTCCAACTGTTCTGCAGTCCACAATGCTCATTAGTTTGCAGCCTGTGCCCGAGGGGTGAAAAGCTGTGAGCATATGGTGGCACTTTCATTCCTCTGACATGCTTGGAGTTGAGTTTCTAGATTATCTGTCCACTCAAGTGACACAATGTGGCTACGCCTGGAACTGCCTCAGCTGCAGAAGAATGGTCTCTTTATACAAGGTTTCCCTAATGCATGGCCGCTTCCCTCCCCTCACCCCCCTGCACATGCTTGTGTACCACCATCAACCGCTGTGCAGCCTTTGCCCCGCAACGCGCCTTAACTGCAGTGCAGCCTTTGCCCCTCAACAACTTACCTCAACTGCAGCGCAGCCCTTATCCCAGCACCACACTGTCAGCCAGCTGGGAAAATGCAACTTTCCTGTCCCCTCGCCTGAACGGGCAGCACCTCAACCTTGAGGTCCAACAGGCAACCCTCGCGAGCGCTGCAGAACGTTACTGTGCACTCACCTCCGGGTTCCCCTCAAAGTGCAGCTCACCCAGGTACACGCCTTATATATGCTGTTGTGAAACACATTGGCGTGCAATCATGCCGAGGTGCTCAGATGATCAAACTTGGACTGATTCCTGTAAACTGGGCTTATGATGATATGCGGATGTATTACAATGAATTTCCTGACATGCAGTGGTGGGAAACGTGGCCTGCCTTTCATGGGCAGAGCGGATGATTGCAAACTGGTTTCACGACATCATGAAACTGATTTTTGTCCTTCCTGCCATATTGTTTGTCCATGCCGCCGAACACACCCGACACTAGTGGGCACGGAAATTTGCGCCCTAAGAAATTATCAATGGTTGTGAGATGTTTTCTCTGCTGGAAGTATTGGTGAAGTATTGGGTTGTTAGGACCATAGGTGTATTTAAGACCGAGATAGATAGGTTCTTGATTGGTAAGGGGATCAAAGGTTACGGGGAGAAGGCAGGAGAATGGGGTTGAGAAACTTATCAGCCATGATTAAATGGCGGAGCAGACTCGATGGGCCGAATGGCCTAATTTCTGCTCCTATGTCTTATGGTCTTATACTCCAGCCATCTATTCTGATACTCATTTATTTTGTTGCACTCGTCATCCTGTTGTTGTGCTTGCTTAAATTCTTGTAATCTCTTTTAGGACAGAGATGAGGAGAATTTTTTTCTCAGAGAATTGTGTTACTGGAACTCTCTGTCTCAGAAGGTGGTGGAGGTGGGGTCATTGAATATTTTGTAAGGCAGAATTAGATAGATTCTTGTTAGTCAACGGGATCAAAGGTTATTGGGGGTAGATAGGAATGTGGAAATCGAAACACAAGAGGATCAGACATGATCTTATTGAATGGCAGAGCAGGCTTGAGAGGTCAAATGGTCTAGTCCTGTTTCTATTTCTTATGTTCTTCTTGGTGGCTGTTAAGTGTTGGTAATGAGTGAAGGATATGCTTCCATTTCCTCAATAAAATTTAAATCTTCCAGTTTGATGCCTTCCACTGGCAATCTTGAGAATGCATCTGCTGTCATCTGGTACTTCCCTTGAATGTACTCAGTAAATGAAATGTATCTCATGAGTCTTGGTCTAAAATGTTGAATTCTAGGTGACAATTTCCTTTAGGTTAAGAAGAGTAACTAACTGTGCCACTGCATGAGCATCTGAGTTCAAAAGTTTTATACAACAGTTGAACAATGTATTCATTAGCACTCATGGCTCCTTACTGTGTTCCAATGGCTGGACCCTAACATGTCCCAGACCCTCCATTTTTCCCATGCTTCACAAATTAAAAATTCCCCAAACTTTTGCTGTTTAGGGTCTTAACAAGCTCCACAATGAGTCCTACAAGCTGTTAATTGGAGACGTGTGGGTTGCTGACTACTCCCATGTGTCTGCTGCTCCATGGTCTGATGTAAGTGAGGCTTGAGGCATTGGATGGAATTTGCCATTAAGGCCCGAACCCTCCAACGCCACCCCCCCCAATCCGCCCCCCCCTTCACCCCTAACTCGCCCTTGCCGGTCCTGACCCTCCATCCAAGCTCTCCTGCTCTCCTCACTTGTGCCACAGAATTCAACAGAGAAAACTGCTGACCTCAGACGCAACTGTACAAAGCCAATTGGTGTATGCCACCTTTAAACGGGCATGAACTGGGATTCTGTGTGCCACTGACTTGATCTTGTAGGAATTAGTATTTTTTTAAAATTGAATATAATGAGTATTCATGGAATGAAAATGTATTACAAGTAGGAACCCACTATGGGATGATGTGAGGCACAACCCGCCATGGCCAAGCTGCTGACTTAACTTTTCATTCTGAAGCCGCTGTCGTGGTTTTGACGTTTCAGCTCCTGTCTGATGAACTTGGTCCTCCTGCCACATTTCCTGCTCTCAGTGTCTTCATTAAATTCCGCCTGCAATGTCGGGTACCTCAGCCTTTCAGCTGTGACTCACAGATCATTCGATGTGTCCAGATCGCCCGGGCAGGCTGGTACAAACCAGTTTGTAGGCCAGTGAATTGTGAAATCCATGGTATCAGGTGGCAAACGTAGGATGCGGTTTTTAATTGTACAAATCGAGGAGTACTTTATATGAAAGTATCCCCAAAGGCCATTCTTCACTTATGAATGTTTATATGCTGTACTATGCTCAAGTGAATAGTTCATAAAGGGCTGCAGAGCAGAGCAAAGAGTGAGTCTGGGATATTTCTGTCTTTCTAAGTCAACTGATTTTATTTGCTTTTAACTTATACACTGTGACGTGACCACGTCAGTCTCGAAAAATTAGTTTTCAGTTAACAAATGTGGTGATGGCAGGAATAAGAAAGGAGGCTCTGAGGTTTTATTATTAGGGAAAGACATTAGGAAAAGTGTGTTTCACAAATTTATGCTCCTTACACAGAGCTGTATCCAGCCGGAGTAATTTTGGGAAATAAATAATTAGTTCAATGGAATAGGAGCTTTTCTGGATCTTTTTGCAATCTAAGAACTTTGCTACATTAAAGGTGCTATATAATTGCAAGTTGTTGTTGAATGCATTTCTAGCGATAACTGGAAGCTAACTTTGCCCAAAGCTACGAATGGCGAGTATTTAAATCAACTGCTTCATAATTTATCTTTATGGCAATAAATTGAGCCAAAGTAAAGCTAGTTGAAATAATTTCAATTCACAGCTTCTGGAATCAGAAACAAGTTGTTTTGGTTTATGTCAATACTCCTTATGTCTAAGTTCCCTGCTAGTTATGAAAGGAAAGGCACAAGACAGACATGTTTCACTGAGGCTGATTTGGCTGTTCTAGTGAAGCAACATATGAAATTGCATAACGGATCGACTGGAAACAGAATGACAAAGCCTACAACAGACATCCATTGAAAAAGACTGGGCAATTACACTGAATAAAGTTTCCAAAGAGGTCTGGAATGCTGGGACTTTTGAAAATAAACTAATGATTTGAAACAGGTGGCTAGATTCAAAGTAGCACACAATAGAAAATAATGCAGAAACAAAGATGCATGTTTGTCAATCCCCACCCCCACCCTGGCTACTGCCCCTGCCAAAGAGATGCTTGATTGCTTGGCTCAATGGACAATTATCCATTCTGGAAACAATGTAAACATTTAAAATGGATTCATAAACAAGAACTGACTTTCATGAATTTCCTAAAATACTTGGCAATAATATTTATTAAAGACTCAATCCTCAGGGGAATGTTCAACTTCTACACTCAGCTGCTTGCATGAAGCATCCTGTTCTACTGTGGCTGGTGGCATAAGCCTTCTGAGGATCTTCTAAGTGATAGTTCTTCCTGAGGCTCAGCAGATGTATCTTTGATCTTCTGCGCACAAATAGTTTTAGAGAAGCTGCCCCAATAAAGATTCATTCTCCTGTCCAAATCCCAGCTTCTTCATGGCTTCAGTTATCAAACATATTTCCATATTGGATCGTGTAACAGCACAATAGAACTGCAAAAACTAAATTTTTGTTTTTGCAGTTTCAGTGATTTTTTGCTTGGCATAAATCCCTTGGCAATCAACACATAAGGGGGCAGAAGTTATGCCATGTTGCAAAGATTTTTCTGGGTATAAAACAGTCACCACAAAATTCAGCAGCTGCCACTCCATGCTGGAAGGGCACACAATGACATAGTGGTTTGGTTGCTTGATAGATGTTCTCAGCCACTGCCTGCAGCAAACACAATTGGCAAGCAGCTTTCAGACACGAAAATTAATACATCTCCATTAAAGACTCTGATTCATCCTTTGTTGGTTTCTATAGTGGGGTTTTGGGTCAAGTTTTTACAGCCTGTGGGGTTTCAAGAATAGAACATCATACCTGAACCTCACAGAGGTGTTAAGGGGGCTGTGTTACAGTATGGAGACATTCACTCGTTTGTGCCACCTTTTAGAGTGAGAAATAGGATAGGGATAAATGTGGGAAGAAATAGGCACCAAGGCATGCATTGCATTTCTTGTAAAGTGAAGGTCACTGCGGCTCTAAATTATATTCCTCTGGTTCCTTTCAAAATGCTTCTGGTAGGTCAGCAAGATCAGTCAGTTAGTTTGTTATGCACTTGGTATTTCATCAGGTCACTCACTCCTGTACAGTTTTGGAGGAGTCAACAATTAAAGTTGCCAATGAACAGCATAAGTGGCACTGGAAGCCCACTTAATTTATTGAAATTATTGAAAGGAACAACTTTGAGGTCTTACTTGCAGCATGAATTGGGCGCGGTCTCCTCCTGTGCAGGGGAACTTGCTAACAGCAGTGCCTATCCCAAAATGTCATCATTGGCTCAGTGGTAACACTCTCACTTTTGAATCACAGGTTCAAGTCCCACTGCAAAGAGTTAGCCTATAGTTTAGGTTAACACTTTGATCCAGTGCTGAGGGAGCGCTGCACTGTCAGGGGCACTGGGAGGGATTCCCCCACCCCTCCCCCATTGCACGAAGTGTGGAGCGGGCGTGAAAAACGGCCATCTATCCGCAGGCCAGAATGGCGAGATTTCATGCCGTATTGTCCGCTCCCCATCTCATTAATTATGCGCAGACGGGAAACACGCTGGGTCTCTGGTGGGCGGCCCCTGATTTGCCCGCCCCATTGTCAGCTCGTCACTTCATCGCTTCCACACTCCGGGCACCATGTTTAATGTGCGGCCATGCACAGCCTTCTCAATATCTACAGCCCAGGACTGATCCACTGAAGATGTGGCCCTGAAATTCAAGTAGGCGACAGCTCCCAAATTCAGTGGCACCTCACTGGAACGCCTGCTGGACACAGTGGAGGCCCGCTGCCATGTCCTCTACCCCCACTCTGGCTGCAGGAGGCCCAGCAAGATGACCAATCCGGCTTGGGTGGCAGTGGCAGTGGTGGTCAGTGCCAACGCGGTCCAAAAGAGGTCAGCCACCCAATGCAGGAAGAGGGTGAATGATCTCATCCATTCCACTAGGATAAGTCAACCATCTCATCGCTCTCAACTCACACACTCACAAGCCCACTACACATTCTCTGGCATCTAACTCACTGCCAGCTCAAGGGACATCAACACTCACTCTCTCACGCACACCCTCACATCTTCATCTGGGCTCTGGAGATTGTGTCCTCATCCTGTCCATGGCTCCCCTCACCACCCACACATGCCAGGCCTCCTGCTCATCTGCCCTGACATGCGTCTTGCTCACACTCTCTCTATCTGTCTTTATGCAGGACAAGCTCGTGCTCAATTAAAGGGAGTGGTCCCAGACTGGGGGTGGAGTTCCCGACATCAAGGTCCTCACAGAGTTCGAGAATAGAGCCATAGAGCTGGCTGGAGAAGATATCGATCGTGCCTATCCCAACGGTGAGGTTGGTAGCACACACACAAGTGAAGATCCTCACCAGCTCATTCCTCAGGCAACCATACTGTGAGTGTTATGTCCTGTTTTAGAGTTACTGGCTATGCACTAATTATCTCTCCTTTCTCTCATAGGCACCTCTGGTAAGCTGCCGAAGGCATCCTCAAACCTCATCTCTAGCCCCAAGGACACCTTGGATGAGGAACCAGAGGAAAGCACAATAGAAGACCTGTCACACCGCTCACCCACACCCTCCACCAGCTCAGAGACACACACCTCGGTGGGAACTTGTTCTAGAGCAGGCTCGGGGTCACAACCTGGTGAGCGCAGTGCACCATCTGGTCTGCAGCAGGCAGAGGCAGTGGCATCCGAGGTCGCTGGCACTCAGAGAACTGCTGGAGGCTGTGATTCTGCTGATTCTGAGTCAGATGAAGAGCCTCAGGACTCGGTCCTAAATCAGTTGCTGGAGATGCAGCGACAGTCGAGGGAACATTAGGAGGGATGTCAGTTGCATTCCTCAGATTACAACGTATGATGGAGGAGTCTGTCCGGCTTCAGTCTGAGGTGATAGCGCCGGCATTCCAATGCACCGAGATCAACAGTGGTAGGTTGGTGGCCGCTGTGAAGACCTGGGTTCAGGATATCAGTCCTACACTGCTGCAGGAGCCATAGGGAGCAGGACCAGCAGCTGCATATCCCTGCGCCATCCAGCCAGGTGACTCCGAGACTCTCTGGCCGATCCAAATCCCTTTTTCCTGTGATACCATCACCCCTAGCTCCACAGGCCAAGAAGGGTGCACCTTCCCCACAGCAGGACACCCAAAGCAGGCCACGGCCCTCCAGGCCTCAGCCTTCCAGAGGACACAGTCAATAGGGTGCAGCAGTCAGCAGGCTGCCTCCTCCTCCACAGTGGATGTCGGGAAAGCACCAGGACATAGCGGTAGGGTTAGGAATGTTAAAAAGATTTAGGAGCACAGAGGTGTTGCAGGTGTTCACAACATATATGCAATGTGCACAAATGTAAATAGAATTGCAGCCATTTCACATCTTTTTATGATGAGCTGTGTTGTTGTCAATCGCGTGTGATACCATGGTCCCTCTCCCCACTTATTGCACATGTCGTTATCATGGGCCTCTTGTCTACTTAGTGTGCTTCCTTATCACCACAGTGTGTGTGTCTCTTTTGCGCATCATTCTCAATGTCAGTGATATCTCAAACTTAATGTTAAGTGTGCTTGTGGAAGGAACCTCGTTCACAGGGTCATGTCATGTTTTTTCTTGGCTGTGTAAGGTTACAGAAGAGATGACCTCCTATCTTGTCTGCATTCTTGAAAGGTGAAGGTGCAGTGTACAAGGAAACATGTGTTCACGCATGGAGAAGTGTCATATGTTGTGCAAACCCATGTGCTCTCTGTCTTTCAGCAGGGTTTTCATGTTATGAGCCCATACTCAGAGCTCGTGTGCTGTCAGCCAACTGCGTTTTTGACTTTCAGAGAGTACATTTGCTAAGCTCACCAATAAGTAGGGGCACCCTGCCACCTCAAGGTGATGAAGCTCGGCCCCTCTTAGCCACATTATAGTCCTGGCGCTCGAATGTCCAACCTTGTGCATCTCTCGCCCTGCAGTTGTGTGTCTTGCGGGGACAAGGCTCTCATCACAAACTAGGGATACAGCGCTGTACCCCTCACCCGAGCACTCACCGAGGCCACTGATGCTAATTCCAAGTGCTTGTTCATTCATTCATGTGATGTGGGCTTTGCAAGGCTAGGCCAGCATTTATTGCCTGTCCCTAATTGCCCTTGAGAAGATGGTGGTGAGCTGCTATCTTGAACCGCTGCAGTCCACATGGTGTAGGTACACCCACAGTGCTGTTAGGGAGGGAGCTCCAGGATTTTGACCCAGCGACAATGAAAGAACGGCGATATATTTCCAAGTCAGGATGGTGAATGGCTTGGAGGGGAATTTCCAAGTGGTGGTGTTCCCATCTATCTGCTGCCCTTGCCCTTCTAGATGGTAGTGGTCATGGGTTTGGAAGGTGCTGTCTAAGGAGCCTTGGTGAGTTTCTACAGTGCATCTTGTAGATGGTACAGACTGCTGCTACTGTGTGTCGGCGATGGAGAGAGTGAATGTTTGTGGATGTGGTGCCAACGAGCGGGCTGCTTATTCCTGGACGGTGTCAAGCTTCTTGAGTGATATTGGAGCTGCATTCAACCAGGTAAGTGGGGAGTATTCCATCACACTCCTGACTTGTGCCTTGTCGATGGTGGACAGGCTTTGGGGAGTCAGGAGGTGAGTTACTTGCCACAGGATTTCTAGCCTCTTAACGTGCTCTTGTAGCCACAGTATTTATATAGTTAGTCCAGTTCAGTTTCTGTAGATATACTTGAGGAGGCAGCACCATCTGACATCTGATGCTAGGACATCCTCCTCCAGTTAGCATCTCATCTCAGTAAGAATACATGCTGCTAAAGGTTCTTCATCCTTCAAAAGCTGAGGAGAATATGAGCCTGATATGGAACTATTCACTCACATTGAAGTGCATGGGCTAAATGAAAGGAATTGCAATACTGGTGCTCATGCTGGCCAATGATGGAAGGCGCACGTCCAATAGGGTACTCATTACAACTCGTCATCCTCCTGGTGGAATCTGGTGGCTATCAGGTCCTCACATGCACGCCTGCCTCATTTGGCCAATGCTATGGCCTCCTCCACTGCAGCCTCAGCTTTCTCGAGCTCATCACCCTCCTCCCCTTCAAGGTCCTCCACATTGGAGGAGATGTGCAGCTCCTCCATCTTGTCATCTGGCAAGTCCTCCCCACTTTGCAGTGCCAGGTTATGTAGCATGCAGCAAGCCACGATGATCCATGAGACCACTGGGGAGTGTACTGGAGCGCTCCGCCAGATCTGTCCAGGCATTGGTATCGCATCTTTAGGATCCCTATGGTGTGCTCCGCCAATGCTCCGCTAGTGCCATGAGCCTCACTGTACCTTCTTTCTGCAAGAGCCTGAGGCCGCCGAACTGGCATCACCAGCCACTTTTTTGCGGGTACCCATTGTCACCAAGGAGCCAGCCCTGGATCCTGTGTAGTTCCTCGAAGATGTCCAGGACCTGTGATCTACTCGAGATGTATGAGTCATGGATGCTTCCTGGGTATCTGGCGCAAACCTGCATATTAAGTTTCTTATGGTCGCAGAGCAGCTGTACATTCAGCAAGTGGCAGCCTTTCCGGTTTATGTATTGCAGTGCCTGTTGCCAGGGGGTTGTAGAGCCACATGAGTGCAATTGATGGCACCCTGCACCTGTGGGAATCTGGAAATCTCAGCAAAGCCCATTGCTCTGACAGCCTGGTTTGCTTAATATCTGTCAAAGTTGACGTAGTTTTGGGCCTTGGCAAAAAAGGCGTCTGTGACTTCAAATGCATTTGTGTGTGGCACTTGAGAGATCCCACAAAGGTCCCCAGTGGAGCCCTGGAGGGAGCCACTGGCATAGAAATTCAAAGCAGCTGTTACTTTCATAGCCACTGGCTGTGGATGCCCTCTCAGTCCCCGTGGCACCATTTCCTGGAGAATGTGGCAAATGTGAGTCACCAGATCCCAGGACATGCGGAGCCATCGGTGACACTGGTTCTTGCTCATCTGCAGATAAGACATGCGAGTTCCTTAGACCCTGGGACTTGCGAGCTACGTAAGCATGACGTGTTTGTGAGCCTCATCCCTTGTGTCCAGAGGAGGCCCTGCTGCCCCTTAGACTTGAGGTCTTGCTCCTCCCTTTGGCAACCTAGGCACCTCCGTCGCAATCTTCTCCTTCTTCTTTCCTGCCTGTAAGCAATATTGCAGGCAACGATAAATCCAGCCTCCATCTTCCTGATGGTCTCTTCTCTGCAGCTTCAATGAGAAAGAGACAAGTGACAGCTTTAGTCTCCAAGGGTCCTCTTTCTGTCAATGACCCATCAGTGATTGTGGGTTCAAGGGCTTTGTTCCCGTGTCGAGAGTACTCACCCCAAAATGATGCCAGTGCGGGCTGCATATCAAGGTGCCCCCCGCAAAATGGCTGACTGCTATGACACTGCTTTGGCCAGGCACTTGGATGTGCTGCTTTCAGCCCAGGCGCTGGGAGCCTCATTCACTGCACTCTAATACTACACTCTTGGGAATAAACATGAGGGTAAATGTCCATTCAGGAAATGAAATTATTTGAGGGGGGCCTGAGGCTTCTCTTCAGTGCACCATCCAGCGCCAACTTTCTAAGACGCTTCTGGAGCTTGTCCATTCGTCCAGTTACTATAGAGTTTGTTATTACTCTGGGGAATTTCCACACTGCATGCAAGGGGTTAAAACAAAGAGATCGATTAGTGCCACTTTGTGGGGTTACTTTCACATGAATGGGCATCGTTGCTTCACTTTCCTGATTCCCTGCACTGTCAGTGAAAGGTTCCGAATATGTCTCGGCTGTGCCTCTCTCCTCATTTCGGAATGCACAGTTCAGTTGTGTGCCAATGTAATCAGCCCCCCACCCGCCCCCCCACCCAGTACATGCAGCTGCCCTTCAATCCACCCACAGAACCCTCACCAGCAGAGCTCCTCCTCATTTTAATTTTGTACTGCTCCATTGCTGCAGGTTGGAAGATGTTGGTGCTGAATTCTCATTGCCAAGCCAGCTTGGACCCTCCATGTGTGAATATGGAAACCTCTCCCATCATCTCGAAGGAGCTTCATGTTTGGGTTTTGCTCCCTCACAGACCTCCCCATTCATCCCCTGTATTCCTCGATCACATCGCGCTTCTGCTGCATGTCTGTTTGTTAGACCCTGAACAAATTGAAGTGAATGTGCCAGTGGCCAATGTGGACCTCACCCATCCCCATCCGAAGGCCACTTACACTGTTCAACTTCCCTCCCCCCAACACTCTGCACCCTCCCCCCAGTCATGTGTCAGAATGCAACCTTCCCCACTTGTTACCCCCAATACAGCCCTAATCCTGCAGCCCCTTCTCCTGTGTGAGGCCACTTGCCCCCTTCCCTGGTTCAGCCCTAGCCCTACAGCCCCTTCTCCTGCCTGAGGCCACTTGCCCCCTTTCCCTCGTACAGCTTTAGCCCTGAATCCCCTTCTCCTGTGTAAGGCCAATAGCCCCCCTTCCCAGTACAGCCCTAGCCCTGCAGCTCCTTCTCCTGCATGAGGGCACTTGTCCCTCTTCCCTAGTACAGCCCTAGCCCTGCAGTCCTAGAGAAGCCAGCCCCGCCTTACCGCTGGTCTGGTAAATAGAGACTTTGCCTCCTGAAAGTGAAGTGCTGCTGCCCGCAGAGCCTGGCGCTGATTCCTACAAGCTGCTGTACGGCACAAGGTAGGCGAACTAACCTCGAAGTGCAGGTCGCCAGGTGCACATCACTTATATGCTGTTGTGAAACACGTTGTTGTAATTGCATGCCATCATGCCCGGATGATCCAGCATGGGGGGATGATTCCAGCGAGGAGACCTTACAATGACCTGCAAAAATACTGAAGTGACGTTCCCGATATGCTGCAGCCCAACATTGACGACTGGAGCATACAATCACAACCTGGCTTTACAACGTCGTAAAACCGATTTTTGCCTTCTCGCGATATCCTTTGCTCCTGCCCACCATGACAGCCGCCATGAACGGGAGCGGAAAATCCCAGCCACTATCTTTTGAGCCAGTTACAGTAAATTGAGACAAAAACAAAAATACCTGGAAAAACTCAGCAGGTCTGGCAGCATCTGCGGAGAGGACCACAGTTAACGTTTCGAGTCCGAATGACCCTTCAACAGTACTTGCTTTTATCACAGTAAACTGAGACCCCATCTGCCCTCTCAAGTGGACATAAAAGGGCAATGTATTCTCCCAGTGTCCAGGCTAATATTTATCACTCAACCAACATGTTAAACAGATTATACCTATATTAAATATTTATTTCATTCCTATTTATGGGGCTTTGCTGCCTTGCTTCTCTTTATTACAGCTGCGACTACACTTCACGTGTGCTTAATTAGCTGTAAGATGCTGTGGGATATCCCGAGGTGGTGAATGCTTATATTTAAATGCAAGTTATTTTGTTCTTTATTTAATTTAATTACTGACAAATAGCCATGGTAGTTCCATCAAACTAAGGTCCAGATTTTCATCTCCATGTCGTGTTTGCAAAGTCGAGAAATATCCTGCCTTTGCCAACCAAATATTTTAAAATGGCCACACTCAGGTCAGATTTTCAGTGGGGAGTTGGGGGGAGTGGGGTGGTGTGGGGCAGCGGTGGGCTGAAATAGCAGTCAGGATATGTGACCCGGAACGAGGACGGAGGCTACCGGGTGGGAAGTGAGCTGGGTACAAGGCCTGTCTCTGTGCTCTGGCACTTTCTTTAAATAAATAATAAGTATAATGAAAAAAAAAACATCCCTCCAGCCCTCACCCCTCACCCCTACTCACCCCTCCACGTACTCCCTATGCTCCATCCATGCCAGCCTACGCCAACCCATGGCCTTCTACCCACCCCCAATTGTCCCAATACCTCCTTTGCCAACTTAGTGCCAACTCAGGCCAACCCATGTCCACCACCCTTTGTCATTACTTCCTCCATGCCAACTTACCTAGAATCATTGGACAGTTCCTTGACAGCTTTGACATTTCCTGGACAGCGCTGACAGCTGGGCAGCTCTTTAACAGTTTCTTGAGAACTGGACAGTTCCTTGAGAGCTGGACAGTTCTTTGACATCTTGACAGCTCCAATGAGTTTGTGCATAAGAAGTGCATTGTCATGTTCACTTTTAACAATACAAAAGGGTGCCTTGCCTTTCCCAAAGGTGTCCCGGGATCCTATCCAAAGAGGTACCTTACCTCTCCAAAGGGGTACCCACCAAGTTCAGGCCTCCTCTTACCTGTTCCAATCTGCACGCTCTGGGTTTCACACTCCCGGCCTTCCAAAATCCCACTTCAGTGGAGACAGCTAGTGATTTAAGTGACTACATTTTGCATGCATGAAGACCGGCCTGACTCCAATCCCTCTCCGTCATGGTAATAATCTGGGCATAAGAAGCAACAATGCAAATGAATAGGTTTAATGAACTTGAAATCAGCTTATTTCATTTCTTTTTCCCTTTTCCCAATTTTCCCTTTGATTTCCTGTTACTCCTCCTTCCCAGAAGTTGAATCCTGCTAGGCTATGAGAACAAATTCCTGGAGCAGGCCTTGTCTGGTCTCTCTGGTCTTGCGATGCAGTCTGGTTGAATTTCCCTTGTGAGCCTCTGGGAATAGCAGCCCCCCCAGTTTCTTACCTAGGTCACCAGTTGTATCTCTGAGCCTGGAAAGTGCCTTGAAGCCAATTGACTGTGGGTCACATGACATCTGAGCATGATCCTACCCGACTGTTACATCCTCACTATGAGGGCTCAGTGATCAAAGGTGGGAACCTGGGCTGATTTTTCCCCTCTCTAGCCTGGGGAACCTATGGCCAATTGTAATCACACCCCCTAATATCTCTGGCACAGATTGACTAATGAAGCACAGACTAGGATCAAACCCAGGAATTTCTTGGTTTGTTTGGCTCAGTTACACACCATATGTTGCAAATATCCACTGAGTTATAAATGAGTCTTGTACTTTCTCTGCTGATAGTAATTAATAGAAAATAGACTCCCCTAAAATGGTAGCAACCGCACTGCCAAGAGGCAACTTGGATGAGACCGAACGTTTTTAGATTGACACTACCAGAACACATTGTGGACACGCCATGGGTAGGAACAAGCTGCAAAAATCTGAATAAAACATGATTTTCAGGAGAAAGGCCCACATGTGAGGGAATAGTAGGAATTAGTATCTTTTATGTTCCTGGCAAAGAGCCTTACCCATCAAGAGTGCAGACTAGATATGTGAGTATGAACTGCAAAAAGGTTGGAAAATCAGTCATAGTACACACACACATTTCCGACATGTACTCCCGATTGGTGAGACTTCATCCTGGAATGCAAAGTCTGAAAATTAACCCAGTCTCTCTTTAAACTGAGAGAATGGGCTAGATGTTCCTTCTATGGCTGGCAGTGCGCAACACATATTGGAAAATGGATGTTGCATTACCAGCAATTTGTTTCTATTGGTCATGGCTTTTTCAGAAGCTGAGAAATTAGTGTTATTGATGTTAGCACATAAACACCAAACACATTCCTTTGTCTGCAATATAGCAGATATATTAACCTCCTTAAAGTAAATTGATTAGTGTCTGATTTATAATAACAGATGAAGGAATGCCATATAAATATGCCAAGTAAATGTCATTTACATTATCTGTAAAACATCCAAAAACACTATTTGAAGAAGAGCAGAAACATTCCTCTTGGTATCTTGGCCAACATTTATCATTCAACCAATATTTAAAACAGGTGGTAATTTATTACATTGCTGTTTATAGGAACTTGCTGTGCACAAATTGACGGTCATATTTTCTACATTTCAACAGTGATTACACTTCAAAAGCACTTCATTGGCTGTAAAGAGCTTTGGGACTTCCTCAGCTTGTGAAAGGTGTGAAATAAATGTGAGTTTTGCTTTTAGAAGCAGAGCAACAACAGGTTAACCCTGAAGAGAATTATAATCTAAAACACAGGCAGGTTTGGGTTGCATGGAAGGTTAAAGTCTGCAAAATTAACTTCCCCATCTAAACCTGCCTCCAACATGCCCAATTCTGACTTGAACTCAGGCCAGAAGGCAGACAGGTGTCCTGCTCCGAGTAGGTGGGTTGGTACTTTAAATATGGTATTGGGGCCTTGGGCTACTTTTGGAATTTAATAAACGTCAACCAGGTTTCCCAAGCAATGGAAATTCCAGCAGCTTCATCGATCAAGGTTCTTGCCTAAGGAGCCTCCGCAATTGGCTCAATCCCCCACCACCATGATCTTCCTCTCAGGCCTCCAATGCCACCACCAAACTTCTGATCTCCAGCCCTTCACTGCCTACAAACTCCCCCCAACCTTCATACCCACACCCTGCGATTTTGCCACCATAGATCGAATATGGACTCTGTTCCTTCTCATTTGCTTACCAGTTTCAGTTTCAATGATGAAACAAAAACAGAAAATGTTGGAAAAACTCAGCAGGTCTAACAGCATCTGTGGAAAGAAAAACAGAGTTAATATTTCAAATCCACATGGTTCTTCTTCAGAGCTAAAGAGAAGTAAAAATGTGATGATGTTTATACTGTTTAAGAGGGGTGGAGCAGGTGAAACTGGATAGGAGGCCAGCGATAGGTGGGGGCAAAGGAGAGATTGACAAAGATGTCATGAACAAAAGAACAAAGAGGTGTTAATGGTAGTGGTACTGGCTAAAGGAGGTGCTGACAGTGGCGTTAAGGTAAGAAAGCAAAATGTGATAATAGCAGGACAAGGGTAAGCACTCTGGAAAGAACAACATGAACAGGTGACAGATGGCCTTTGTGGGGTGGGATGGGGGAGGGGACGGTGGTGAGGAAAAAAAATCGAAAATAGGATAAAAGGTGGTGATAAAACAACGAATAAGTTTTTAAAAAATGAAAATAAATAAAAATAAAAATGTGGATAAAAATAAAAAATTGAAAGTAAAAAATAAAAATGAATATTGAAAAAAGGGATTAAAAAGGGGTAAGGATAGGGGAGAGAGTTCATGGTCTGAAGTTGTTGAACTCAATGTTAAATTTGACTTTATTCATTTTTGCATTGTTTTATCCCCACCTTTTATCCTATTTTTGATCTCATTTTTCCACCACCATCCCCTCCCCCCACCCCATCCCCAACAAGGGCCATCCATCACATGTTCATGTTATTCTTTCCAGAGTGCTTACCCTTGTCCTGCTGTTATCACATTCTGCTTTCTGACCTAAACGCCACTATCAGCACCTCCTTTAGCCCTTAGCACTACCATTAACACCCCTTTGTCCTTTTGTTCATGACATCTTTGCCAATCTCTTCTTTGCCCCCACCTATCCACCTTCACCTGCTCCATCCCCCCCTTAAACAGTATAAATGTCATCACATTTTTACATCTCTTCAGTCCTGAAGAAGAGTCATGCAGACTTGAAATGTTAACTCTGTTTTTCTCTCCACAGATGCTGTTAGACCTGCTGAGTATTTCCAACATTTTTTGTTTTTGTTTCAGATTTTCAACACCTGCAGTATTTTGCTTTTTGCTTTTATATCAGTCTCAATGATGTATGACTTTGGAGTCTCATCTTTACCAACTACATTTGCTGGGTTCCAGGTTATCATGATTGGATCCTGTAGATGTACAGTTTGTGCTCTCAGCAATAAAGGCAAGGATTTGGCATGCTTGTTGAAGTGTTGACCTCCTTTGACCTATGCATCAGTGAGTTGTTGTCTTCCTTCCTCTGGTCATTCGGAGGGTGTATCTTGCTTGCCAAATTTATCTTTTACTTTCTGCCATTGAGTATGTCTGTGGACAATTTCATGTAGGCCTTGAGAGGTGTAGCTCGGAGTGACAATAAGGCAAGGTTTGGGTCTTCCTTTGTCTCTTGGTATTTTATGAGGGTTCTCAAGGATGCCGGGAACCTCATTGCAATACATCTGCATATTGTTATTAGGCCAGCCAGCCGGACTCGTCCCGCCCCGCCTGATCATCCGCCCATGTCGGTGGGAAAGCACGCTGCCGTGTTTCACAACAGCATATAAAAGGCTTGCACTTGGAGGGGACCTCGGAGGTGAGTGCACAGTAACATTGCACAGCGCTCTCCCAGGTTACCTGTTGGACTTCAAGCTTGAGGTGCATTGGGGATGGGGCAAGTGCAGCCCTGCGGTTGAATGCAGTGCACAAGCTTTCGTGGTGGGGGGGTAGCGTGGGCGAGGGAAGTGGCCACACATTAGGGACACCTTACATAAAGTGACCATTCCTCTGCAACTGTGTCAGGAAAATATAATAATTTTCATAATGTTATTGGAATTTATTGTAAAGTAGAGTAATAGTGGGGTCTGTGTCTATATCTGTGTGTGTGTGTGTGTTTGTGTGTTTGGGGGGGTGGCACTTAATTGAATTAAAGGCAGCTGGGCTGAAGGCTTTGATGTGTCAGAAGATAAGCTAGGTTTGAAATGTTAAATCGGTAAACATGGGTGAAATTTAGAATGTGAGGTGTAAAGGGAGCAATTGCATTTTTAAATAAATAAGACTAGCTTGAATTCAAAAGAGGGGGTGAAATGTTTCACCTAGCCAGAAGAAGTTAAGAAACAGAATGTTTATTTTTCCCAAAGATTACTGGTAAAATTGGTACTATGATAGATTTTTATTATTAGAGAGGTGAAGTCCAAAGACATAGTGAAACAATGGGATTATGCATTCAAAGGGGAAAAATATGTATAAATGAACAAAGGCTGTGTGTAAAGGAAGGCATTCTGAGATCTAAGAAGTGTGAAAAGCCTCCAGCATCTAAGCCTCAAGCTGCTGTTTACAAGGGACCGAAGCTGAGAAAATCTCATTTTGAATTTGGCTGTCCAGGGTGTGTGCTTTGCCTGGGTCTATTTAAATCTATGTTGTTTTACCATTGTCTTAACTGAGGTGTAACTGGGTGTTAGATTAACAAGGGGATTTAGAAATTACCATAGTAGTAATTTGTAGGTCTATGTATACGCTTAAAATCATTTCTTCTATTATTAAAGGTTTAATTTAGCTGTGTAAGAAACCTATAGGACTCGGTGGTCTTATTACTATTGAATTAAAGGCACACATCTCGAAATATATACAAATTGCAGAACAGTTGTGGTAGTTGTTTCAAGTTTCCCTTTGGGATTTGAGCAGCTCAGCATTTATCATTGGCTGTGCCATAATAAACTGAGACAGTTCAGGTGCAGCCACATTGATGTGATTAGAGTTGGGCCTCTAAACTATCTGCCCACTCAAGCAATGCAGAGGCATCAAAATGCCACCAAGTGTTCCAGAGCTTTTCGCCCTTTGAACACAGAGTGCAAAGTAATATACATTTAAGTGGACTTCAGAACAGTTGGACCACCAAGTACGTTGTACAATCTCTTTGCGAAAGTTGGCCATGGAGCAGTCACTGGTGGAGACTCTCACAGCCTCTTGCAATGTCAGCATCCTGGTTTGGACCCGTCTCCCCCATGGTTCAAGCTAACAGCGCATCCTTGCAGTGCGGCTTAGGAGAATGCCTGCGCCTGAGCTGAGAGCACAGCGTGCAGTCCAATGGGCAAAACTTCCGCCAATTGGTTGGGTGGAGTGGGGCGGAGGTGGGTGGGGTTTTGGGCAGCCATGCAGCGCACACATCTCTGGCCATCCAAGTGGTGGCCAGCACTCTATGAAATGCATTAAGGGATCTTCACACTTAACTTGGACAGGTTCTTAGTACACCCATGCTAACCCATGTGCCTCTCTCTTTCATCCAGCAGGAGGAGTACATCAGGATCATGGAACCTGGTGAACTAGCTGTATGCCTTGTAGGTGTACAGAGAGTGAAGACAACGGAGGAGAGAGCAACTGAGGCGCCTGGCTCCGCAAGGAGAGGAGCAGCACCCTCTGAAAGAAGGGGCGGCTTGGGCTCCCGCACATGCCGCCGTAGATCCACAGTGAACCATCGCTGGTCTGTGTGTAGCAACACCAAGCATCTATAGACACCGCCTTTCATTCCTACAGATGACTGAGAACCAGTGTCGCCGAAGACTGTGAATGTCTAGGGAACTGGTCGGTCACATCTGCCAGCTACTGCAGGATTTTGCGTCATGGGAACATGGAGGGCATCCACTGCCCATGGCCGTGAAAGTGACAGTGACACCCAATTTCTATGCCAGTGGCTCCTTTCAGGGCTCCACACGTGACCTCTGTGGGATTTCACAATCCGCCACCCACAAATGCATCCATGAGGTCACAGATGCCATCATCGCAAGGGCACACAACTTTGTGCATTTCGCCTGGGACCAGGACAGCCAGGATGCAAGAGCGATTGGGTTTTCCCAGGTCCCGGGTTTCCCACAGGTGCAGGGTGCTATCGACTGCACTCACATGGTGCTCAGGTCTCCATCACAACAAGCGGTCAACTATGTCAACCGCAAGGGATTTTATTCGCTGAATGTGCAGCTGGTGTGTGACCTCCAGAAATGCATCCTGCAGGTCTGCGCATGGTTTCCAGGGAGTGTGCATGACTCCTACATTCTCAGTCAGTCACAAATCCCTGCCTCAGACTACAGCAGAGTGACGGTATAATGAGGCTCATGCTGCAGCTCGCAATTTGGTGGAGCAGACCATCGGGATGCTGAAAATGAGGTTCTTGTGCCTGGATGGGCCTGGTGGAGGCCTGCAACATAGTTCACAGAGGGTGTCACACATCATCATCACCTGCTGTGCCCTTCACAACCTGGCACTACAATGGGGAGAGGAGCTGGCTGAGGAGGAGATGGAGGAGCCAGAGATCTCTTCCGATGAGGAGGACGCTGAAAGGGATGAGGGTGAAGATGTCTTGAAGGTGGCACTGACGGGGATGAGGCCCTCACACTGGTCAGACAAGACAGGCTCAGGAGGCCCTCATAGCTGCTAGATTTATGGAGGATGATGACAACATGCAGTGAGGAGACACCATAGATCCTCACATTGCATCTGTGAATGTTTGACTCCAATCTGGCTTATGGCAGCCCGAATACCCTCTGTGATAATGCTCCTGTCATGGAGATGCAGTGGAGGCCCTAATAGTTGCACGATTGCAGGAGAATGATGGCATGCAGTGAGAACATCCCATAGATCTTCACATAGCCTCTGAGAATGACTCCTGTCTGGCCGAGGGCAGCTCACTTGCACTCTGTGATCAGGGTCATATCACAGAGATGCAGCCATGAAACTTTAGAAGCACCTGATCCTTTGCCTGCGTTCAGCACCCTTCAGGAGCACAGCATCACTGCTCACAGATGCTGAAGAGATGGGGGGCCAGCCCTACCTTAAAGTTGCTAAGAGCACACAGAGAGAATGACGGAACTCTGTGGCACCTGCCCATGAAATTCCGACAGCAATGACAAGCACTGTTGAGGTGCAGGCATCAGTAATGTGTCCAGGGATGAGAGGTCGGACCATCACTTTGGCCTGAAGGCTGCACAAAGCACAGGGAAGGGGCCCTGGGCTGATACACCTGCCTTTTGTCTTGTGCAGAAACATTTCACATCTGAGTGACAAGAACACTGCTCATCAGAACAAGGAGCCACAGGCAAGGAGACATTCTTGGGAGTTTACTGACAATAGTGAACAGTATGTACAAGTGATTAACACCCATGCCCAGGCCTGTGCAGCTACAATTTCTTAACTTTCCTAACCCTGCCGTTACATCTTGGTGCTCCCTGGACATCCACAGCGGAGACGGAGGCCGCCTGCTGATTGCTATGCCCTGTCTATGATGACCTTGGCGGGCATCCTCTGGACAGCCGAGACTTGGTGGGCCCTGGCCTGCTTTCAGGCTCCTGCTGTGTTGCAGTGGCACCTTCCTCGGCGTGTGGAGTTGGAGCTGTGGGGGTCACAGGAACAGGGGATTCTGATTACCCAGGCACTCCCGGAGTCACCTGGGTGGATGGCCCTCGGGGGAACACCTGCTGATCCTTCTCCCTATGGGTACTCGAGGGCCTCTGCCTGACTCCTTGAGGAGAAGGGATGTGTGGTAATCTGAGGTGCAATATACCTTTAAGAGAGTGTGAGCAGATTGACCACGTAACTGTAGGATTCAATAGTTGTGTAGTGTGGGCTACAATGTTAATGTTAGTCTAGAGTAGGGTCTGGTTGGAAAAGCACACATCATGTTAGTGCTCTGTTGTCTATGTAAATAAATAGTATGTGCTTCATTTCATATTGGTCTCTGCGCCTACCGTATATTGTTATTGACTCACCCACTGACAGATAAGAATGCAACTGGGCTGCGAGCAAAGCGACTCCACTGCAGAACAAAAGAAATGGCAACAAGGCAAAACATGACCTGTCAACGGCACCAAGGGAAGCCGCAAAAACTCAACTGAAATGAATCAGCTGAGCCTTGCAGGGCGATTGTAAGTACAGCCCTCACTATAGTCGTCAAAGTTATCTCCTTCCAGTATGCTGCAATTTGGCCACATTGAACTGTTTGATCAGACCACCGATGACCGGTCACATTATATTGAACGCCTCACGTTTATCTTTTTAGCCAACAACATTTCAGGGGGGGAGAAAAGGCGGGCGACCCTCTTATTGATGTGTGGCAGTAAAACATACGGCCTAATTCAACGTCTAACAGCACCCAACACCCCACATTCCAAGAGCTTTGATGAGTTGGTGAATGTTGTGAAAAGCCACTTTCAGCCGAAATCCTTGGTAACAATGCAGCGTTTTAAATTCAATTCGAGGTGTCACGTCCCTGAAGAGACAGCTATATAGCAGCCTTAAAACAACTGACAGAGCACTGTGAGCTCGGGACGTTGATTAGTGACATGTTAAGAGACCGATTAGTGTGTGGGATTAACAAAGATGCCATTCAAAAAAGGTTGTTGTCAGAAACAAATTTAGACTTCAGCAAAGCGCTGGAGTTGGCGCTCGCAATGGAAAGCGCAGTGAGGGATTCAGGAACAATCAAGGGAACACAAAATGGCGTCATCCTTCACATTTGGAGGGAGGCACCGGTTAGAAATGGCGCGGAAGCGCAGGGCTCCGCACAAAGGTAGGAAACAGCCGCCATTGACAGTCCAGCAAAAAGCAATGGTTTAACAGAGAAAAACCACACTAATAATAGCAGGAATGGAACCCAGATAGTGTGCAAACGAATGACAATTTAAAAAAAACGAGTATTTCTACTGCCATTGCAATGGGCACATTATGCAATATTGCAAAGGCAGATTGAGACAAAATTTCAAACACAAAGGCAGAAGTCATGAAATTCATATAGTGGAGGAACCAGAAGGAATAGAGTCAGATATTTACTTGCTACACAACTTAAAAATGGGTAAAACAGAGCCAATCTACCTGACAGTAGAAGTCAACAGAAAACCCATCTGAATGGAGGTGGATACAGGTGCATCGACAACAGTTATAGGGGAACACACGTTTAAGTATCTGAATGGAGGAAGCCATTCACTAAAGCTGGAAAACTCAGGTGCTAGATTAACGACATATACTGGCGAAGACATATAAATAAAAGGCATATGCAAGGTTCCAGTACAATATAGAAGCCAGTCTGCTAACTTACTCCTGATAGTGGTAGCAGGGAGAGTCCAACTCTACTTGGTTGGAACTGGCTTAAGGAAATAAAGTTGGAATGGACTGAGATTTTTTAACTCAGAATGAAAGATCGGCAAGAATTATTACAGAAATATGCCTCTGTGTTCAGGAAAGAGCTCAGGAAGATACAGGGCTGTAAGCTAAAATCCACTTGGATCCTGAGGCAACCCCCAGATACTTGTGGGTGAGGCCAGTCCCCTATGCATTACAAGAAAAAGTGGATATTGAATTAGACAGGCTAAAAAAGTTGGGAGTCTTACAACCTGTACAATTTTACGAATGGGCAGCACCCATAGTTCCAGGACTAAAGCCTGACCTGAGTGTGCGAATATGTAGGGATTACAAGTTGACAGTTAACAAAGTGGCCAGACTAGACAGGCACCCTATACCAAAAATTGATGAATTGTACTCCAAACTGGCAGGGGGAACCGCATATACGAAACTCAACATGAGCCACACTTACCAACAAGTTGAACTAGAAAAGGCCCCTCAGGATTTTGTGACTAGCAACACACATAAGGGGTTATACCAGTGTACTAGGTTACTCTTTGGAGTCTCATCGACTTGTGCCATTTTCCAACAGACTATGGAAAATTTACTTCAAGGTCTACCCCATGTGGTGGTTTATCTCGATGATGTCCTAGTAACACGTCTAACTGATGAACAACACCTGGCTAACTTGGAAGAGGTATTGAAGCATTTCTCACAAGCCGGAGTACGCTTGAAAAGGGAAAAATGTATCTTCCAAACAAAAGAAGTGATCCACCTGGGTCATAGGGTCGACTCGCAGGGCCTTCAGCCAGTAGAATACAAGGTGAGAGCTATCCGTGCTGCGCCAGCTCCAATAAACACCACAGGACTCAAGTCCTTCTTGGGAATGGCTAACTACTACGGTCATTTTCTCCCAAATTTGTCAACAGTGCTGGCTCCATTATATGGAGTTACTCAAGAAAAACCACAGGTGGACTTGGCAAGCTCCACAAACACAGGATTTTACAACAGTAAAGCAGTTGCTACACTGATCAGCCCTGTTGGTACATTTCAACCCAAAGAAATAATTAATTTTGACCTGCGATGCATCCCCTTATGGAATAGGAGCAGTACTCTCCCACCGGATGGCAGATGGTTCTGAGCGGCCCATTGACTATGTCTCAAGAACACTCAGGTGGCAGAATGAAGATATTCACAAATAGAGAAAGAAGGCTTATCCATTGTATTTGGTATTAGGAAATTCCACCAATACATCCATGGTCGCCACTTCACCATCGTATCCGATCACAAACCACTATTAGGCTTGTTTGGGGAAGATAAGGCAATACCTCCAATTGCCTTGGCACACATCCAGAGGTAGGCACTGATTCGAGCTGCTTATGAATATATTTTTATCCACCGGCCAGGATGCCAGATTGCCAATGCCGATGCACTGAGCTGATTACCTCCAAAGGAAAGCAATATGAGCGTCCCCATCCCACAAGAACTTATCTTGTTTTTAAACTTTCTGGATTCGTCACCAGTGAATGCCAAACAGATCAAAGAATGGACAGACCATGATCTAGTTTTGTCTCACGTCAGGGAACAAATCTTGCAGGGATGGTCTAACGATCGAAAGTCGGAGGAAATGAAGCTCTATTTTAACAGGAGATACGAGCTTACCTGCCAGGACAGCATCTTACCGTGGGGAGCGAGAGTCATTGTGCCTCCTGGAGGAAGACAACCTTTATTGATGGAATTGCATAGCGCTCACTCCGGCATTTCTAGAATGAAAATGTTGGCACGCAGCTACTTATGGCGGCCACGGATGGACACTGAAATCTAAAACATGGCCAAGAGCTGCATGCTGTGCCATGAAATTGCTTCCTTCTGCTCCACTGCATCCCTGGGAATGGCCATGGGTCCGCCTCCATGTTGACTACGTGGGGCCTTTATTGGGCACAATGTTCCTCCTACTTATCCACGCTCCTTCCAAATGGATGGATGTATATGAGGTGAGATCACTCACATCTGCCACTACCATAAACAGATTACATCAGAGTTTTGTGATACACGGGTTACCAGAGATAATGGTGTCTGATAATAGAACGGCATTTACTCGCAGGGAATACCAAAGATTTACAAAGCTCAATGGCATAACACATGTCAAGACCTCGCCATACCACCCCTGCATCCAATGGGTTGGCTGAGAGGGCAGTCCAGACCTTCAAGGCCGGAATGAGAAAACTAGATGGAGAATCTATAGCAACTAAATGATCACGTTTCCTGCTCAGCTATAGAACTATGACACACACGACCGCCAGTATTGTCCCTGCAGAGTTGTTAATGAAGAGACGTCTCAGGACATGTTTGAGCCTCATAAGGCCATATTTAGGGGGGAGAGAAGAGAGAAGTCAGAAGACCCCGAAAAATGAACATGATTACCACTGTCGTGGAAGAAACTTCACTGTAGGAGAAGCGTTTTTGCAAAGAACTTTGGAGGTGGGCCCAAATAGCTATCAGGTGGAGTCAGTGCAGTGAAAGGACCCCTGTCCTACCACATATTAGTTGAAGGTCAGATAATCAGAAGACATGTAGATCACCTCAGGAAAAGGGAAACAGATCCACAAGAAAAGGTGCGCTAAACATTCTCTTTGGTCCTGTGGTCTACACCACAGATAGAAGAAACTCCTCTTGCTTTGGAAGTACTTGTAGCACCCGTTGGGCCTGAGAGAGTCGAAGAAGCAAACTTGCAGGTTCCTACTGGGGAGCCTAGTGGACAGATAACTCCTGAGAGGGAGGCCTCAAATAAACCATCCAAAGTCAGAGAACTCTGACGGTCGACGTGTTTGAAAAAGCTTCCTGAGAGACTGAATTTGTAAATAGTTTATTTATGTAAATAGTTAATATGTACTTTCAATTAAAGGGGGAGGGATGTGGTAACCTGAGGTGCGGTACACCTTTAAGAGAATGTGAGCAGATTGACCACGTGACTGTACGACCCAATACTGTGTAGCGCGAGCTACAATGTTAATGTTAGTCGAGAATAAGATTTGGTTGGAGAAGCACACATCATGTTAGTGCTCTGTTGTCTGTGTAAGAAAATAGCATGTGCTTCATTTCATATTGTCTCTTCGTCTGCAGTATATTGTTATTGACTCACCCGCAGACAGATAAGCGTGCAACCGGGTTGTGAGCAAAGTGACCCCGCATAAGAACAAAGCAGGGTGCCTGGAGTGAGATCAAGCTGCCCCACACCCCTTTCACGTACACACTGTTGGAGGCCAACTATGGCATCAGCGATGGAGTTGAGCCCACGCAGCAATGGAGGAACAAAACCAAGGTCTCCATGGTGGCCACCACCCTACTAGTGCTGACCTTGGTGCGTTGACATGCCGGTGCTATCACCTCAGCCTGAAGACGGACGGACTCCTCCATCATGCTTTGCAATCTGAGGAGTGCAGTGGACATCCCTTCCTGATGTTCCCGAGCTTGCCTTTGCAGCTTCAGCAACTGAGGTATGACCAGGTCCAGAGGCTCATCATATGACTCGGACTCAGCAAATTTCTGGCCCCCAGCAGTCCTATGAGTGCTGGACACCTGGGAAGTCCCTGCCGCTGCCTGCTGTGGGTCAGGCAATGCAATGTCCTCACCAGATTGTGATCTGGAGGCTACTCTAAAGCTAAGTCCCACTGTGTTTTTGCGCTGGTGGAAGATGTGGGTGAGTGCTGTGATGGGACTTCAATGAGGGTGCCTTCAGATTCCTCTTCAGAGCTTTCTTCAGGGCTTGATTGAAGGCCCTCGGCCATGGACACGTCGTCTGTTTCCCATAAGTGCCTGCGGAAGCAAGGGGAGATAATTAGTGCATGGCAGTGGCCTGTGAAAGAGGACACATCACTCACAGCATGGTCGTCTGATGGATGTTGCACTGCTGGACCCTCACTTGGTAAAACACCATGAGTACCTTGATTTCAGGCATTCCTCCACCAGTTTGCGGCCTCTCCCTGTTGTTGTGTGCCAGCTTGTCCTGCATGAAGACAGATGGAGAGAGTGTAAGCTGGACAACTTCCAGGCCAGATGATAACTATGCCTGGCCTGTGTGGGTGGTGAGTGGTCCCATGGACTGGATGAGGACAATGAAGGTGAGTGTGAGAGAATGAATGGTGATGCCCCTTGAGCTGGCAGTGAGTGAGGGCCCTGTGGATGTGTGATGAGTTTGTGAGTGTGTAAGTTGAGAATGTGAGAAGAGTGACTTACCCTGGCGGAATTGAAGAGATTATTCATCCTCTTGCGGCACTGGATGGCTGTCCTCTTTTGAAGGATATTGGTGCTGACCACCACTGCCACCGCCTTCCAAGCCCGGTTGGTCACCCTGCTGCCCATCCTGCAGCCAGAGGGGGGTAGAGGACATCACAGTGGGCCTCCACATCATCCAAAAGGCATTCCAGTGATGAGTCGCTAAACCTGGGGGCTGCAGTCTTTTTGCCTTTCGTGGACATTTTCACTGCAGCAGTCGTGGGCTGGAAGCACTGAGATGTGTGCTTTCAGCTGGATTTTAAATACGACGTCCGACCTGATGAAGTGGCGAAGTGATGGCATGGCGGACGAAGGAGAACCCGCCCGCCATGGAAACAGCCTTTTTCCAGGGAATGCATAAGTAACGCGGCAGGTTTGGGACAATACAGCATGAAAACCCGCCATTACGGCCAGTGGGTAAAACCTACTGCCGCACTTGGTGCAAATGTGGGATGATTCCGCCCAATGATATGCTGATGTATTACAGTGAGGTTCCCGATGTTAGGTGCCGGAGAGCGCGGCCCGCCTTCAGCAGGCTGAGTGGATAATCGCAAACTGGTCTCACGCTGTTGTGAAACTGATCGCGCCATATTGTCTGCTCACACCACCAAATACGCCCAACGCCAGTGGGCATGGAAAATCCCGGCCCTTGTCTTTTCCAATCAGAGTGTTTTATAGATCAGGTTGTGCAGAGCCACGAATCGGCTGACATACCAGCCTTTCAACCATTTCTTTGAATTTACACTTGCTGGCTCCATTCCTCAATTTCATTAATCAATTATCAACAGGCTTACCTGGTCTCTGACTCAGGCTTTGAAATTCATATCAGTGGATCCAATGGTTTTACTTTGCTTCGAGATGTATGCTGAATTTCTCAAAAATTTTGACTGAGTTTTTGCAATCATCCTCACTGATCTCCTAGCTATTAAACAAATCTAAACCTTTCTCCCCTCCCCACAAAAGGATCTATCTGACACTTTCCTCTTTGCGAGTACCTTTTAGAAAGCTAATAAATGTCAATCTGCCCTTTTGTTTAAACTTCTCAAGTACATCCACAATATCAGCAACCACCCAATTCATCATTAGCTGGAGCTGTGCATTTATTGGTGTGGCAGTGGCCATTTCGTTTTCAGTTTTTTTTTCCCTCTCTGGCACTAATTTGGGTTGATTTTTCTCAGCCTAATATTTGGGTTCTACTCACAGGCACCTGCTGCCACCATGTTACATCTTGTGCTTCCCAGAAGTTCAAAATAATCACATTTTAGACTCAAATGCTGGAGCTTCATCAAATCTATTTCTCAGATCACACTATGTGCTGTGGGTTGAAACATTGTTAATTCCATACACAGGCGGTAGTGCAGTAGTGTGATGGGGCACCCTTGATGTTTATGTATACATATGCATGAACAATATATCATCACCCAACTGATGCCACTCTTCCCGATTGAACCTCTCTTCCCCAATATCTGAACAACACCCCTGGTCAGCCCTGAAGAAGGGCCCGGCATCGCCTAACACAGCTTCAAGAGGAGGCCCAGCCTGAAATCCGTGGCCCAGGGGAACCCCAGCAAGAACCAGAGGATGAGGAGGTTAGACCCATCTCACGGAGGCAGCTCGTGTGACCAAGGGTCTGGAGATGAGCGAAAGACAATGCCACGTACGTCTACGGTTGTCAACAGATGTGGTGGATAATATCTGCCACATTCTGTGGAAGGATCAAATTCCCATGGACTGGGAGGACATCCCCTGCCAGTGCCCCTGAAGGTGACTGCTGCGCTCAACTTTTTTGCCTGCGGGTTGTTCCAGAGATCCACATGGGACCTATGCAGTTTCTCATAGTCCTAACCACATAAATATGTCAAGGAGGTGACAGGTGCCCTCTACAGTAAAGCTTATCATTATGTGAAGTTCAGACTCAATTAAGCTAGCCAGGCTGTTATATTTCTGGGGTTTGCAGCTATCTCAGGCTTCCCTAGAGTTCAGGGTGCAATCGATTGCACACATGTGGCACTGAGAGCTCCATGGCAGCAGCCCCTGATGTTCATTAATAGGAATGGGTTCCACTCCCTGAACATTCAACTAGTGTGTGATCATCAGAAGCACATCATGTATGTTTGTGCCAAGTACCCTGGGAGTTCCCACGACCCATACATCCTGAGTCACTCCCAGGTGTCTCACATATTCAAAGGGCCTCAGCGATTACAGGGTTGGCTGATTGGGAATAAAGGGTATCCGCTCAAACAATGGCCCATGACACCCATGCGTCATTCTCAGAGCGCCTTGGAAGAGACAAAGAACACAGCGCGTAACTAGACATGAAGATGTGCTTACAATGTTTGGACCACTCAGGTGGAGCTCAGCAGTACTCTCCACAGAGGGTGTCCCCCATCATCATGGTCTGCTGCGCTCTGCACAACCTGCTGCTTTAAAGAGGGGATCCCTTGTCAGAGGGAGACATGGAGGAGGCTGAGAGCTCCTCAGATGATAAAGAACAGAAAGTGAAAGAAACTGAAGAGAGAAATGACCACCAACTCCCATGTGAGGATGCCATCGAAGAAGCACAGTATGGGAGACTTGCCCGTGTCACACTGATAGCCACAAAATTCCAGGAGGAATAAGGTGCGGGCAACAGGACACGGACACATTTCCTCTTGCCCTTAGTGCCATGCCAATGCATTGAAAAGCCTTTACAGCCAGTAACATCGAGGGCAAGTTCAGCATTCGGACTTGCACCTTTAACCCTCATGATTCACCAGGCCCTAATCTTTGGAAAGGTCAGTGGCGAAACCTTCATCCATGTGCTCTGGGAAATACAAGTCATCACAACAGCACAAACACTGTGTCACGGGACTTGATGCAGTCATCTCCACCTTAATGAGAAACCTTAGGCAGACACTGAGTTGCGTGCATGGTTGGAGAGACCATCATGGCTGCACATCTTGTGCTTTAGCACTGCCAATGAAGACAACCATCCTATTTGGAGAAACAATTACAGCTACCCCTCCAAGGCTATTGAGCACACCTAACTAACCCCATGTTGTCTTGTGTGGAGTAGAGGTTACTAATGCATTTTGCAAACACTTCCAGTAAAGAGCTTGACACATCTCTCTGACAAAGCACAAAAGTTGAGTAATTATGATGACTCTGCTAGACATCACATGAATGTGAGGCACACAAAGGGAGGTGATCACTCCGTGAGAGTATGGCTCTCCCTCGCAATAAGAGGGCACATAGATGCAAATGCACAACATTTTCAAATGACGTGACCATTCTCATGAACAGCCAATGTATTTACAAAGGTGCATAATAAATACTGTGATTGAACACCCATGACCCAGAAGTGATGTCAAAGTTTCTTAATTTTGCTAACCCTACCACTATGTCTTGGTGCATCCCTGACATTCGCAGGAGAGGTGGAGGCAGCCTACTGATTGCTACACCCTGTTGTCTTTGATGACTTTGGTGGTCGTCCTCTAGTGGGTTGGGACCTGGAGGCCCAGGCCTGCTTTGGTCCTCCTGCTTTGGGGAAGACGCACACTCCTCAGCCTAAACAGCTGGAGGTGATGGGGTCACAGGCAGAGGGGATTGGGATCGCCTGCATATTCTTGGAGTGACCTGGTAGATGACCCCGTGGTCTCCAGCTGCAGCCCTCCTCCCTAGCAGTGCCTGAGGGCCCCTGCCTGTCTCCCTGAGGAGAAGACGCTCCTGGAAGGAGGTCAAGGTGCCCTGCCCCCTCTCACCTAGCCAATGATGGATCCCACCAATGCTTATAGCAATGGGGTGCAGGTCTGAGCGCAAATCCGGCAGGATCCACTGGACCAAGGTCTGTAAGGTGGCCACCGGCCTTCCCATGGAGACCTTAAGGCGCTCGCATGTCAGAGCCATGACACCACACAGAACGTTGAGAGACTCCTCCACCATTCGCTCCAGTCTGTTGACTGCCTCTTGCAACTATACCTGATTTTCCGCCACCTGTTGTTGTATCTCCAGCATGTGTGACATGGCTATTTCCAGAGGCTCATCATCTGACTCAGACTCAGTGAGTACCTGATCTCCAGCAATCCTCTGAGTGTTAGAGGCATGGACTGTCTCTGCCTCCAACTGCTGCGGAGACGTGTCAGTGAGGTGTTCTCCAGAAAGTGACCCCGAGCCTAATCTAGATCTATGGCCCATCGGGGCTTGTGTCTCTGCGCTGCTTGAGGCTGCAGGTGAATGCAGTGATGGATCTCCTTCAAATGGATCCTCATCATCCTCCTCTGAGGTGGGCTGGGGGCTGGGGCTTATATTGTCTGTGCTGGTCTGTCTGGACCTGCTGCTGCCTGTGAGAGGGAGAAGATAGATTTAATTCATGAAGAGACTGAACGCAACATTGCCTGTCACTCACTGTGAGTGTCAAGACGTGATCAACCCATGGAGGACTGGTCTGTACTGGCTTGCTGGGAGAGGCCGATATCGCCATCCCCATGGGAACAATCTCTGTCCTCGCCTGCCAACTCGGCAGCATCCTCCTCAAATTTGGCCATCCCTCCTCCAGTCTGGGACCTCTCCCACTTGTTGTGGGCAAGCTTGGCCTGCATGAACACAAATGGATGTGATGTGATGAGAAGGGATAGAGCAGAGGTTGGGAAACCTGCTGTGTGTGCTGAGTAAGGGATGAGAATGGAGTTTGTGCGGCACGATAGATGAGATGCTGGTGATGTCAAAGTGTCTGTGAGACAATCAGTGCGGATGTCTCCCACGCTAATATTGTGTTGCATCCCTGAGCAATGTGACCCTTTGAGTGCGTGATGCCATTATGTGAGTGAGATATTGGGGTAAGCTGAAGGGTGACTTACCCTGGTGGAGCAGATGAGATCATCCACCCTCTTCCTACACTGGATGGCATTTCTCAGGTGGGTGCCCGACAAGCTGACCTCCTTTGCGATCCCCTCCCAGGCCAGTGGGGTGAGGCTGGTGGGCCTCCTGGAGCCATCCCTCAGTCAGGGGACACCTGGTGCCGAAGGACACCGCGGTCGATGGTCTCAAGGGAGTCATTGCTTAACTTTGGTGCAGCTTTTTTCTTGGGCGCAGCTATGTCAAAATATTTCCTCCATACAGCTGGGCAGGAAAGAGTGAACTCGGGGTGGCGTTTAAATATGGCGCCCGGACCTTCGATCCTATTAGGTAACAGGGGGGCTGACAAATCAGTTCTCACCCTGCCACGTGATTCAGAGAGCTACTCACCAATGCATAATTAAGTAGCTTCCGAGTGTGAAATTAGGCGTGAGTTCCCGTCATGCCGCCCAGGAGGAAGTGCGCTGCGAAACCCGCCCGCCACCATACTTAGTCTCCAAAATGGAAAGTTCTGCCCAAAGTAGCTATTGAGCTATTTTGTAAGTGTGAAAGAGCTTTAGAATAGATGCTTTGTGACTAACTGGTTTTCTGTAATACCCACCAATGAAATTTGATTTCTTTTTTGCCTGAAGGAAAATTGCACTCGGCCAACATTTTGTTTGGCAGTCACTAAATTCTGCAAAACAAACAGAATTATTAACACCTTTTTTTGTAAAAATAGGAGTATGTGGCCCATAGTTGCAACCATCCTTGGCAGTGCAGCAAATACACAGTAGGAAAGTCATTAATCAAGTCTTCAGGCTATAGCTGTTATTGCTCAGAAGCCAAGCCTCAAGTATTTCATCTGTCTTAAATATATAGAACAGAGAGGAGTGAGGCAGAATCAAAGAGTAAGGTTTGGACCCCAAACACTCTGCACACTCAAACAAAAAACTTATTGAACATCACAAGGCACTTGAGTATTCATGGAATTAAATCCTATCCTATTCTGGACTCACTGGCAGCAATTCTCATAAACTTTAGCTAGTCCAGAACTCTGTGACTTGGATCCTCTCCTATCATCCTATCCTCTTCCAGCTTCATTGGCTCCCTGTTTCCCAGTAAACTGACTTCAACACCCTTGGACCTCAATTTCAAATCTCTCCCCAAGTTTACTCCAACATTAATTTGTTCATATTCTCCAAAATCATATCCTCCACTCTCAAACTTCAAATTACTGTTCCTGCTTCAGAGATCAATGTTTAAGCCCTATGGATCTCCCTTCTAAAACCATCCTGCCCTCTCAATTCTCTACAAGGCCTTCTGAAAACTTAAATAAAAGCAAAATACTCAGATGCTGGAAATATTAAATAAAAACAGGAAATGCTGGAAAAACTCAGGAGGTCTGGTCACATCTGTGAAGAGAGAAACTGAGTTAACATTTCGAGTCAATGAGTCGTCTTCAGAGCTCTGAAGAAGAGTCAAACAGACTGGAAATGTTAACTCTGTTTCTCTCTCCAAGATGCTACCAGACCTGCTGAGTTTTTCCAGCATTTTCTGTTTTTACTTCTGAAAGTTTACTTCTTCAATCTTTACTTTAGCATCTCATTATTAAGATGACATTCCAACAGTGTGGTGCACCCTCAGTACTGGACTGAAATGTCAGATTATTTTATGTGCTTAATTTGGGAAGTAGGGTTTGAGCTCATAATAGTTTCCTTTAAGGTTGACACGAGCCAATACAATATGATTAATTGGCTGATGCCTTATAACTGTCTTTCAACATCAAGTACTGCCAAAGGTTAACACCAGAATTTATCATTAAAAATTCTAACACCCGCATCTTACGTATGTCGGGCGGGCTGGGTGGGAGCGGGTGGGCGCGGAGCCAATCGCCGCCCGCGATCGGCTGCGTGCCGCCATTTTACATTGGCAGGCTAATTAAGGCCCGCTCTCGCACGCTGACAGCAATATTCTGGCCTACGTATTAGAGCACAAGAACGTAATGAATAGGAGCTTGAGTAGATCATTTGGCCTTCTAGCATTGAAAATAAGCTCTATTTTGTATTTAGACAATAAAAAAACTTGCTACCAGTGTTAAATTCACCAACCACTATAAAACAAGGGAAATACACCTAATAGTTGATGGAAAGGATCATTTATTTTAACCTTGACTTTGTTAACAATTTATAAATATATTGCATTCCCTTATTATAAGTGTTAGTGATGATTTCACTGGACTGGAATGCACCAATTAGCTGCGTTGAGATTAAAAATGATAACTAACTTCAGTTAATTATATCTAAACGACCCTTGTCATGAGATGCTTTCCAGAGCAGATTGAAGCCAAGCCAGAAAGAATCAGACATCACTGGGCATTCCTGATACTGCTCAGTCAGACAGTCTTTTAAGCCTTTAAAGATTGCTCCCTGTGGAACTTGTGACTGGTGGCTTTTTACACATGAGGAAGATATCATGACACAGCAGTCACGCTTTTCTCATCGGGGTTGGTTGGGAGAAGTGCTAGTAATAATATGTGATGTGAACAGTTACTAGCAATAAAAGCAATTGTCTTTCAAGTTTTCAATTTGCCACACCTAAGAAAAAAATGTAATTCACTTCCTTGGATTAATGCAGACACTGGCCGGAATTTTCCGGCCCTGTTGACATCGGGTGTCATGGCAGGCATGAGCGGACCATATAGCAAGAAGGGCAAAAAACAGTTTCACACCGTTGTGAAACCAGTTTGCAATCGTCCACTCCGCCCATCAATGGCTGCCACCTTTCCCACCACCAGATAACGGGAACCTAATTTCAATGAATTTGCATCTCATTATCTTGCCTGCTCACCGGAATCATCCACCCATGTCGTTTACCGCCCACGTCGGCAGGAAAACACGCCAGCCCAGGACACGTCTTGACAAGTGTGACATGCAGAAGTCGGGATTTACCGTTAGGGCCTTGCTCAGATCCCAGACATCCAAGGAGGTGCTGGAGCCCTACGTCTACTGAACCCTGGAGGAACACGTGCACCTCAGCTGGGTAGATTTTCATGGACATGGCTCTGCCGCGAAGCAGCCCGTGGCAGGTCTCCATTGATGTCTGGGGTCTGCTTCGGGACATCACGGTCTTGGCCATGGGCTGCTACGGGTGATTATTGTGGGGATGGGGGAGCAAGGAAGGTCCAGCTCTGAGTGGGAGAGGAAGGTCTGGGGAAGCGGTGGAAGAGGAAGGTGTAGGTTTGACTGGGAGAGGAAGATGTACGGGGTGAGGAGGGTGAGGGGGGTAAGGCTTGGGAGGGAGAAACAAAGGCGACAGGGGGCTGAGGTTGGGGGGGAGGGAGTACGGGGGAAGGACGGTGTAACGGGAGAGAATGTGGCAACTGGGAAAATAGTTGTAAGGGGAGAGGAAGGTGTAAGGGAAGGATTTCGGTGGGGAAAAGGAGTTCAGAGTGGGGAAGGAGTCCAGGGAAGGAAGGAGTCCGGCGGGAGGAGAGAGTAAGGGTAGAGGAGGGAGTAAGGCATGGGAGGTGTCCAGGTGAATGTGCAAGTGTGGGGTCTGTGGAGTCAATGACTGCCTCCTGGGGAGTGAACTGAGGGTGGGTGTGGTAGGAGGGAATGGTAAGTATGAGAGGGGGCAGAGTGGGCTAGAAGGGTGAGGGTGTGATGGTAGTGGTAGAAGGGTCGGCGAGGGTGGTTGTTGGGGTCTCAGAGGCAGACATAAACCATGGGGGTGGGAAGGAGGAGGTTGGGGAGGTGATGGATGGCAGTGGGATTCTTGGGAAGGTAGGGAGTTTGCACGTTCACCTGAACATCCCCGAAAGGAAGGGGTTAGGTTGGTAGGTGATGGTGGGGAGTTGGAAGATATTGCCGGTGGTGGTGGGGGGGTGGGGTGGGGGGTCAACAGTGATGGGAGAAAGGACATGGGTGACTGGGGGAGGGGAAAGGACAGGGGAGCTGAGAAGAAACCTTACTATGACCATGTTGTTGAAATCGAAATTGAGAGGAGCCTCGTGTTGGGCGGGAACAGGTGCTGCATGGGAGTGTGGCCATTGGGTGGGTGGAGATGCAGGTCAGCTCAGATGGCCAGCTGAAAGTGAACCCCAGCAGGCAGCATTCAAAATGCTTGAAACAGTGAGATGAGTGTGATGGAGGAAGGCTCCACGTGAGCTTTTGTGATCCAGTTTCTCCTGCATGAAAACAGATGGAGAGTGTGAGCAGGATACATGGCACTGCCTGGAACGTTTGTGGTGAGCGGATGCATGGACAGGATGAGGACATGAGATTCAGAGGATATGAGTCTGATGGAGATGTGAGGGTGTGTGTGAGAGTTAGTGGTGTTGTCCCTTGAGGTGTGAGATCCCTGTGGATGTGTGATGGGTTTGTGAGTTTGTGAGTTAACAGAGATGAGAAGAGCGAGTTACCATGGTGGAATGGATAAGACCATTCATCCTGTAGCGGCACTGGGTGGTTGTCCTCTTTTGCAAGGCATTGGCACTGACCACCACTGCCACTGCCTCCCATGCTGGATTGATGACCTTGCTTGCTGGTTTTTGCCCAGAGCAGGATAGGAGACTTCACAGCTGTCCTCCACTACGTCCAGTAGGAGCTTGAGGGAGGCGTCGCTAAATTTGGGGGCAGCATGTTTCCTCCCTTTGGCAGCCATCAGTTCCCGGCAGCTTCCTATTCCTTGAAGAGTGCTAGCTCTGTGCAGGGACGGCCTTTAAATATGGTGCCCTGTTTACTGAAGGCCTGAGGTCACACATGGTGGGCAAATTCATGCCCACCCACCAGTGATCCGGCATGTTCCTTGTGAATGCATGATTAATGTGGCCGGCGCACCAGGAATGCAATAATACAGTGCAAAAAGCCGCCATTGCGGCCAGTTGGTAAAACGTCCTTTTTCCCACCCGCTACCACACGGTGCAAATCTGGAATGATTCCACCCATGATTACAGACTGGTATCCTGTCTCAGCATGCTCTCTGCTTTCACTTTGTTTAAGTCTTTACAGTAAAACAAGCTGATCCCGCATGGACAAATACAAAAATAAAAGTAGTGTCTCCACTCCGTCAACTGGCTTTCCATTTGTCTCCCACTTTTAATTCCTAAAAATACAATTGTAGTTCTGCAGTCAAGTGCACACAAGGAATAATGCAAAGTTAATGCAAGCAAATTTTGAAATGCATAATTATTACGCCATAATTTAATTCCAGAATAGTTACTCCTGAACAGAATTCTGACTGAGGGCATTAAGGAAGGGTATCACCCGTTGACCTCCCTACCTCATTCATATCACCACTGAAAACCTCATCCACACCAATCAAAGCTTGATGCCTTTAACACTCACCTCAGCACACTCCTATCCCTGACATACTTAAGCTCCTATCCATCCACAGGTTTGTCAATTCTATTCCATCCCTTACTAATGCACAGCTCACACTCAGATATAGTTACCAAAGCCCAGTGGTTTCCTATTCACTATATTAACCTTAATATCCTCATTCTCATGTTCAAATCCTTTCATTCCACTCTTTCTTTACAATCTTCCTTAGCCCTATGGAATGTACCTTCTAGCTCTAGTCTACCACATTTTTTCCTCCCTCTGGTCCACGGTCAGAATCTTCAGTCGCCACACTCATACACCAAAGAACATGTTGACTACACCTTCATTTTGTCATTTCTAATGAGCACTATGCAGCTTTTCCTCACAGTAAGACTTGCTTTAGTTTGTAACTTTTTGTCCCGGTGTCCCTTTGCCTTACAAATTTTATTTTGTAAATCCTCAACTGCTTGCAAGAAAACAACTTGCTCAAAGCAAAAAGCAAATGACAGTTCTTCTTAGCATTTATGAACTTGTCATGAAATCCCTGATCAACACACTCACTACAGTTTTGAAGTTCCATTGATTGTTTGCTTTCTTGACTGGAGGCAAGATTCATATGAAGGATAGACTGATGCAAGTATAAATATGAGAAGCTGGGTTTAATAAATGTGTTGCCCATAAGCAGTACAGAAGCTTTGCCAAATAAATTTGGATCCAGTACAAGTTTATATATTGCTGACCGTGGCTGATGGTTAAAAGGGTTTTATAAACAATGGGCGAAATTTTCCGTGTTCGCTGGCATCAGGCGTGATGGGTGGTGTAAGCAGACAAAATGGCACGATCGGTTTCACGATGGCGTGAAACCAGTTTGTGATCGTCCACAGTGCACCTGACCGATGGCGGGCTGCATTTCCCACCATCAGACGTCGGGAACGTTATTGTCATACATCAGCATATCATTATCAGGCCAGCCCACTGGAATCGTCCCTCCCCCGCTGGATCATCTGTCCACGTCGGTGGGAAAACACACTGATGTGTTTCACAACAGCACATCAGTGACATGCACTTGGCGGCCTGCACTTTGAAGGGAACTCGGAGGTGAGCACACAGTAACGTGCAGCGCTCGCCAGGGTCGCCTGTTGGACTTCAAACTTGAGAGGCGCAGAGGGCTTTGGGTTAAGGGCAGCCCTGCCATTAAGGTGACTTGTGAGGGGGATGCAAGGAAAGCCCAGCTGGTGAATATAGCGCACAAACATTCGGGGTGGGGGGTAGGGAAGTGGCCACGCATTAAGGAAACTTGTATAAAGTGACCGTTCTTCTGCAATTCAGACAGTTCCAGCGAGATATGATTGGGATCGGGCTTTTGATTTATGTGCCCCCTCAAACAACGCGGAGGCATCAATGTGCCACCAAGTGCTCCAAAGCTTTTTAGCACAGCCCCCGCACAATTTTCCGTGTTCGCTGGCATCAGGCGTGATGGGTGGTGTAAGCAGACAAAATGGCGCGATCGGTTTCACGATGGCGTGAAACCAGTTTGTGATCGTCCACAGTGCACCTGACCGATGGCGGGCGCCCCCCCCCCCAACCCCCTGGCACAGACTGCAAAATCATGAGCATTTTAGTGAACTGCAAACTTTGAAATTGCCGCCTGCACACCACGATCTAGATCATTAATATATATCAGGAAAAGCAAGGGTCCCAATACCGACCCCTGGGGAACTCCACTGCAAACCATCCTCTAGCCCAAAAAATATCCATTGGCCATTACCCTCTGCTTCCTATTTCTCAGCCAATTTTGCTTCCATGTTGCTGCCGTAATGTGGCACAACTTTGTGCATTTCAACGGGTACCAGGATAGCCAGGATGCAGGAGCGATTGGATTTGCCCAGATCTCGGGTTTCCCACAGGTGCAGGGTACGATTGACTGCACTCATGCGGCGCTCAGGCCTCCATCGCAACACACGGTGAACTACATCAACCGCAAGAGATTCCATTGACTGAATGTGCAGCTGGATTTGCGATCATTCTGCAAGTGTGCGCACGGTTTCCAGGGATTGTGCACGATGCCTGCATCCTGAGTCGCTCGCAGATCCCTGCAGTCTTCCAGGGTCCACAGAGGTTGCAGGGTTGGCTCCTCGGGGACAAGGGCTACCCACAGAGGACGTGGCTGATGACACCTGTGCGGCGGCCTCAGACTGCAGCAGAGCGACGCTATAATGAGGCTCATGCTGCAGCTCGCAATTTGGTGGAGCAGACCATCGGGATGCTGAAGATAAGGTTCTGGTGCCTGGACCGGTCTGGTGGAGCCCTGCAATACAGTCTGCAGAGGGTGTCACGCATCATCGTCATTGTCTGCTGTGCCCTTTACAACAGGATGAGGAGCTGGCTGAGGAGGAGATGCAGGAGCTGGAGGTCTCCAATGAGGATGAGGAGGTCCTCGGAGGAAACTATGATGGGAATGAGGCCTTGCACTGGCGAAGCAAGACAGGTGCGCTTGGGAGGCTCTCACAGCTGCTAGATTTGTGGAGGATGATGACGACATGCAGTGAGAAGACCCCATAGATCCTCACGTCACATCTATGAACATTTGACTCCAGTCTGGCTTATGGCAACACTAATATCCTCTGTGAGAATGCTCCTGTCATGGAGATGCAGTGGAGGCCCTAATAGTCGCTCGATCGCAGGAGGATGATGATAATATGCAGTGAGGACATTCCATAGATCGTCACATAGCCTCTGAGAATGTTTGACTCCTGTCTGGCCGAGGGCAGCTCACTTGCACTCTGTGATCATGGTCATATCATAGATACGCAGCCATGAAACTTTAGAAGCATCTGATCCTTTTTCTGCCTTCAGCACCTGAGCCTTCAGGAGCACAGCGTTACTGGTCACAGGTGCTGAAGAGATGGGGGCCAGCCCCACTTTAAAGGTGCCGAGAGCACACAGAGAGAATGATGGAACTCTGTGGTGCCTGCGCACTACATTCTGGCAGTAATGACCAGCACCGCCAAGGTGCAGGCAACAGTAACGTGTCCAGTGAGTGTGAAGCCAGACCATCACTTTGGTCTGAAGGCTGCACAGAGCACAGGGAAGAGGCTCTGGACTGAGACACCTACCTTTTATCTTGTGCAGAAAGGTTTCACATCTGAGTGACAAGAACACTGTTCATCAGGACAAGGGGCCATAGGCAGGGAGACATTCTTGGGAATTTATTGACAATAGTAAACAGTGTGCACAAATGATTAACACCCGTGCCCAGGCTGTGCAACTAATTCTCCTTAACTTTCCTAACTCTGCTGCTACGTCTTGGTGCTCCCCGGACATCCACAGCAGAGGTGAAGGCAGCTTACTGATTGCGACGGCCTGTCTGTGATGAGCTTGGTGGGCATTGTTTGGAGGGCCAAGACTTGTTGGGCCCCGGCCTGCTTTCAGGGTCTTGGTGTGTGGCAGTGGCACCCTCCTCAGCCTGTGAAGCTGGATCTGCGGAGGTCACAGGGAGAGGGGAGGCTAATGGGCTGGACACTCTCGGAGCCACCTGGATGGATGGGTCCGGAGTGCGCACCTGCGGATCCTCCTCCCGATGGGTGCCTGGTGGTCTCAGGCTGACTCCTTGTGGAACGAGGGTAGCTGGAGTAAGATCGAGCTGCATTCTTTTCGCATACACACTGCTGTAAGCAACGGTAGAGTTCAGCGTGCGCAGCAGTGCAGGAGTGACATCCTGGACCAAGGTCTCCATGGCTGCCGCCATCCTACCAGTGTTGACCTTGGCGCATTGCAATGCCGGTGTTATCACCTCAGCCTAAAGGCGGACGGACTCCTCCATTGTGCCTTGCAATCTGAGGAGTGCAGCGGACATCCCTTCCTCATGCTCCCGAGCTTGCCTTTGCAGGTCCAGCAACTGTGATATGACCGAGTCCAGAGGCTCATCATCTGTCGCAGATTCAGCAAATTACTGGCCTCCAGCAGTCCTCCGAGTGCCGGGCTCCAGGGAAGTCCTTACTGCCGCCTGCTGTGGATCAGACAGCATGATGTGCTCACCAGATTGTGATTCCAAAGCTACTCTAAAGCTATGTCCCACCGAGGTGTGTGTCTCTGTACTGGTGGAGGGTGTGGGTGAGCGCTCTGATGGGACTTCAGGGAGGGTGCCTTCAGATTCCTCTTCAGAGGTTTCTTTGAGGCTTGATTGGAGGCCCTGAGTCATGGACTCCATCGTTTTTTGCCTGTGGAAGCAAGGGGAGATAATTAGTGTATGGCAGGGGCCTGGGAAACAGGACACATCACTCACAGCATGGTTGTCTGATGGATGTTGCACTGCTGGATCCTCACTTGGTAGAGCAGCGCTGACCTCACCGTCAGCACAGGACAGGACCAGATCATCGCCACCCAGCTGGATGGCTCTGTTTTCAAAGTCCATGCTGACCTTGATTTCGGGCATTCTGCCACCTGTCTGTGGCCTCTCCCTCTTGTTGTGAGCCAGCTTGTCCTGCATGAATAGAGGTGGAGAGAGTGTAAGCAGGATGCCTGCCAGGTCAGATGATAAGTATGCCTGGCTTAAGTGGGTGGTGAGTGGTCCCATGGACGGAATGAGCACAATGAAGGTGTGTGTGAGAGAGTGAATGGTGATGTCCCTTGAACTGGCACCAAGTAATATCCCTCTGGGTGTGTGATGGGTTTGTGAGTGCGAGAGTTGAAAGTGATAAGAAGAGTGAGCGGAGGAGATCATTCATCCTCTTGCGGCACTGTGTGCCTGTCCTGTCTTGAAGGGTGTTGGCACTGACCACCGCTGCCACCACCTCCCAAGCTGGGTTAGTGCTGTTACTGCCCATCCTGAGGCCAGAGTGGGGGTAGAGGACATCCCAGCGGGCCTCCATGGCATCCAAAAGGCACTCAAGGGACACATCGCTGAATCTGCGGGTTGCAGTCTGCTTCAGTTTCAGGGCCATGTCTTCTGGTGGCCTGGAAGCACTGAGAGGTGTGCTTGCGGCTGAACACAATTTGGCACCCAGCGTGATGAAGTGGCGGGATGATGGCAGCCAGGCGAATGGCAGCCCGCTCACCATGGAAACGGTGTGTATCCATAAATAATGTGGCGAGTTTAGGGCAATGCAGCATGAAAACCCACCTTTGCGGCCGGCAGGTAAAACATCATTTTACCCGCCTGCTACCGTACTTAGTGCAAATCTGGGAAAATTCCACCCAATGATACTGAACTCTTATGGTTGGAAAATTAATTCTAGAGACTGGCAAATAAAAGCTACACGTTGTGTAGTTAGTATATGTGGAGCTAATAATTAAATTGAGAATGGACACTCAAAAACAAGCTTTCTTTTGCCTATGTAAATATTTTACACACATTCTAGGCTCATCTATAAATCTGCTTAATGTAATTGTTTTGAAATATCTGATTTAATCTTATGTAAAAACCACACTTAGAACATGAACTGTTGAGAGGAAGCAAGGTGAGAGTCAAGAAGGGAGTCAGAAGCAGCGAAAAAGGCAACATTGAAGAAGAATCATCAAATTTTACAGCATAGAAACTCTTTGAAAGCAATGTCTAATTTAATCCCACATCACAGCTGATCATGTTGCTTCTCCCAAAGTCCCTCACTTCACACTCCATTTTCATTAAATTACATCTGCCATGTCCAACTGTATTCCATTTCACGAGACTGCATATGTCCTACTGAAGTCTGCTACTATCCTTCTCACTTGTTACTATGCTGGCAAGTTTTGTATTAGGTTCAAACTTCAAAATTGTACTCCCTATACCCAAGTACAGGTCATCTGTATATAAGAAAATTAATGGTCCTAATACTGATCACTGGGGAAACAGTCAGAAAAAACAGCTGTACACCACTACTCTAAGTCACTCATGTATACAAGTTACCACCATCTCTTTAATACCATGTGCTTCTATGTTCTAAATAATTCTGTTTTGTTGTAAATTTAGCAAATGCCTTTCGAAAGTCCATATATATAGCATCTACTACACTACCTTCATCTACTCTTACTTCATCAAAGAACTCAAACCAGTTAATAAGATATGATTCGCCTTTAGCATTTCTGTACTGGCTGTCCCTTATTAACCCATCTTCTCCAAGTGAGAATTAATTGTGTCCTTGATAATGGTCTCTAACTGATTTTCCCCCAGTGACATTAAACTGATGTTAAACCATTTTATAAGGCTGTTTCGTGTCTCACTACAAGGTCAGGAGGCTTGTATGGTTGAATATAAGCCATTTATTGGTAACCCACAATTGTATACATCTCCAAGGTACAGCCCTGCCCGAGAGCTGTCTCCATGACTTCTTCCAGACTACTATTCAAAACAGCCTTATTCATGCTGCTGAAGGGTTACATACAATTAGCTGTTCTTTCAACTGTCTATTTTCTTGTTGACCTCTTGCAATTCACATTGCGATTACTGATAGTCCCAACATAGCTTTTCCGAAGTAGCTTTTCCAGGGCTATGTTTTGAATCTTTAAAGAGTCTTTCAGGGCAGCAGCTCCTTTGAATGAAAGGAAAATACTATGGAGGGAGTGAGGCAAAAGACAGGAAATTACAGGCTGATTAGCCTGACCTCGGCCATTGGTAAGATTTTAAGAGTCCATTATTAAGGATGAGATTTCAGAATGCTTGGAAGTGCATGATAAAATAGGGCAAAGTCAGCATGGTTTCATCAAGGGGAGGTCATGCCTGACAAATCTGTTAGAATTCTTTGAGGAGGTAATGAGTAGGTTAGACAAAGGAGAGCCAATGGATGTTATCTACTTGGACTTCCAGAAGGCCTTTGACAAGGTGCTGCACAGGAGGCTGCTCAGTAAGATAAGAGCCCATGGTGTTAGAGGCAAGGTACTAGCATGGATAGAAGATTGGCTGTCTGGCAGGAGGCAGAGAGTGGGGATAAGGGGATCCTTCTCAGGATGGCGGCCAGTGAGTAGTGGAGTTCCGCAGGGGTCAGTGTTGGGACCACAACTTTTCACTTTATACATTAATGATCTAGACGAAGGAACTGAGGGCATCCTGGCTAATTTTGCAGATGATACAAAGATAGGTGGAGGGACAGGTAGTATTGAGGAGGCGGGGAGGCTGCAGAAGGATTTGGACAGGTTAGGAGAATGTGCAAAGAAGTGGCAGATGGAATACAACGTGGGTAATGTGAGATCATGCACTTTGGTAGGAAGAATAGAGGCATAGACTATTTTCTAAATGGGGAGAGAATTCAGAAATCTGGAGTGCAAAGGGACTTGGGAGTCCTAGTCCAGGATTCTCTTAAGGTTAACTTGCAGGTTGAGTCGATAGTTAGGAAGGCAAATGAAATGTTGGCATTTATTTCGAGAGGACTAGAATATAAAAGCAGGGATGTGCAGCTGAGGCTTTATAAGGCTCTGGTCAGACCACATTTGGAATAGAGCAATTTTGGGTCCTGCATCTCAGGAAGGATGTTCTGGCCCTGGAGAGGGTCCAGAGGAGGTTCACGAGAACAATCCCAGGAATGAAAGGCTTAACATATGAGGAACATTTGAGGACTCTGGGTCTATACTCAATGGAGTTTAGAAGGATGAGGGGGGATCTGATTGAAACTTACAGAATACTGAAAGGCCTGGATAGAGTGGACTTGGGGAAGATGTTTCCATTAGTAGGAGAGACTAGGACCCCAGGGCACAACCTCAGAGTAAAGGGAAGACCTTTTAGAACAGAGATGAGGAGAAACTTCTTTAGCCAGAGAGTGGTGAATCTATGGAATTCATTGCCACAGAAGGCTGTGGAGGCCAGGTCATTGAGTGTATTTAAGACCGAGATATATAGGTTCTTGATTGGTAAGGGGATCAAAGGTTACAGGGAGAAGGCAGGAGAATGGGGTTGAGAAACTTAACAGCCATGATTGAATGGCAGAGCAGACTCGATGGGCCGAATGGCCTAATTTCTGCTCCTATGTCTTATGGTCTTATGATGCTGGAAATCTGAAATAAAGACAGAAAATGCTGGAGAAACTCAGCAGGTCTGGCAGCATCTGTGGAGAGAGAAACAGGAGTTAGCGTTTCAAGTCCGTATGACTTCTTCAGACATTTTTTAGCACCTTTTCTGTCTGCTATTGCGCCTTCTTTTCTTTTTTCTTTTGAATTTTGCTCAGCCTTTTTGTGATCTGGCTAGGTCCTATGACTCTGCATCCGATCAGGTCTGGCAATGGTCCTCCACATGCTCTGGTGGAGTCCTTCAGCCTCCACATCTGCAATGGGGCTTCTTTTTAGGCAATCTCCAACTGTGTCTTCAACTCAGGTGCATTTCTCACAGGTCAGGCTGCAGTTTCTTTACTTTTTCATGCATTCTGGGTCCATCCTTCACCGCCACCATGTTATTAATGTTACCAGGTTTATATCCCTTCTCTTTTTTGAACAGGCTATAACATCTGCAATCCTCTAATCCTCTGGCAGCGCTCTCATTTCAAAGGAGAATTGAAAGGTTATGTTTGTCTCCATCCTTGCTTCCCTCAGCAACTTAGAAAGCATTTCAATCTAAGCTGGAAGATTTGTTTACTTTGGCTAATACCAACCAATTTAGCACCTAATTTCTGCTTATTTTTGTCTTAACTAAAGCAGCATTGCCCCCTCCTCACTGCAACATTGACCGCATCCTCTTTTTTTGTGAAGACAGATACAAAGAGCACTTTCAGAGTTCTTCACCCTCCTTGCCCTTCACACTGTTTATTCCCCGGTCTATAACAATGGAATTGAAGTTAATATCTATTACAACTCTGTTTTTTTTCAGTTCTCTAAAAGTTCCCTGCAGATTTGTTCCTCTATATACTTCTCACAACTTGGGGGTCTCACCCAGCAACATAACAGCTCTCTGACTGTTCCTTCATTTTAACTAGAAAGAGTTTTAAGGAGCCTTTGGGGATGAACTCAAAGGTGGGAAGGCTGGCAAAATGGAACGGGCAGTTCAACACCTTCTCGCTGCCATGACATTTTGCAAGGAGCAGGGAAGGTGGCAGATGGCCTGCCTACCTGGAGTCCAACTGAGCTACTTAAGTGTTGAATTAAGGGCCTCTTCCTGCTTCTGCTGGCATTTTGCTAGTGGCTGGGGGTATGGCCCTCTTCTGCATGGGGTGCCCACCAGGCAAACCCTGGCATCCTGCTCACAGGATCCAGGGATGGGCAGGGCACCTTTTGGGCATGCTTTGGGCCACAAAGGGGCAGCCTGGTGGCAATGGTCACTCGTAATGCATCGGCGTTGCCTGCCCTCAGTGACCACCACCCACCCCACAACGACCTGCCTGAACGGCCTCAATACCCAGCCCCACTTAGCTTGTTTTGCTGACGCATGTCCTTCAATATGTGCTCGACTTCCAAGTGCAGCCCCAGCAATGGCTACCATGCTGATTGGACTGGAGCTTTTGGGGGTGGGCTGTTGACCTTAATGGGGACAGCAGGCCTGATAGCAATTGCTCCATTGGCTGCTACCGGCAAGTTGCTCTGGGTTCTGCCACTTGCCGAATTGGGGTCACCCCCTGCTTTCCATCCCTCCTGTCAGTGTTAGTCCCAATGGCACAGGAATCTGAAGCCTTAGTTCCTGCATCACTTATCCAATCATGGATTCATCTGCACTATTTTCCTGAATCTGTACTAACTAGTCTTGGCCAGGGGCTTCAGCTGAACTGCTGACACAGGCAAAAGCAACTTTTGACCTGAAGTAACCTGAGTCCAGTTACTGGCCTGAGCAACTTTTGAAACCTGACTCCAGTCACTGGTCTCAGCTGGCTGGAACCGGTTTTAAAGTAGCTGAGTATCTTGAAGACAAAGAAAATGTGATGAGTCCTTATTTAGAAATGGAAGAACGAGGTGATATTGCAAGTCTTGGAACAGAGCCAATGAGAATGTGCCACAGATCAGGCAAGCAGGCCTAAACCAACGGGAAAAAGATAGCACACATTGAAGAGATGAGATTCAGTATAAGACTGAAAGGATTTCGGGTGTGGAGCAGCGAGAACTCCGGAGACCAATCATCGCAGAAGCAGAAGAACCTACGTCAGCAATGCAGAGACACAAGAGAGAGAGAACGGAACGCCTGGTCAGCGTCAGCTCTCCTTTTCGGGTATTAGCTTTTATATTCTGTAACCACTCAGGGAGTGTCAGGGAAACCTTGTGGGTGTGTGTTTAGATCCTAGTTTTGGGTAGAAAACTGTATAACCTGCTGCAAACTGCATGTCTATATTTAACCAGATGCATAAGCTATATGTAGATGATCTAACGACGTGAATAAAGCGAATTGAGAGTTAAGAGAGAATTGACCCTTCTCCTCTTTTCACTAAGCCAACAACCATTACCGGTGACCTCTGGCAACATATTTGGCGTCCCTGGGTGGGCTCGAGGATAAATCTCTCTGTCGCATCAGCAGGAGACTCGAGCCGAACCGAGTTGGCAAAGTACACAGAGAACAGGAGTTTGGGTTAATTCATAGCTATTAACATAAGATGACAAATCAAAGTGAATCTCCAAGCCCTGGGGACTTGGATTGTTTTAACCGGAAGGGACTCCTCCAAAAATACATAATAGGGAAGTGGCCGCAATACGGGGAGTATGCGGGTCACGTTGGTGACCAGGGAAAACCCGCTGGGGAAGCCGTTCGGAAGATTGCACAAACAAAGATGTCAGATAAGAAATTTTAAAAGGTTCAGAAGTCCGTAGCGATCGGATGTTTATTTGAGGAATGGATAGAATGCCCACAGCAGGCTAGGACGGAGAGAGACAGATTAGAGGAAGAGAATAAAAAACTCCGTGAGGAGATAGGCCGCCTTAGTGAGAAGGTAACTGATTTAAAGGGACAGAGAAGTGCGGATTTGATGCACATGAACCAATATCAGTTACAGTGTGAAAAATTGGCTAATGAAAAGAGTAAGAGAGAGGGAGAAGCCCAAGCCGCTAAAGCTGAGGTGGAGGGATGGAAACAACAATGTAGTGATTTAAAAACTGCTATGAATGTGATTCACAGAGCAGCTCAGGAAAAGAGGAGCAGTACCGGTGATCACACAAAGTGTCAGAAACTGATAGTGAGGCTGCAAGATCAGCTAGCTGCACAGAGGGGCATACTGTGTGCTTTCGCACCCGGAAGAGGTGAAGAAAGTGGTCAAGGGGATATAGATTGGGATGATTTAGCAGACGGGATGGATAGATACAGCAGCGGTGACGGGGAAACTCCACCAGAGGATCCACTGCCGGCATATATTCCAGAACCGGAAAAACCATCTGCCCCAATGGCCCCCACCCTTGTAACCACTAGAGCACAAGCAGGGGCAGATGGCCAAGGGCCAGCCGGCCCAAATATGACATATTCCACCCCACTTGGGGTCCAAGAATTGAGGGATATTGCGAAAGATATTGGGACGTGTGCGCCCGGGGATGATACTGGAGAGTTGTTCTTAGTGGTCAGGCAACAGAGAGGGGTACGCTTTATTTTGTATTTTTCCAGCAATTTTGAATTTGATTTTCTTATATAGGAAATAATTTATAATCTGCACTATCTGTCAATGGTATGAGGAAAATTGGAGGACAATCAGGAGTTCCTAAATGCTGGTTTTGCACATACATAACAACAGCACTGCAGGCATGGGAATGAAAATTGGTGGAAAACAAATGGAAAAATAAACATTGTGCAGCTTATTCTTTAAGAAAAGGTGATGAAATACAAAATAAGAAATAATAAGTAATGAGGGAATATCGAACAAGGCTTTGCCTTGCAAAACATCTGGATCTTTAAAATCAGCAGCCATTCAAGTGGTCTCTCTGTAAATCTGGATGACTCCAGCATAAGGACCACTACTCACCAGGACCCAAATACTCACCTCCAGTTAGGATCCTGGGATGGCCAAGTATGGGTAGAGTCTCTTCCTCACAGAGTTCTTGCACCCTGGCTCTCAATTGGAACGCAGCATAACAGATGGATGTATGCCTGGTCTAAATATGCATGTCTCCCATATGCCCAGCGGGGGTTTACAGTGTTATATTTGCTTCCCAAGGGTTTTGCCCCCCCTCCCTACCCCCACCACCCCAACACCCGCCCAGCCAGCCACTTAAACAGCACAATGATTTCTCTTCTGCTGAGATGTGTTCCAGACCATTTTCCGATGCCAAAGGTCCACTTCTCTTGGCCTCACCATCTGACCCTGTAAACTTCAGCAGGGTCAGTGATGTTGGGCCTAAGTGGATGGCTCACAACGCTTAAATGGGGGTGCAAACCCTTATGAATTTTTAGTGTCCTAGTGGATAATCATGATTGCAAATTGTACAAGTGTTGATAATGGTGGTTCTATTTCTATTTGGTCAGGGGTATAGTGTAGCAAAACATATCTTACCTGCTCTGGCAGTTTAGTCCGCTTCCTTTTTTGTTGTTTACTTTTCATATTTTGTTTCCCATTTTCCTTGGTTGCTTCTCCGTTGGGGTTTTCAGTTCTCTCTTCAAATAACATTTTAGCAATCACACGTACTTCTGGTCATGCTGAAAGAAGGTGTTTGGAAATCACCTCCTTCCCCACCAGAAGCAAGTCTTGTTTCCCCAGCCCCTTTTACAGGAAACTAAAAGGCAGACCAAATACTTTCTCTATTTTCAGGGAGCCAGGTCACAATTTTAGTCTGAACCCCCAATGTGGGGAACACATGGAGGCCTCTCGAATCACCAGGTATATTGCTGTTATGTTATTCCAGGTCACAGATCTCCTGATGCCGTAAGTCTACACACACTCACCAAATCCCCTCACCCTGACACTACTTCAGTAGCTCTGTACTGTATGGTGTGGGTGAAGATTCCACCTCGTACAAGGTTACATAAGATCTATGATTGCTGTTAGACTGGGACCCAATATATTTGGTTCCTAATTTTTGGCCTTTCCTTTGCACTCCTGCCAGATTTAAGAGCGCAGAATTCCAAGCCCTACTTATTTCTCTGCAATCATATTGTTTGTTAGACATACCTCCTATATTCTGGATTCGGGGGCTCCTCTGCTCCCACTGTACTTTGTAACAGAGGGCAATAGATGCTATGCCCATTCTGTGGGAATAAAAAATATTCTGTGCCATTCATGTTGGGGAGTTTTGCACTGATAATTCTACATCATTACCAACATTTCCTTTAACTTCTGTTTGCTGCGCATGGCCGGCTTGTTGCACTGCGTGGCCCCTTTAAGATTGAAGCAAAGCAGCGCAGGCGTACGTCTTAAAGAGAATGTCGCTTGTGCATGGCCTGTTTGTTCCTGCTTGATACATTCCTGAGCAACAAAGAGGGATCATTGATCATTGCCCTTGATTCAATTGTAGAAATTACTGTGGTGAGCAAATTTTAATATAGAGGTTCAGATATTCAGCTCCATGGCACTGCTAGTGTTGAAATTACTGAAGCTGAAACTTTAAAAATGTCAATCCCATCAAAGATGCCATCTGACTCTGCAGCAGAACTTATCATCTACCTCACCTTTCAGGAAGCTGCCACACACTATCCATCCCCCTGGCCTGACTTCAGCCCACTTGTGCCCAGTGACTTACCACGTGCTGATCTTGTTTCTACACTACCCTTTAAATGCACCTAGTGTGGGTATCTGAACTGGTGGCTGCAAGTATCAGATCAAGTGATGGTGCTTCTTCATCAGAGATCTCTGTTTTTCGAGCCCGGGCTGCCAGGCAGTAAATCTTGCATATCTGAAAACAGAAATGCAGAAGGAGAGGGTGGAATGATTGAAGGGAGTAGGGCAGTGAGGCGGAAGGAAAGAGGTCTATGGTCATGAGATCAACAGCTTGTACATTTACACCAGGTTGCAGGATGGTGGTGAGGCGGAATTTGAGAAGAGGCATAAGGTAGGAACATATTATCATCCTGCTGTCAAATGCAATAGCCTCAGTCACAGCCATCTCCAGGATGTGGAGCACTGTCTCCTCCAGTGGGCTCAGGATATGCAGGTATACCTGTCCTCTGTCAGTTCTCTGCTGCTCCCTATGGTTATGGGCCACCTTGTTCTGCAAGAGCGAGAGGAGGATGTTAGTGAACTTGTTGCAATAAGTGTGGGTGATGTGCCTGCCATAGGAATACCTGGAGATTTGCGGTAACAGCAAGGAGTGAGCCTGAGGCTGGCAGATTTGGTACATGTGTGAGGGTGAGGTTGAGTTTTTAAAAATGTATTCATTCATGGGGTATGGACGTCGCTGGCTAGGCTAGCATTTATTGCCCATCCATAATTGTCCTTGAGAAAGTGTTGGTGAGCCACCTTCTTGAACGTTTGCGGTCCAGCTTTAGGTACATACAAAGTGTCCTTAAGGGAGTTCCAGGATTTTGACCCAGTGACAGTGAGAAGGAACAGCAATATAATTCTAAGTCAGGATGACGTGTGGCATGGAGGGGAACTTGCAGGTAGTGGTGTTCCCATGCACCTGCTGCCCTTCTCTTTCTGGATCACAAGTTTGGAAGGTGTAGTTGAAACAGCTTGGTGAGTTGCTGCAGTGCATCTTATAGATGGTACACACTGCTGCCACTGTGCATTAGACGTGGAGAGAGTGAATGTGTAAAGTGATGGATGGGGTGCCAATCAAGCGGGCTGCTTTGTCCTGAATGGTGTTGAGCTTCTTCAGTGTTGTTGGAGCTGCACTCATCCAGACAAGTGGAGAATATTCTGTCACATTCTGGATTTGTGCCTTCTACATGGTGAATAGTGTTTGGAGAGGCAGGAGGTGAGTTACTTGCTACAGAATTTCCAGCCTTGACCTGCTTTTGTAGCCACAGTATTTATATAACTGGGCCAGTTCAGTTTCTGGTCAATGGTAACCCCCAGGATGCTGATCGTAGGGGATTCAGTGATGGTAATGCCATTGAATGTCAAGGGGAGATGTTTAGATTCTGCCTTGTTGGAGATGGTCATTGGCTGGCACTTGTTTGGTGCGAATGTTACTTGCCACTTATCAGCCCAAGCTTGAGTTTTTTCCAGGCCTTGCTGCATATGGACATGGACTGCTTCAGTATCTGAGGTGTTGTGAATGGCGTTAAACATTGTGCAATCATCTGTGAACATCCCCACTTCTGACCTTATGATGGATGTAAGGTCATTAATGAAGCAGCTGAAGATGGTTGGGCCTAGGACACTATCCTGAGGAACTCCTGCAGTGATATACTGGGTCTGAGATGACTGACCTCCAATAATTACAACCGTCTTCCTTTGTGCTAGGTATGACTGAAACCAGCAGAGAGTTTTCCCCCTGATTCCCATTAACTCCAGTTTTGCTAGGGCTCTTTGATGCCACACTCGGTCAAATGCTGCCTTGATGTCAAGGGCGGTCACTCTCACCTCACTTCTTGAGTTCAGATCCATCATTCATGTTTGGATCAAGGCTGTAATGAGGCCAGAAGCTGAGTGGCCCTGTTGGTACCCAAGCTGAGCATCAGTGAGCAGGTTATTGCTGAGTAAGTGCCACTTGATAACGCTGTCAATGATCCCTCCCATCACTTTGTTGATGATTGAGGGTGGTCTGCAGGGACAGTAACTGGTTGGGTTGAATTTGTCCTGCTTTTTGTGGACGTACATAGCTGGGAAATTTCCACACTGTAGGGTGGATGCCAGTGTTGTAGCTGTAATGTATACATGGCTTCTCTTCTCTGCGAGTCCTCTCTTTGACCTGGTGCTCCATTTGCTTTCCTGTACCTTGCACCAAAGCCTTCCTGAGACTGTTCAAGCAGCTCCTGGAGCAGGAATGTAGTTCACCCTTAAGAGAGGCAAGGTGCAGCATCATGCAAGTCGCACACGCACACTGGGCCCCCTGCTGAATGTGCAGCCAGTCAGTGCTGCTTGCTTCAATGGAACAGGCATGGGCTAATCATGCTTCATGATCCCCATCCGCAAGATTGGGCCTAATTTAAATTTCTACAAAATTCCTCAATAAGTCAAACCTATATTGTGAATGTTCGTGGTTCTCAGTTTCTATAAATTTTGGTTCCTGTTGCACATCATTCTCCTGGAACTGCTTCACAGCCTGAACTAACTACATTTTTGTGCTAATATAAAGGAAACATTCATATGGGATGTTCATATACCTTCTACATAATGTCTTCATTATACAACCAGCCACCATTCTGAATGGAAGTTCAGTACTCATTTCTCAGTTCCTTCTCTTTCCCCATGAAATTCTGTACAGTCTTCTCAGACAGATTTTTAACATTTCACACTCCTTTGCCAGGAACTTTTATTTGATTCACCTTTGGAAGACTAATGGGCATAACGTGGTCAAATGTCTCCTTTATTTTAATTTTTCCTTGTGTTTTAGTTTCACTATTTCATTTATAATTTGAGCCTGCTGGTCACTGGGAGCACAGATCTACACTGGGCATCAGCGAGCAAATCACAACTTTTCCACCATCAATGCACAGAGCAACAAACTTTAAACCTAAAGCAAACACAGCTGCCTAAGAAGGAAAAATGTGAAGGTTGCAAACAACATGAAATGGATGCTGCAGAGACGGAGAAAAATACAAACATTGAGGAGGAAAGAAATGAGTCAAGAGAAGTAAAGCAAACTAATCGGCAGGATATTGAGAAAATTATGAAAAATAAAGAAATTACAAAATTAAAAGATGTGGAATGTTGAAAGGGAAATTTACTGTGAAACTAATACACAAGGAAAAATTAAAATAAAGGAGACACTTGACCAAGTTCTACCCATTAGTCATCCCTAATGAGGAAACAGCATGTCACTGTCATCAGCACATACACTCCTACACTTGAAGAAACTGACGAGACCAAGGGGGATTCTACACCAACCCTGTGTAATCCCCAGCTCTCTATTGCAGATTTTATAGTTTCTAATGAAAGGTAGCTATCCCTTGCCCTGGTGGCATGCAGGAAAATCAGCATTAATTATGGGATTTTTACATCATCTAGTTTTTTAATGTCTTCTCATCCAGCTTCATATTATTGGATAGAAATATATTGTGAAATATATTGTGAATAATACAACTATTGTGTAGGTGTACAGGACATAGGGTATTTAAACATTCAATGGAGGCTACAGGATAAATGCAACACTCCTGACCAGCCAAATGGCAATCATTTAATTTGCAATGCTCAGGATTATTCATAGAAGCCCTAGCTAATTGATAATCTATATTGCCTTTTTTCATCTATGGAGCATAGATCATAAATTATCTGTTAACTGTACTTTTAAAAAAAAAACATTTTATCAAAAATAAACCAGTTTCTGACATGGCTTACAGCCATAGCTTCCAGAGGCGTCGTGATCACAGTAAACATTCATGGCATTGCAGACCGCACATTTAATTCCTGATACCCACTGCTTTGAATGCTTGCTGCATGCAGCCAGCTGCACAGATCAGCAGTGATATCACAAGTGGCTAGCACTACTAGAAGGTAGCTGCAATTGTGCCACGAGTCCTTTGCACAAATAATCTGTGCAGTGATACTTTAACTGTTTTTTCAGCTACATCCTATTCCTAGCCACAGGACACATATGCATCTGCATATGATCACGCACAGACCCTGCTAACGTTTCACAGTAGAGCCTGGCCTCCAATCATCTTGCCATTGGACACAGTTCCCGCTCTGCAGATACCGTGTGGTGGTTGGTGTGCTATAGCAACCCCACATTAAAGAGAATGGCGGACAGGCATCGTCTACTTGTTAAAATGAAGTTTGGGGCCTTGAATATCAGGGCTTTCATGAACCACCTCAACAGTGACAGACCTGAATGCCACACCACCATCGTAGCATGGGAACTCAGGCACCTCGACATTGACATCACCACTCTGAGGCACGACATACGGGAAAAGGCCAACTGAAGGAACAAGGCGGCAGATACACCTTTTTCTGAAAGGGCCTTCTGGAAGAGGGAGGACGTCTCCACAGGGTGGGCTTTGCCATCAAAAATGAGCTTGTCTGACGCCTCAGTGACTCCTGCTATGGAATAAGCAAGCGCCTCATGACTGCCCGGCTCACTCTAATAAGGAATCAGTACATTACTGCCATCAGCGCATACGCTCCTACACTTGAAGGAACAGATGAGAACAAGGGGCATTCCACACCAACCTTGCGTATTCCCTAGCCCGAGTCCCAGCAGGCAAGAAATTGATTCTCCTTTTTAACGCCAGGGTCAGGAAGTACACGAATCCCTGGAAGGGTGTGATGGGCAAGGAAGGAGTAGGGAAAGCAAACTCCAATGGAGACGTCCTCCTGATGAAATGTCCAGAACATGACCTTGCCATAAACAACGCCCTGTTCCGCCAGCGAGACAAGCACAAGACCTCATGTAAACACCAGTCCAAACACTGGCACCCACTTGAATACGGCATCATTCGAGCGAGGGATCACATCACATCACCCGCTCCTGTCAGATACTGACAACTGCTGGACCAATCACCACTTTATTTGATCTACATCATCAACAGCCTGGCACCCAAACAATGGAAGCAACAGAAACAATGCCACAAGAAAATTAACATCAAAGGCCTCAAAGATCCCACCAAGGTGGCCCTGGTCAGTCAGAGGCTCACTGCCAACCTCTCAACCTGCAGCCACCAGGATCTACAGTGTGCCCATAGTGCCTGGTTAACCCTAAAGTCACCATAACAAGCACCTGCAAAGAGGTTGTTGGTCTCTTTACCAAGAACCATAATGACTGGTTTGATGAAAACGAGCAAGGATACAGGACCTGAACGAATGTAAGCACAAAACTTTCATTGACTGGAAACCTCACCACAGCCCAAGGGAAAAAGAGAAAACGAGCTGTTCTACAGGAATCTCAAGAAAATGATACAGCATAAACTAGAGACATAAAGAATAAATGATGTGTAGAAAGAACACAGGAGATCTAACAACCAATGACATGTGCGGTTCCTTTAGTGCTATCAAACAATCGATGGTCCAAACACTCAAGGGCCCACCCCACTGAGAGTCAAGACTGGCGAGGAACTCATCCAGGACAGGGAGGCAGTCACTGCTCACTGCAGAGAATATTTTGCAGAGTTCCTGGAGTGAGATTCTGTCTTTGACTTGAACATCCTGAACTCCATCCCTCAATAATAAAAACAGAAACTGCTGGAAAAATGCCAGCAGGTCTGGCAACCCCTGTGGAGAAAGAGTTAACGTTTCAAGTATATATGACTCATCTTCAGAATACACTTTGCTTTTATCCATCCCTCAATATTCTGTCCAGCTCGGTCTCGGTACTGCCTCGGTCCAGAGCCAAGTTGAAAAGCCATTCGACAGCTGAAGTCCAACAAAGCCCTTTGAACAGATGGAATCCCTGCTTAAATTCTGAAACATGGCAGAGAAATAATCCTGGCACGGCTGCACAATCTCATATCCCTCATCTGGGAAAGAGAGTGCATGCTGAGGGATCTCGGGGACACTGTGATCAATACTATATTCAAGAAGGGAGACAAGTCCAATTGTGGTAACTACAAAGCAGTCTCCCTGCTGCCTGCCACATTGCAAGGTTCGTCCTCGATAGCCTCCTCTCAGTAGTCGAGAAACTCCTTCCATAGTCTTAGAGCAGATCTCGGACATTGAGAAGTATTACAGCTATGATCTTCACTGCACAGAAAATTCAAGAAAAATGCAAGGAACAGCACCAATCACTGTACATGACCTTTTTCCACCTCACAAAAGCCTTTGGCTCTGTAAACCGCAAAGGCTTATGGAGCATCGTCCTAAAATTTGTCTGCCCTCAGAAATTTTCTGCTATTGTCCACCTACTCCACGCTGACATGCAAGCCGTGTTCCTCACCAATGGAACCACCACAAATCCTATCTCAGTGGACACTGGGGTCAAACAAGGCTGTGTCATTGCACCAACTCTCTTCTCCATTCTCCTCACTGCATTCCTGCATCTCATCTCCAGCAACTTATCTACAACTTATCTATAGCCATGGAGATAATGTATAGAACAGGTGGGAAACTATTCAACCGACACCTTCTTCAAACCAAAACTAAAACCACTCCAGTCATTGAGCTCCAGAATGCAGATGGCACTTGTGTGTATGTTCACTCAGAAATTGAACTCCAGGTCATTGTCGACTCCTTCTCATTGAACACCCGGGAAACTAAGGTCCTCTTCCAACCAGCTCCCACAGCAAAACACCAGCATACACCAATCCCGCCCCCCAACCCCCGTCAATTAAGATCAACAGTGAGACTGTTTCCTGTATCTTGGGAGCCTCCTCTCGACGAAGGTAGGTACAGTGACTAATTTTGCCTCCAATGTGTCAGCCGACTGAGGAAACGAGGATTTGAGGACCAGGATCTCAAACCTGAGATTAAGATCATGGTTTACCAGGCAGCAGTGACCCCTGCGCACCTATAAGCTTTGGAGAATTGGACACCTACAGCAAGTACCCCAAAGCACTGGAGAAATACCATCAGTAAAACCCTCCAGAATCGGTGGCAAGAAAGGTGGTCGAGCAGCAACATCTTCTCACAAGTCAACTTGCACAGCATCAAGGCGCTAATCACTCAAACCAGTTCTGCTGGTCTGATAGCAGACTCCTGAAGCCAAAACCTCGTGTTGTGAGGCACTTTCCCCCTGCTAAATGGGATAGATTTCGAACAGATCCAGCAACTCAAGATTGGGCATCCATGAGGTGCTGTGGGCCATCAGCAGCAGCAGATTTGTACTCGAACACAATCTGTAACTTCAAGGCCTGGCATATCCCCCACTCTAACATTACCATCAAGCCAGGTGATCAACCCTGGTTCAATGAAGATTGCAGGAGGGCGTGCCAGGAATACCTAAAAATGAGGTGTCAACCTGGTGAAGCTATAGCACAGGGCTAGTTGCATGCTAAGCAGCAGATGATAAACAGAGCTAAGCAATCCCACAACCAACAGGTCAGATCCAAGCTCTGCCAGATCCAGTCGAGAATGATGGTGGACAATTAAACAACTCACTGGAGGAGGAGGCTCCACAAATATCTCCATCCTCAATGATGGGGGAGCCAAGAACATCAGGGCAAAAGATAAGGCTGAAGCATTTGCTACAATCTTCAGCCAGAAGTGCCGAGTGGATGATCCATTTCGGCCTCCTACGGAGGTTCCCAGCATCACATGTGCCAGTCTTCAGCTATTTCAATTCACTCCACATGATTTCAAGAAACCGCTGAAGGCACTGGATACTGCAAAGACTATGGGCCATGACAATATTCCGGCAATAGTACTGAAGACATGTGCTCCAGAACTTGCCAAGACCCTAGCCAACCTTTTCCAATACAGCTACAATACTGGCATCTACCCAGCTATATGGAAAATTGCCCATGTATGTCCTCTACACAAAAAGCAGGATGAAACCAACTCGGTCAATTAGCGCCCCATCAGTCTACTCTCCATCATCAGTAAAGTAATGGAAGGGGTCGTCAACAGTGCTATCAAGTGGCACTTGCTTAGCAATACCCTGCTCACTGACACCCAGTTTGGGTTCTGCCAGGGCCACTCAGCTCCTGACCTCATTACAGCCTTGGTTCAATCATGGACAAAAGAGCTGAACTCCAGTGGTGAGGTGAGAGTGACTGCCCTTGACATCAAGGCTGCATTTGACCACATGTGGCATCAAGGAGCCCTAGCAAAACTGGAGTCAATGGGAATCAGGGGGAAAACTCTCCACTGGTTGGAGTCATACCTCGCACAAAGGAAGATAGTTGTGGTTGTTGGAGGTCAGCCATCTCAGCTCCAGGACATGACTGCAGGACTTTCTCATTGCAGAGTCCTAGGTCCAACCATCTTCAGCCGCTACATCAACGACGGTCCTTCCATCATAAGGTCAGAAGTGGGGATGTTCGCTGATGATTGCACAATATTCAGCACCATTCATGACTCCTCAGATACTGAAGCAGTCCATGTCCAAATGCAGCAAGACCTGGACAATATCCAGGCTTGGGCTGACAAGTGGCAAGCAACATTCACATAAGTATCAGGCATTAACCATCTCCAACAAAAGAGAATCCAACCATCGCCCCTTGATGTTCAATAGCATTACCATCATTGAATCCCCCATTATCAACATCGCTGTCTAAGAAGCCTTGGTGAATTCCTGCAGTGCATCTTGTAGATGGTACACACTGCTGCCACTGTGTGTCGGTGGCGGAGGGAATGAATGTTTGTGGATGTGGCGCCAATCAAGCGGACTGCTTTGCCCTGGATGGTATCAAGCTTTTTAAGTGTTGTTGGAGCTGCACTCATCCTGGCAAGTGGGGAGTATTCCATCACACTCCTGACCTGCCTTGTAGATAGTGGACAGGCTTTGGGGAGTCAGGGAGTGATTTACTGCCCATACGATTCCTAGCCTCTGACGTGCTCTTGAAGCCACAGTATTTATATGGCTAGTCCAGTTTGGTTTAGACAAAGGTAACTCCCAGGATATTGATTGTGCTGGACTATGAGGTTACAGATTGTGTTTGAATACGATTCTGCTGTTGCTGATGGTCCACAACACCTCATGGATGCCCAGTTTTAAGCTACTAGATAAGTTCTGAATGTATCCCATTTAACACATGGATAATACCACCCAACACAATGGAGGCTGTCCTCAGTGTGAAGACAGGACATCATCTTCAAAAAGAGTATGCGTTGGTCACTTCTACTGGCTTAATGCCATAAGACTTAATGGAGCCCAGGGTCAATGTTGAGGACTCCCAGGGCCACTCCCTGCCATCTATGTACCATTCTGCTGCCACCCCTGGTAAGTATGTTCTGCCACTGGGGCAGGGCATACCCTGGCATGGTGATGGAGGTGCCTGGGACAGTGGATGTAAAGAATGATTCAATGAATATGACTATGTCAGGATGTTGCTAGAATCACCTTTGGGACAGCTCTCCCAATTTTAGAATGAGTCCCCAGGTGTTAGTGAGGAGGACTTTGCAGGGCCGACAGTGTTGGCTGTGCCTTTAGCGTTTCTAGTGTCTATGTCGATAATTAGTGGGCTGTCCATTTTCATTCTTATTCAACTTTTTCAGAGTGGTTTATTACAACTGAGTGGCTTGCTAGACCATTTTAGCGGGCAGTTAAGAGTCAACCATGTTGTTTTGGGCCGAAGTAACATTTAAACCATGTAAGGATGGCAGATTTCATTCTTTATAGGGCACTAGTGAAGCAGATGGGATTTAACGACAATCTGGTAGTTTTATGGTTATCATTACTGATGCTATTTATTTGTTAACTGATTTTAAACTCCATGATGCCATGATGGGAGTTGAATATATGTGCTTGGATTATTAGTTTAAGGCTCTGGATTACTAGCTCAGTAACCTAATTATTCTGCTACCATATCCGTTGAACCCACCATCATACCAATTAAAATACGAGAGTTGTAATAAATATTGGTCTGTAAGGTTAAGCTGGCTAATGTCCTGATGGAGGAGCAGTTTAGTTATGCTGTGTATTATTATGGCTACAATGTATGAATAATATATGAAAATACAATTTACACTGGGTCAGGCAAGGAATTGATTACAATGAGGTGACAGCCTAATTGGTTTGAAATCCCCTATTTCAGCACTCCAAAATCAACCAAAGCTATTAGAATAAAATTAGCTTTCCTTTAAAAATAGATTCAAAGAACACATCTTTCAGCAGCAGAAGTATTAAAAATATAATCTAGTTCTGTGAATTAGTGACAACTAACTGTCCAGTTCAATGTCTTTAATACAAACCTCATCACTCTTAAAAAAAATAAACTACATCTCTCTCGGCAATTCAGATTGACAATTGCCAATAAACTGAAGGAAGAGATGTGGTAGTTGAGCAAAATGACTTAAGAAAGCCATTAATAAGTTATTTAAAAAAAGTAAAATACTGGGTGCTGGAAACCTGAAATAAAAATAGAAAATATTGGAAAAATTCAGCAGGTCTGACAGCATTTGTGGAGAAAGAAACAGAGTTAATGTTTCCAAGAAGCAGAAATAAGATGCAATTTATACTGTTGTGGGCAGGGTGAGGGGGGGGGGGGTGGGGCCGGCGTGTGTGGAGCAGGTAAAGCAGAATAGGTCAGTGATAGGTGGGGGCTAAGAAGAGATTGACAAAGATGTCATTGACTCAACACAAAGAGAGCATTAATGGTAGTGGTGGAGATAAAGCTGCTGCTGATGGTGCTGATTGTGGCATAAATGTGAGAAAGCAGGATGTGCAAGCATGACCCTGTCGCTTCCCATTTTAACACACCACCCTGCTCTCATGCCCACATGTCCGTCCTTGACCTGCTGCAATGTTCCTGTGAAGCCCAACGCAAACTGAAGGAACAGCACCTCATCTTCCGATTAGACACGTTACAGCCTTCCGGGCTTAACATTGAGTTCAACAACTTCAGATCATGAACTCTCTACTCCCTCTTCATCCTTTTTTATTTATTTATTTATTTATTAATTTTTATTTACTTACTTTTATATTTTAATCCCATTTCTACCATTAACACTCCCTTTGTTTTGTGTCCATGACATCTTTGTCAATCTCTCCTTAGCCCCCAACTACTGCTGACCTTCTATTCTGCTTTACCTGCTCCACCCTCCTCCAGAAGTATTAATTCCACCTCATTTCTACTTCTCTGTAGTTCTGAAGAAGACTCATATGGACTCAAAATGTTAACTCTGTTTCTCTCTCAACAAATGCTGTCAGACCTGCTGAATTTTTCCAGCATTTTCTGTTTTTATATTAATAAATTATTAATGGTTCCCTTAGACAAAATCCTGGAATGCCCTTCCTAACAGCACTGTGGGTGTACCTAGACCTCATGAACTACAGCGGTTCAAAGGGGCAGTTCACCACCCCCTTCTCAAGGGCAATTAGGGATGGGCAATATATGTTGGCCCAGCCAGCGAAGCTCACATCCTGTGAAAAAGAAATTTTTTTAAAAATCAGAAAGGCTAAAATGGCATGCTGGGCCTCATCGCAAAGACACAAAATATAAAAGCAAAGAGGTTCAGTGCAGTTATGTAGAGCACTAATCAAATATATTTTCTCAAGCAATTAATCCAAGTTAAGTCCATGCAAAAGTTATGAAAGCCAGGAGGAGAAGTAGACCTGAAATTGTCACAACTACCAAAATGGCTGAGCAAACTCATTGGGTCAACTGATTTAAAACTCTGTTGCTAAACTCCTGGAACACTGGAAGTAGATTTCTAGAAATTTCACATTACCAGCCCATAATTTTCAACTCATTCATTTTAACAGATGGAAAATCATATCCTCAGGTTTATGCAATTATGTGATATGCATCCTGGTGGTGTCTCACAAAATGGATCACGTTGGCTGGAAGTGTTACACTAGATACCAAAATGGAGCCAATTCCCTGTAATCTGACGTTCCAACAACAATTGTCCAGCAAATGGCAAATAACACACTTCAACTTCTTTCTGCAAGGTACTGTTTTGGAATGATGACATTGTCTGGGAGCTCTGTAGCTATAAGTGATATGTGAAATACAGCCATTCATTATTGCATTGGGATTTTTGAATTGATGCAGAAGCTATGCTATTATAAACATAGCAGGACTTGTGCATACATAGCTTCTGACAATGACAAGTGGGAATAAATTTTCTTGCGATTTCTCGATACCTGTAAGTCATCATTGCCATCTCATTTTGGAGTCAATGGTTCCTTCAAGATCTAAAGGCTTTCCAAGATGACCAAGATCGTATCTTGAGTTGAAACACGGGTTTATAGTGTGTTTAGTTCAAGCTACCATAAAGGAGTTTGAGTTTACACTAGTAATGCCTGCCCACAGGATCGGTAAAGTGCCCACTGCCACTTGAATTTCTTGCCATTGCTCATTAAAGAGGTTACATATTGGTGGATAGTGTTTGGCCTAATGCCTCTCCCAACATCAAGCAGCTGACTGGGAGTAAATAAGTTGTTACTGAAGATTTGGCATGCTACTTAAAGGCATAGCACCTTCACTGTTCACTTGCTGCTGGAGCTTTGAAGAGAACTGTTGAAACACATCTGGAGACTTTTTGGGATATTTTGTCAAGATTTCACCAACACTCAAGCAATATTTATTCCAGAAATTCTCTGAGCCTTCATGTAAAGGAGAGTGCGGTTCTACTCTATCTTTATGGACATCTTATAGAGTCACCAGGAGAAAGGGAATACTTGGTCATGGGTATTTGGCAAGGGGCCCCCCTTATTCCACAGGAGGAATAGAAGGGGGACATGAGGCTTTCAGGCAGCAACAGCTGAGAGGGACAGGAGGAACAGTTGTACTCCTTCTGCCTCCAGGTATAGAACATCCTTCCTCCTACGAAGCTTCTCCATCAGGGCTTCCAGTGGCACATCTGAGAACCTGTGCAGCCTTTCACTGGGTACCTGAAACCCACTGTGGTGTGCTATCCAGCGCACTCCACACCTTCAGTAAAAGTACCTGTGTGGATCCCACATATAAGCCTGAATTTTCAGGTGGGTTCTGGAAAACAAGACTTGTGCACTTTTGTGCCTTCCAAAATGCACAACCAACCCAGGCATAACTTTGCCTGGGATGATTTTTTGTTTTCACACAGGGTTTGGGTTCAGAGTGTATTTTGATCTAACAGAGGGCGCTGGTGAGAAGTGACTGAAGCATTCTGGGAGAAGTCACCGCGACTCAGGAGGGAATTGAGGAGGACCCACTGTCAAAGAACGGAATAGCCCCAAACATGACATTGCTGTAGTGTTTCCATCCCTCTCTCCTCCTCAAACCTAAAAAAAAAGAGAGGAAGAGGCAGTGCCTTCAGGAGTGCACCAGACCTGTGAGGTACACTCTTCTGAAAGTGGATTTTAAAGAAAAAGCAGCTGATTGGTGAGTAAATCCTGGGAGCAGACTCGGAGGGAGGAGCACCGGAGCAGTGAGTATAGATCTAGCTTACCTCGGGGATTCGCGGCCTTGTCCCCAGGGAGCAGACTCGGAGGGAGGAGCACCGGAGCGATGACCTCGGGGCACAGAGTAACTGAAGCAAAAACTGAAAAAGTGACATCACAGGAAAGCTGTGACCTGATTGGTTGGTAGGAAATCTGCACCAAATTTGAAAAAAAAACACTGCAAAGCTAATTAATAAATTAATTATCTAAGTCGAGATGGCTGGGCAGGTGATGTGCTGTAGCTGTGTGATGTGGGAGCTGGCAGATCCCATTGCGAGCTGCAGTGACCACATCTGCAGCAAGTGTTGGTTGCTGGAGGAACTCCGGCTCAGAATTGGTGAGCTGGAGTCCGAGCTCCGGACGCTGCGGCATACCCGGGAGGGGGAGAGATACCTGGACGCTTTGTTTCAGGAGGCAGTCACACCTGGTAGATTAAGTACCTCAAGTTCGGTCAGTGGTCAGGGTCAGCAGGGTGTGACTGCAAGTGAGGCAGGTAGAGGGATCCTGTGTTCAGGAACAGAGAAGCCTCAGCTCTTGACCTTGTCCAACGGGTACAAGGTACTTGCTCCCTGTGTGGATGAGGAAGAGGGTTGTAGGGAGGATGAGCCAGCTGATCACTGCACTGTGGCACAGGAGGCCATTTAAGAGGGGGGAGCAAAAAGACAAGTGGTAGTTGTAGGGGATTATATAATTAGGGGAATTGATAGCATCCTTTGTAAGCAGGATCGAGAGTACCGCATGGTATGTTGCCTGCCTGGTGCCAGGGTGAGGGACATCTCTGACCGGCTTGAAAGGATATTGGAGAGGGAGGGGGAGGATCCTGTTGTTGTGGTCCACGTCGGGACAAATAACATAGGTAAGACTAGGAAAGAGGACCTGTTTGGGGATTATCAGGAACTAGGAACTAAATTAAAGAAGAGGTCCTCAAGGGTTAGAATCTCCGGATTTACTACCCGAGCCATGTGCAAATTGGCATAGGGACGCTAGAATAAGGGAAGTAAACACGTGGCTAAGGAGTGGTGCGGGAAAGAGGGGCTCCATTTCGTGGGGCACTGGCATCAGTATTGGAAAAGGAGGGATCTGTACCGTTGGGATGGTCTCCACCTGAACCGATCTCGGACCAATGTTCTAGCGAAAAGGGTAAATAGGGTGGTCAACAGGATTTTAAACTGGAAAGTGGGGGGGAGAGATGGGTAAAACTCCAAGAAGTATGACTAATGGGAAACAAAGCAGCAGGTTAGCATGTGGGGGGGTGGATTCAACTTCATGCAAAATTATGAAAAAACTGAAAAGAAAGGAGAGCCCAGGAGAGGCTATTAAAGTCTCCAGAACACAAAATAGGACAGAGTATTTGGAAAGGGCTAGGAATCTAACTTCAAGCATATCAGATAAAGGGACGACAATGAGAAAGGGGGCGGGAAATACAGGACTGAAGGTGTTGTATGTGAATGCACACAGTATACGAAATAAGGTAAATGAGCTTGTGGCGCAGATTGAAATTGGCAGGTATGATGTGGTGGGCATCACGGAGACATGGCTGCAAGGGGATCAGAACTGGGAGCTAAATATCCAAGGATATACATCCTATCGAAAAGATAGGCAGGTTGGCAGAGGGGGTGGGGTTGCTTTGTTAGTAAGAAATGAAATTAAATCGTTAGCAACAAATTACATAGGGTCAGATGATGTAGAATCTGTGTGGGTAGAGTTGAGGAACCGCAAAGGTCAAAAAACCATAATGGGAGTTATGTACAGGCCCCTGAACAGTAGTCAGGATGTGGGGCACAAGATACACCAGGAGATAGAAAAGGCGTGTAAGAAAGGCAAGGTTACAGTGATCATGGGGGATTTAAATATGCAGGTGGACTGGGAAAATCAGGTTGGTAGTGGATCCCTAGAAAAGGAATTTGTGGAATGTCTACGAGATGGCTATTCGGAACAGCTTGTGGTGGAGCCCATTAGGGAACAGGCAATTCTAGATTTAGTGATGTGTAATGAGGCAGATTTGATAAGGGAGCTTAAGATGAAGGAACCCTTAAGAGGAAGTGACCATAATATGATAGAATTTACCCTGCAATTTGAGAGGAAAAAGCTGGAATCAGATGTAACGGTATTACAGTTGAATAAAGGCAACTACAGAGGAATGAGGGAGGAGCTGGACAGAATTAACTGGGAGATGAGCCTAGCAGAAAAGACAGTGGAACAGCAATGGCAGGAGTTTCTGGGAGTAATTTGGGAGACACAGCAAAAATTCATCCCTCGGAAGAAGAAGCATACTAAAGGTAGGACGAGGCAACCATGGCTGACAAGGGAAGTCAGGGACAGCATCAAAGCTAAAGAGAAAGCATACAATGCGGCGAAGAGCAGTGGGAAACCAGGGGATTGGGAAGCCTACAAAGACCAACAGAGGACAACTAAAAAAGAAATAAGGAGGGAGAAGATTAAATATGAGGGTAAACTAGCCAATAATATAAAAGAAGATTGCAAAAGTTTTTTTAGATATATAAAGGGTAAGAGAGAGGCAAAAGTGGACATTGGGCCGCTGGAAAATGACGCTGGGGAAGTAGTAGTGGGGAACAAAGAAATGGCGGAGGAACTCAATAGGTACTTTGTGTCAGTCTTCACAGTGGAAGACACGAGTAACATCCCCAAAGTTCAAGAGAGTCGGGGGGCAGAGGTGAGTATGGTGGCCATTACCAAGGAGAAGGTGCTAGGAAAACTGAAAGGTCTGAAGGTAGATAAATCACCTGGACCAGATGGATTACACCCCAGAGTTCTGAAGGAGATAGCTGAAGAGATAGTGGAGGCATTAGTGGTGATACTTCAGGAATCACTGGAGTCAGGGAGGGTCCCAGAGCACTGGAAAATCATTAATGTAACCCCCCTGTTTAAGAAGGGAGTGAGGCAAAAGACGGGAAATTACAGGCCGATTAGCCTGACCTCGGTCGTTGGTAAGATTTTAGAGTCCATTATTAAGGATGAGGTTTCAGAATACTTGGAAGTGCATGATAAAATAGGGCAAAGTCAGCATGGTTTCATCAAGGGGAGGTCATGCCTGACAAATCTGTTAGAATTCTTTGAGGAGGTAACAAGTAGGTTAGACAAAGGAGAGCCAATGGATGTTATCTACTTGGACTTCCAGAAGGCCTTTGACAAGGAGGAGGCTGCTCAGTATGATTGAATGGTGGAGCAGACTCGATGGGCCGAATGGCCTAATATCTGTTCCTATGTCTTATGGTCTTATGGTCTTTGCGAGCTGCAATACAGTGCGAGCAGGTAGTGGGTACAGAGGTGGGAAAGTTAGAAGGCCTGCCTAGGTTCTCAGAGATAAGGGTCAGTAATTTTCAGTAATTTCTGAAGAGTCATACAGACTCAAAACATTAACCCTTGTCTTTCTCTCCACAGATGCTGTTCGACCTGCTGAATTTTTCCAGCATTTTCTGTTTTTGTTCCAGTAATTTCCATCCCTGTTTGCAGTGGGCAGGCGGGAGCAGAGGGATGTCGCTGAACCAACTTGTGACCAGCTGCTCCACCTGTCAATGGCGGGCCACATTTCTCATCACTGCATGTCGGGACACGTGACTGGGGGGAGGTTGAATGGGGGTGTTGAACAGTGTAAGTGGCCTTCGGATGGGGATGGGTGAGGTCCACATTGGCCACTGGCACATTCACTTCAATTTGTTCAGGGGCTAACAAACAGACATGCAGCAGAAGCGCGATGTGATCGAGGAATACAGGGGATGAATGGGAAGTTCTGTGAGGGAGGAAAACCCAAACATGAAGCTCCTTCGAGATGATGGGAGGGGTTTCCATACTCACACATGGAGGGTCCAAGCTGGCTTGGCAATGAGAATTCAGCACCAACATCTTCCAACCTGCAGCAATGGAGTAGTACAAAATTAAAATGAGGAGGAGCTCTGTTGGTGGGGGCTCTGTGGGTGGATTGAAGGGCAGCTGCATGTACTGGGTGGGGGCGGGTGGGGGGCTGATTACATTGGCACACAACTGAACTGTGCATTCCGAAATGAGGAGAGAGGCACAGCTGAGACATATTCGGAACCTTTCAATGACAGTGCAGGGAATCAGGAAAGTGAAGCAACGATGCCCCTTCATGCAGGACTAATCCTGCAAAGTGGCACTAATTGACCTCCTTGTTTTACTTCCTTGTTTGTAATGTGGAAATTTCCCAGAGTAATAATGAATTCCAGAGAAATTGGACAAATGGACAAGCTCCATTTAGAAAGTTAGAAAGTTGGCGCTGGATGGTTCACTGAAGAGAAGCCTCAGGCTCCCCTCAAATAATCTCATTTCCTGAATGAACATTTACCCTCATGTTTATTTCCAAGAGTGTAGTATTAGAGTGCAGTGAATGAGGCTCCCAGCGCCTTAGCTCAAAGCAGCACATCAAGTGCCTGGCCAAAGCAGTGTCATAGCAGTCGGTCATGTTTTGCCATCATTTCAGGGTGAGTACTCTCAACACGGGAACAAAGCCCTTGAACCCATATTCACTGATGGGTCATTGACAGAAAGAGTACCCTTGGAGACTAAAGCTGACACTTGTCTCTTTCTCGTTGATGCTGCAGAGGAGACCATCAGGGAGATGGAGGCTGGATTTATCACTGCCTGTATTATCACTTACAGGCAGGAGAGAAGGAGAAGATTATGACAGAGGTTCTTGGATTGCCAAAGGGAGGAGCAAGACCCTCAAGGCTAAGGGCCACCAGGGCCTCCCCTAGACACAGAGAGGCTCACAGACACATTGTGCGTAGGCAGCTTGCAAGACACCCCCAGTCTGGGACCTTTCCTGCGATCATGCATGATCTTCTCCTGCATAAAGACAGATGAAGAGAGCGTGAGCAATGCATATGCCAGGGCACATGAGAAAGATGCTTGGCATGTGTAGATAGTGAGTGGTGCCATAGATGGGATGAGGACAGGATCTGCAGAGGAGATGAAGGTGTGTGAGAGAGAGTGTATGATGATGTCCATTGAGCTGTCAGTGAATGAGATCCCCATGAATGTCTGATGGGCTTGTGAGTGTGTGAGTTGAGAGTGATGAGATGGTTGACTTACCCTGGTGGCACGGATGAGATCATTCATTCTCTTTCTACACTGGATGGCTGACCTCTTCTGGGGAGCGTTCTCACTGACCACCGCTGCCAACCCCTCCCAAGCCTTGTGGCGAAGTTGGTGGACCTCCTGCGGCTAGAGTGGGGGTAAAGGACATCGCGGCAGGCCTCCATGGTGTCCAAAAGGCATGCCAGTGAGGCGTCACTGAACTTTGGTGCTGCCACCTTCTTAGCTTTCGGGGCTGTGCCTTGAGTGAAGCAGTCCTGGGCTGCAGACGTTGATAACTGTGCTTGGCTGCAGTTTAAATATGGCGCCCAGAGTGAGGAAGAGGCAGGGTCACGGCATGACATATCGTCTACCCGTCAGTGATACGGTGTGTTTCCCGTGCCTGCATAATTAATGAGGCGGGAAGCTGATGATGCGGCGTGAAAACCTGCCAGTGTGGCCAACGGGAAAAACACCGATTTTTACACCCACTACCGCACTTAGTGCAATTCAGGGAAAATCCGGCCAATAGCCCAACTCTCAACATAATTTAAAGGCCCTCTAAACCTCCACACACCCCCATCCCATCCACCCAACATGCCACATCCATGCCCCCTTAGATCCCCATGCCATATCATGTTCGCTCCATGCCCCTCATGCATCCTCCATAGACACTCACTCAGTATCCGCTAGGTACAAAGCTCATGAGCCATGCAAAGAAATGGGAATTCTTTTCAATGCAGGTGAAGAAAAATTAAACTGTGACAATCTAATAGAACTCTCACTCAAACACTCTGCCATTGAAAAAGACTGTTCTCCATAGGAATAAAGCTAATCCTTTAAGTGGCCATTAAGCTGTGTAAAGAAATAGCCCTGTGCTCTGAAACCACATCAAAGGCAAAGTACAGGCTGAATAATATGCTCTGCAAATGGGAGCAATCCACACCCGTGCCAACGTATTATCAGACGTGATGACATCAGGTCATGTTCTCGATGTCATTATGCCAGTTCTGGATAATACAGCTGGGAGGCGGGAAAAAAATCAGGAGCCCGCCCGCATTATTAAATTTAAGTAAGGTGGGTATTTAAGCTTGTTAATCAGGCATTTGATCAGCATACTGCATAGTGTCTGTAATAAAACGCTCACAGAGTATGTTTCACCCCAGGTGGGTATCCCGTTTTTTTATTAGGCACCTTGTTAGGACGGGTTTAAAAGGTTCAGCTGAGCGTTGAGTTTCAGCTTAGCAGTTTGGAGTTCTGTGACTGCTGGAAGTGCTTCATGTAAGTAGCAGAGTTTGCATTTAAAACCTATCTTATTTAGAGGCCTTATTCCTACTGCTGAGAGGCCCATTTAGACCTTGAACATCACCGTAGCCTTCAAACAAGACCAACCGTAGGGATTGTGGTCTCTGTGGGAGACACAACTGCAGTGACGAGGAGAGGAGGTGGAGAAGGAGCTGAGAGGAAGAAGGGCAGATTGGGAGGTCCAGGATGCACTGGTGGTGCAGGAGAGTGGCAGTGCTGCATCAGACCCAGTGGGTGACGAAGCCCTCATTCATCCCCAACAGAGATGTAGAAGGACTTATGCAGCCCCTCGAGTATATAGGCAGGGCATGAGCTATCTGCAGATGTCCGAAACACAATGCAAGATGAGGCATAGGCTCTCAAGAGCCACAGTCACATCCACCTGTGACATGCTGACAGGGGAAATTTCATCCAACTGCATCAGGGGTCACCCGATGTCTGTTGCTGTCAAGGTCACTGTTGTGCTCACCTTCTTCACGACAGGGTCCTTTCAGGCAACTTGCTGAGACCTCAGCGGCAGGGTGCAGCCTGCTGTACACCACTGTACCAAGGTCTTCACTGATGCTATGTTTCGAAGGGCAGGGAATTACATCTCTTTCACATTGGACGACCAGAGTCAACTTGAAAAAGCATGAGGGTTTGCAGCGATTGCAGGTTTCCCTAGGGTACAGGGAGCCATTGACTGTACATACGTCATCATAAAGGCTCCTGTTGGATAGCCCTGTACTTTTATTAACAGGAAGGGCTTCCACTCGTTGAATGTCCAGCTGGTCTGTGATTATCATCGATGGATAGTGCAGGTACGTGTCAGGTATTCAGGCAGCAGCCACAACTCCTTCATTCTGCAAAACTCACATGTGGCAGACTTATTCAGCGGCCCTGACGCCCTGGATGGATGGCTTCTGGGTGACAAGGGTTACCCATTGAAGAGATGGCTAATGACTCCAGTGAGGGCACCCAGAACAGGAGCGGCGAGGAACTACAATGGCAGCCACAGAAACACCAGGGCCATTGTCGAACAGACAATTGGCCTATTGTAAATGAGGTTCGGGTGTCTTGACAGATCAGGAGGGGCATTGCAGTGTGCTTCCTCACATGTGTGCCTCATGGTTGTGGTGTGCTGTGCTCTCCATAACCTCGCTATCAGAGAGGCTATGCCCTTGAGGATGAGCACATGGCAGATATACGCCAATCATCTGAGAATGAGGGTGGGGATGAGGTGAGCAAACATGGCGACGTTCAGGTGAAAGGTCCTGGAGTGATCGCATGGATGGCTGTGACATCAGGGGTGCCTTGATAGGACAGAGGTTACAATTGTTTCTGAAGTCCCAGCCTCAGAGTTGTGTGCATGGCATGTGTCCAAATCTTTCTACATGTGGAATGTGAGACTTATGTCACCGTCCTGTCAACAAACTTACCCTGTTCAATTATTGACATTCAATGCATCCTGCCCTGGCTCAAACTATTATAGCTTTTGTCTATTTCCATAAAGAAGTTCAGCAGCAATAACATACATGACGAGTATCCTTTATCTAAAACTCTAGGGGCTGATTGTGTTTCAGTACTCAGATATTTTCAGATCTACTGGAAATGCAGTAGGCCTAGGCCTACTCACATTACAATAACCTAAGTCTAGGTTAGCTATAGTCTACAAATACTAGGTGGTTTCTCCATTTGCCAACTCTCACCACCCTACTTCTTACCTGTTAACACTTATTACACCTGTAATATAACATTACATATTTTTATTAACGGACAAATTAACTGCAAAGTCATTAGGAGCAAATTCTGTTCACATGCCATTTGCAACAGACGATGTAGACAAACACCTTTTGGCAGGACCAATTGGCATTTCACCAAAACCAAACAATTGATAACGAATTAAGCTTCCTTTTCCTTTTCTCACTGAGACCCGTTACCCATAAGGGTGTCTGATGATCTTTTTGACCTTGTTCACGGTGGAATAAAAACACAAAAGCACTAAATAACCACAAAAATCACAAGGGAAGGCGAGAGCGTGTGACTGTAAACAGCGCAGACAAACAACTAGACTTCCCACACTAAAGGTCGGGTCCGGTCAGTGAGGTCCATGTTGGCTTGGGTCACAGACTCCCCGTGCAAAAGGTAGGCGAAGATCATGTTGGCTCACGTAAGAGTTTGTTCAAAAAACATGTTCAGTTTTTGGATGTACGTATAAAGGATACCTGATTGTATTAAACTAACCTCTGCATGAAGGACAATGAGGTCAGGGTTTATTTTCATAATAATTATGGGACTTAGCATTAACAGGCATAAGTAACGCACCTGGTGACCCACCTGGTGACTACTGTGAAGTTTTTTTGATGTGTTTCCAAGTGCTCTGGTGCAGTGCTGCTGCACTGGAGAGGGGCTGCTGATCTGCTACCTCCCTTGCCCTGGATCACTTCGGCGGGTATCCTCTCTGCGGCTGAGGCCTTGGGTGGCCCGCCATGTTGGAAGTCTTCTGCTGAGTGGCAGGAAGAGCTTCTGTCGCCACAGCAGTGGACGAGGACTATATCAATGCTGGAAGGACGGTGGAGTTGCTGGCCCCATTTGAAGTGCCCTGAGAGGTGCTTCCAGGCGGTGTCAGCTGGTGTTCATCCTTGCTGCAAGGTCAGTTTGGTCCTCCCTGCCTTCCCGTAAGGTCCCCAGGAGCTGGGTCTATGCCCATGCCCCCAGTCCCCCGTCACCCTGACTCTGGGCCCCTGAGTTCAGATCCAGGGTGATGGTGTGCAGGTCGGAATGCAAACCCATGTTTGTATCTGCAATACACTCGGTTTGCCCCTCCAAGACAGTCTGCAATCTGTCCATGGAAGGGCACTCCGAAGAGTGGGTGATCACAGTGCACATGGCCTGGACAGACACCTCCACAGTCTAAGCCAGGGCATGCAACCCCTCTGGTATATCTGCCAAACACACCTTGCGCTGGACATCCAGCATCTGCCGCCTCACGGATGACACCAGAGGCTCATCATCCAACGCAGAATCAGTCTCTGGATCACCCCAGACACTCCTCCGACTGCCTGAGGCCTACTCTACCTCACTCTCTGGCAGCGACGCATGCAATTGTGAAGTGCCCTCACCAGATTGTGCCTGACCTCATTGCGACGCGCTAATCCCTGCTGAGGTGCCAGCATCTGCACGGGTGCTTGGGACAGAGAGAGAGGGGATGTGACATTGCATCTTCCAAGGTTCTCCCTCAACCTTGGAGGGGAATGATGGCTCAGGATCTAGATGAAGGCCAGCAGAAGAAGCTTCCCCTGTGACAGAGAGACAGAAATAAGGGGGCTAATGATCATCACAAACCTTTCCACAGCTGTGCAAAGTCATAAAGCTCAGCATGTGCAACATGAGAAATGAGGTTATGCAGACACTATACGCAATTGTAGCAACATCCAAAGCTTCTGAGTATGAAGCTTCCCTGAGATTTAGCGTCAAAGACTGTTGACTTTCATTCAATAATGCCAAACCTCAATCCATCTCCTACTTGCCCTCTCCTCCCTGTCTCTCAGTTTCAGCCATTTGCCATCTCACCAGACCCACACCTTCCTCCAATCTTGCCTCTGTCAATGGACCTGGATGACTCAGATTCCAACATCGTGAGAACCTCCTCAAATAGAGTCAATCCAACAAGATTTGGCACACCCCCTCCAGTCTGGCCTCTCTGCTATGGGCATTGTGGGCACGCTTCTCTTGAAAAGAGGTGCAACCTTGCAATCACTGGCACTGTTAGCTTATTCAATGGCATTCCACCGATGCATCATTAGCACAATACTTGGCAGCCTAGATGCTGTGCACCTTCCTCATCTGTACAGTCTGCCAACCCCCCGACTCTCCAACTGGATCAAAGCGATACATGTACACTAACATCAGCGCTGACACCAATGCCTTTTCTGCATCATACCGCCTTGGAGCTCCAGCCAACCTTACATGCCTACAGCATTCACAACAACACCCTGCAGTGTACTGGCAGAGGATTACACACACTGAGGACTTATTCACCCTAGCCAACCTCATGAGGTCATTAAGCCTCTTCTGGCATTGAAACTGCATGCGCCATACCAGCCCAAAGCTATTGACCTCAGCAGCTGCCTCCTCCCAGGCTGCTCGTGTTTGAGGTGAGTTTCTCCTCTTTCTGCCAGATGGCAGTAGTTGATCCCCTCCGTTTGAAACAGCATGGAGGAGGGCTTAAAGGGAGCCATCATGGGGTTGGTTTGGCCCTTCTCCCCTGCCTTTCCACTTGCTCAATGGCTCAGACATCTCTGGAGGGAAACATGTAATATCTAGGCAATTCCTGTAGGCTAAGATGTGGAAAAAATGTTAATGTTCAAAAAGAATGCCACCTCTACTCAGTGGCAAACATTGGACATGTCAGATATTAAACAGATGCACGCTTACCTTAAAGGCCTGTAAATTTCTCCCGTACAAAAATGCTGCTGAACTCTGCTCAGTGCACTACTCTGTACCAGGGGGCCCTTTAAATTACTGGCCGTGACGTTGTTCCAGGTTATGGCCAATGAACTTGGAGGCCAGACATCCCACCTTCCAACACTGATTGGGCGGAATGTTGACCACCTTCAAACCCGCCTTCTGCTCACAATTGGATTAATTAACATTTTACACAGTGAGTTGAACAAAGGGCCCAGAAGTTGGAAGCTCATCCACTTCCAGGTGCAGGTCCTTCACCCCACGCTGGAGCATATTATTCAGCCCTTTGTTATTGCAACCTTGTAAAACTATCAGTCATTCCCCTGGGCAGCTGTGTCAATGGACCAGCAGTTTTTGGAACTGAATCCAAGCATTCATAATGGCCACAGTTATCAAATAATTAGCTTCCAACTCCAAAGTCTGAAATTGAAAGGCCAGATAGTATTTTCTCTTTCTCAAAGCAGATTACCTGTCACTCAATTTAGGGGAGCAGGGTTTTGGTTTGGCTTTTGCCTTCCAGAAGCAGGAAAAAATTTTCACGGTCAGAGCTGTCTGTACATTTAATTCCCAGTGCGAAACATGACAAGGAAAGCCTACCAACACTTTTTTTTACATTTTTGAATGCATAATGGCACTTTCTCCAATGGAAGAAGTACTACAATGTATGTGAACACTTACACAATGGTGGTTAATGTGATGGTCAACTTACCTTTGCAAGAGAGAGCTCTATGATGAATCACTGCTTTAAAAACACGTCTATATTACAATACATCATCTAAGTATGACATTTTAAGTTGTGGAAACATTTTACACACCTTTCAGAACATTGTCAACTCCTCAACAGTCTTACCCCCGGGGTCATGAACTCTCCAATGAGGTGCTTTTTTTCACACAAAACACACACCAGCACATAAAAATAGTGTACAGGAGGAAATACAATTTTCCTGTGGTCCTCATAATGGGGACACTGACCTCGGGAGAGGTGTGTGCACATTTTGCACCTAAGGCCTATCTGATCCATGAAAAGGCCACATGAAAATTGTGTGGGGTTGTGAAGGCAGAGGAAAATTGTTTTCCAGCAAAAAGAACTAAGTTCAGCGTTTCACGAGCCAATTCACACCTCCATTGGCAGATGAAAATCCAGCCCATACTGATCTAAAAAAAATTGCTTCTAATCAGTACTTGAGTGCTAATCCTGCAGGTATCAGTTTTATCACCTCCAGGCAAGTTCAAACTATGCTTTTCAGACCAAAATTGCATGCTAAATATAGACTTTGAAACAGATATAGTTTATTAGGACAGCTCCCATTAAGCACCTGTTTTCACCCTTTCACCAAAATAAACCCCTTGGTGTCTGCCAAAGGTAATAGCCTACTGTCAGTGCATTTTATGTCCCATTACTACAATGGGTCAAATAGTAATTCATGGGAATAATTATTACCTGCCACTCAATCCACCTCTTCCTGAGAGCGTGCTTACTGAGAGGGGCAGCATTATACACCAGTGGAAGGATTGGTCAGAAATTTCTGCAGGTTAACTAGAAGGTCTTCCAAGCCCTGATTGGGTGGAATTGTAAATGTCCCTAGTCTTCATTGCTGATAAGAGATTTTAACCTCTTTTAATTTATTTAAGCTACATAAAAAAAATGTACTTCCACAGAATCATAGGGCAGAATTTTGCCGTCGGCGAGCAGGGGGCGGGGCCCGCTTGCCAACGCGTAAAATGATGCGGGATGACATCGGGCGGAACCCCTGACGTCACCCCGGCCCATTTAAATTTTCAGGAAGGTGGGGGGGCGCAGCAAAATCAGCTGCGGGCCCTCCGACCTGTCATTGGCCACTTGAGGCCATTGACAGGATCATTTAATCAATTAAAGGATCTGCCTGTCCAATCTTAAGGTTGGCGGGCAGGCCAGGAGCCCCAGCGGCAAATAGAGAAAACATGAAACCTCATCCAGTGGCTGGATGAGGTTTCATGCAGGTTTTAAAAAATTGTAATAAAGTTGTTCTGTAAATTATGAACATGTCCCAACTCATGTGACATTGTCACATGAGGGGACATGTAAGGGATTTTTCTTTTCTCTATTTTTAATAGTTTTAAAAGTTGAAGTGATCTCCCTGAGGCTGCACTTAGCCTCAGAGAGATGTGCGCTCTTTTGTGCGCATGCGTGAAAGAGCGCACTCTGGCTTTTAGGGATTTCCCCCCTGCCCGCGCAGGGAGCGCATAGCTGGGCAGGCCTTAATTGGCCCGCTCACGTAAAATGACGTTGCGGCCCGCTTCGCTGGCTGCGATCGGCTCCACGCCCGCCAGCGATTGGGTCGGGCCCGCCAGCCCAACAGGAAGAAAATTCTGCCCATAGTGTTATGACCAAGTGAGGGCGGGTCGAATGGCTCTTTTTTTGACATCTCCTCGTTTGGCCACAGCAGGTTTTTTTGTTGGAAAAATGATATACTTGCCAATTCAGTGATTACTTAATTGTTTACACTTTGTGATCATAAAATAATCAATGGGACAGGTTTTCTGAGTTTAACAATGAAAACAGTTAGCTTTATTATACATGAACTGATCTAAGTAAAATAATAAAATCTGCACCAACCTTTACACGTGTACACACCTAAGTCCACGCACACACAAATACAGATCACAGAGTGGGGAAGGATAGGTTGGTCAAATTAGAGCCCATTAAAGTTAAAAGGAATTCACAGTCTGTACTTTGCTGACTCAGCTGGCTTTAGGCTCAATTTGGTGGTCTTTCTTCTTTCACTCGATGGTCTTTTGCTTTCAGCCTCAAGGTGGTTTAAAACTGCAGATGAATGATCTATCTGTTCTTCTGGAGATGCAGCTATGGAGTTGAGTTCATTCTTTAAAATCTCTGTCTGCTGTACATGGAAAGAGAGTCAAGCAATAGCAGGGCCCAAAAGCTTGCAAGTTGGATGAAGAGAGAGAGAGTTGTAACTTGATTAGGTCAGGTCTGGAAATTCCCCTCTTAACAAGGGTCCTATTGTTCAGGTGATCAGGGTTGATGGCTTGTCCCTACCCAGTTGAATATCTGTATGTTGTGCTAATGGAATAGAAAATATGGTTCATTCACAGTCCTCTGAGGTCATTGTCTTTGATGGATTTTTGCAGACATGCCATCTCCATCTCAAAGGGGTTGGAATGTGGGATGTACAATAATGCAAATTAGGCAGCCATCTTGGCTGTGAGTTCAAGTCACTTTAGTCTGTGTTTTAAAAAAAGTATTCTTTTTTAATTTAATTCATGTTTCCAGCCAGTGAATTAAGAATCATTATCTGGAATGAAGCACATCTTCATGAAAATAGAAAGAGGAGAACAGTTCTTTAAGCCAGTTTTGATATCCAATTAGATCATGGCTGATCTGTCCCTCAGTTCCATTTACCCATGTTCGTTCCTTATCCCTTGACACCCATGCTTAACAAAAATCTATTAACCTCGGTCTTTGAATTGACCCAGCTTTCACAGCCTTTTGTGTGGAAAAAGTGTTTCCTGATTATACTCCTAAATGGCCTAGCTCTACATTTTAAGATTATGGCTTCATATTATGAAAATAGCCAGAGGATATAGTTTTCCTGCAACTATCCTCTCAAATCCTTTTTATCATTTTAAACCTTGATTAGGTTGCCCAACAAGCTTCTAAACTCAAGGAAATACAAGTCATGTTTATGCAGCCTATCCACATAATTTAACTCTTTAACACCAGTATCAATCTAGTGAATTTGCATTGCACCCATTTCAAGGCCAATCCTGAGGATTAGTGCCCAAAACCAATCACAGTACTCCAGATAGGGCCTGACCAAGGCTCTATACAACTGAAGAATAATCTCCTCACTTAAATAAAAACAGAAAGTGCTGGAAAAACTCAGCAGGTCTGGCAGCATCTGTAGAGAGAGAGTCAGTGTTAACATTTCAGGTCCAACATGACTCTTCTTTGGAACTCTAAAGAAGAGTCATATTGGACTCGAAATATTAACTCTGTTTCTCTCTCCACAGATGCTGTCAGACCTGCTGAGTTTTTCCAGCACTTTCTGTTTTTATTTCAGATCTCCAGCATCTGCAATATTTTGCTTTTATCATTATTTCCTCACATTTGGATTTCAATCCCCTTGAGATGAGGGCTAACTAACTCTGCCCTAATATTTATTGATTTGTGTGTATGGAAAGATAAATTCCTTTGCTCACCCGCAATTTTACATTTTTTTAAAAATCCCCATTTCTCTTTTGCAGATTCAAAATGGATGACCTCACATACCTTTACATTAAATTTCATCTGCCATTGTTTTTTCTCACTCATTTAGTTTTTTTATGCCCCTTTATGACTTCCTGCTCCCATCTGTACAACCTCCTCTGCATCCTAACAGTATCAAATACAAATGTGGATATACAACTGGCTAATGTTTCAGTCAAGTCATTAATATGTATGGTGAAAAGTCAAGGTCTCAGTATGAATCCCTGAAGAAGAAAACTTGTCAAATCCCCTCATTCAGAGAACAGAACACTTATCCCTACTCTTTGTCTCCTCCCTTTTAACCAATTACTGATCTATGTCACCACGTTTCCACCAATTCTGTGCACTCTCATTTTTGCTAACAAACTCTTGTGTGACATTTTATCAAATGCCCTCATATGGACTATATCTATGGAAATTCCTCTAAAAACCATGCATATATAGCCTTTCACAACCACAGGATATCCCAAAGCATTTAGTCAACATATATCTTTGAAGTGTAGTCACTTCTATGGAGGCGAGTACAATAGCCAAATTTTACATAGGAAGGTCCAAACAACAATTGATATCAGGAGAGTTCCCCTGCTCTTTCTTGAAGACTGCCATGAACAAGCAGGCAAGACCTCAGTTTAACATCTCATCTGAGTTTAACATCTCTAACAGTGTAGATCTCTGTCACTACTGTACTGGAATGTCAAGCTGAATCAAATTTTGAAGAATCCCCAATCTTCTAAATCACAAACAAGATTGTTACCAAATTGCCAAACTGACACTTCAAGTGTTTTAACCTTGTTCTGCAAATTCCAGCATACGGTTAGCATCGAACAAATTGTTTATGATGGTGGACAAAAGCATTTGTTGCAGGAATTATAAATGTGCAGGGGGAAGAAATGGATCAAATTATGTTCTGTTGCAAATTCTGAACAGTTACATGCTGTCTTCTATCAGCATTGTTGGTTGTAATCACGACAGGTCTTAATCTACACCAATAAGGCTAATAGAATAAGGTCAGTCATTTTTTCCTGCCTACCAAAATGTATCAATTGAAATAAGTGTGTCTTCCATACTGAGATACACAGAGACTGTTACTGATGACTTTTGCCAATACTAGCTCACATGACAATTAAGGTATACTGGTGCAGTAATGTGAATGTACATTATTACAGAACAAACAACCTAGATTAGTGTAGCTTTTCTGCAGTGTTCCTGAAATGCAGGGAAATATCTCTAAACTTTTTTAAATAAAGGCAAACAAAACCATGGCTGAGCAACAGGGGAAAATGAACATTGGAAACCAAAGAGAAGGTTTTAAAGAAATTTATGGAAGTAGGGAAGGAAGGGACAGAGGAGAGAGAACAGGGCAGGGGTGTTGAAGAGGACAGAACTGAACTGAATAAGTGCTCACCAGCAGTAAAGCTGTGGGGATAAGGGGACAAGAACTAGCCCAGTATTAGAAGAGCAGTGAGTCATGTAGGCATGTAAGACTGAAGGATATCAGTAAGATAGAATTGAAAGGCATGGGAAGCAGAAATTGAAAGGGGAATAAGGAGAGTGTTGAATGATAAAAGGATATGCTTCCAAGTATAGGGGCTGATGAGGTGAAGTTGGATGATCAGGAATTGAGTTAGGCGAGGACCAAGGGAGCAGCTGATGGTGGTAATCGCGTTGTGTGCTCAGGAGGAAATTATGGTGAAAACACAAATTTAGAGTGGGCAAGGGCTTGTTAGAATTAAAGCAGGAGATAACTGGGGGCTGACAGGAGAGGGGAGATGACAAACTGGTGTCACATTTGTGCAGAGGAATTAATTCCCTGCTATATCTAGCGCAAGTTGACACAACCTCCCCTGAATAGTAGAATGGCAGCATAAGCAACTGAATGAATGTCAAATGTGGAGAACATTTTAAAATCTATTACACTGCAGATAATTAAGAGTTCATCTTATATATGAGAAAGGCTAAAAAATTGACATGGAGGGCAAAAGAAAACACAGGAGACATTAATGAAAGACATGAACATCACTTACCTCAGGAAAATGTTAAAGATGATTGAAGCAGGCATGTGTATGGTAAAAGCATCGTACATATCAGTATAGTTATAACCTATGCTACAACTACACATTGATGAAGTGGGGAGTGCTGGAGTGGGGCGGGCGGGAATTATATTGGCCAAAGGGTGTAAACAGGTGCTAAATGGGGGCTGTGCTAAGACACGCCTGTTTGAAAGCCCAGATTTTGCACGCAATTTTTGGGTTAATTGATTATCATCATGATTTGAACATGCATGCAGGTATGAATTAGAATCCTGCAGGTTTAGCACTTAAGTGTTTATTTGATGCAATTTTCCTGGGTTCTTGTGGGCTCCTCACACTCATTTCCACTATAGGTGTAGAGTGTACTGACCTGCACAAAGTTTCAGCATGATGCAGGGACCAAGGGAAAGAATGTGTACATTCTCAGATGCAGCACTGGAGGCCCTTGTGGAAGAGGTCCAGAGGATGAGAGTTGTCCTGTGCCAGCAAGTGTAAGGACATCACCTCGCTCTCCTTACCTTCCTCTCCCTCTCTCCTGCAGCAGCTGTTGTTGCTCAGTCTGGCCTTCTGTTCTGCTCCCATTCCTCATCCAGACTGCGGAGAACCTTAAGCAAAACCCCCCTAAGCGAAAGGTAAGCCTACCCTTTCTTCGGGTGACACCTATAAGTTAGTCAATACGCTGTAGTAGTACAATAGTTACTCTTTTCAGGTGATGTCTTCAGAGAATTTCCAGAATAAATGTTGCTTGGGGTTTAGTTGGACAAAGTGTCCCTGAAAGTCTCCCATTGTGCTTCAGAGGTCCTCTTCACAGCTCCTGTAACAATGATCATGAAATGATGAATAAGCAGTGAGAATCCCTTTAGCTAGCACTTGAAATCAACATCAAAGCCTTGTTTACTTCCAAGCAACTGGTCACTGTTAGGAAAGGGTTCAAAAATGCCAGTCTCTAAAATGCCTTACACCTTCTTTAAATGGCTGCTAGTAGACATTGTAAGTGGCAACCAGCTGATTAACAATTGTCCAAGCAGCCATTTTTAATGCTGACTTCAACTCTTTACCAGCATGGCATCTTGCACTAAAAGCATTTCAGCTTAAGAGCCCACCTTGATCACCTCTCTAATAAGTCAAAGCAAAGAACTGTGGATGCTGGAAATCTGAAGAAAAAACAGAAAGTGCTGGAAAAGCTCAGCATGTCTGGCAGCACCTGTGGAGAGAAAAGCAGTGTTAATGTTTCAAGTCAAATATGAATTCTTCAGAACTTGATCATCTCTTTAACTCTTTAATGCATAAGTATTTGGGTAAAATCACCTCCAATAAATATCATAAAATTGAAAGTGTTTTACTGTAGTGAAAATTCTCTTCCTCTGCTGTGCCTTAATAGTTTTCTAGAGTGCTAGTGAAAGTAACAAAATATTATTTTATTCATGTCTCAAATCATAAAATGCATTAACATGATGACTTAACTATCCATGTGAAATTAGTTGCTTTGTACCAGAGCTACCCATGTGGCAAGGTCCCTTGAACACCACAAATGCCACAGGGAATCGGTCCATAGTTTTCAGGTGTACCTTCATTGGGCTGGATTTTTTGGGGGGGTGGTGTCGAGCCAGGACCCCAACAATGGGATTACATCCAGGTCCTGACCTCGCACCGTGTTAGAGCTAGTCACCTGACATAATTTTTCAAGGAATGACCAAGTAATGGCTAAGCAGCACGTCCACCTTCCAATTAAGGATGAAGAGTGAACTCCAGGAGCTAGAGGGCCAATAGGAGGCCATTCAGCACTGAAGGAGCTGCAGTCTGTGATGCAGGTAAGGGAGAGAGAGGGCACCTGCCATTGGGAAACCGATTTTCATGCTCCTGCAGGATTGCCCGCCACAATGACCACCGGTGGGAGGGGGGGGCGAGGAAGATTCTGCCCACAGGATCAAGGGTCATAGTTCAGGGCATCACTGAAGCTGAAAAGAGAAGATAAAATAAACCAATAAATAAGGGTAAAATCACAGTTTGCAACGTTATCACTCAAATATCCATATCTAATTCCACGGTCTACTATTTTAACAGATAATAACTTATTACTGCAGCCTTACCAAAATTTTTTCTTTATCACTTAACTGTGAAATTCTGCTGGAAAATGTACATTTAATAAAGATAATTTGGTTAACTTTCTCTACCAGTGAACCAGTTATCCAACAGAGGGCGCTGGTGAGAAGTAACTGAAGCATTCTGGGAGAAGTCATCGCAGCCACAGAGACTCAGGAGGGAATCGAGGAGGGCCCACTGTCAAAGAACGGAATAGCCCCAAACATTACATTGCTGTAGTGTTTCCATCCCTCCCTCCTCCTCAAACCTAAAAAAAAAGAGAGAGGAAGAGGCAGTGCCTTCAGGAGTGCACCAGACCTGCGAGGGACACTCTTCTGGAAGTGGATTTTAAAGAAAAAGCAGCTGATTGGTGAGTAAATCCAGGGAACAGACTCGGAGGGAGGAGCACCGGGGTGGTGAGTATAAATCTAGCTTACCTCAGGGATTCGCAGTCTTGTCTCTAGGGAGCAGACTCGGAGGGAGGAGCACTGGAGCGGTGACCTTGGGGCACAGGGTAACTGAAGCCAAAACTGAAAAAGTAACATCACAGGAAAGCTGTGACCTGATTGGTTGGTAAGAAATCTGCACCAAATTTGAAAAAAAAACACTGCAAAGCTAATTAATAAATTAATTATCTAAGTAGAGAAGGTTGGGCAGGTGATGTGCTGTAGCTGTATGATGTGGGAGCTGGCAGATCCCATTGTGAGCCGCAGTGACCACATCTGCAGCAAGTGTTGGTTGCTGGAGGAACTCCGGCTCAGAATTGATGAGCTGGAGTCCGAGCTCTGGACACTGCAGTACATCCGGAGGGGGAGAGTTACCTGGACGCTTTGTATCAGGAGGCAGTCACACCCGGTAGATTAAGTACCTCAAGTCCGGTCAATGGTCAGGGTCAGCAGGGTGTGACTGCAAGTGAGGCAGGTAGAGGGATCCTGTGTTCAGGAACAGAGGAGCCTCAGCTCTTGACCTTGTCCAACAGGTACGAGGTACTTGCTCCCTGTGTGGGTGAGGAACAGGGTTGTAGGGAGGATGAGCCAGCTGACCACGGCACCGTGGAACAGGAGGCCATTCAAGGGGAGGGAGCAAAAAGACAAGTGGTAGTTGTAGGGGATTCTATATTTAGGGGAATTGATAGCATCCTTTGTAAGCAGGATCGAGAGTCCCGCATGGTATGTTGCCTGCCTGGTGCCAGGGTGAGGGACATCTCTGACCGGTTGAAAGGATATTGGAGAGGGAGGGGGAGGATCCAGTTGTTGTGGTCCACGTCGGGACAAATAACATAGGTAAGATTAGGAAAGAAGACCTGTTTGGGGATTATCAGGAACTAGGAACTAAAGTAAAGAAGAGGTCCTAAAGGGTTAGAATCTCCGGATTTACTACCCGAGCCACGTGCAAATTGGCATAGGGACGCGAGAATAAGGGAAGTAAACAGGTGGCTAAAGGAGTGGTGTGGGAAAGAGGAGTTCCATTTCGTGGGGCACTGGTATCAGTATTGGAACAGGACGGATCTGTACCATTGGGACGGTCTCCACCTGAACCGATCTGGGACCAATGTTCTAGCGAAAAGAATAAATAGGGTGGTCAACAGGATTTTAAACTAGAAAGTGGGGGGGGAGGGATGGGTAAAACTCCAAGAAGTATGACTAATGGGAAACAAAGCAGCAGGTTAGCGTGTGTGGTGGGTGGATTCAACTTCATGGAAAATTATGAAAAAACTGAAAAGAAACGAGAGCCCAGGAGAGGCTATTAAAGTCTCCAGAACACCAAATAGGACAGAGTGTTTGGAAAGGGCTAGGAATCTAACTTCAAGCATATCAGATAAAGGGACGACAATGAGAAAAGGGACGGGAAATACAGGACTGAAGGTATTGTATGTGAATGCACGCAGTATACGAAATAAGGTAAATGAGCTTGTGGCGCAGATTGAAATTGGCAGGTATGATGTGGTGGGCATCACGGAGACATGGCTGCAAGGGGATCAGAACTGGGAGCTAAATATCCAAGGATATACATCCTATCGAAAAGATAGGCAGGTTGGTGGAGGGGGTGGGGTTGCTTTGTTAATAAGAAATGAAATTAAATCGATAGCAAGAAATGATGTAAGGTCAGATGATGTAGAATCTGTGTAGGTTGAGTGGAGGAACTGCAAAGGTAAAAAAACCATAATGGGAGTTATGTACAGGCCTCCAAACAGTAGTCAGGATGTGGGGCACAAGATACACCAGGAGATAGAAAAGATGTGTAAGAAAGGTAAGGTTACAGTGATCATGGGGGATTTCAATATGCAGGTAGACTGGGAAAATCAGGTTGGTAGTGGATCCCTAGAAAAGGAATTTGTGGAATGTCTACAAGATGGCTTTTTGGAGCAGCTTGTGGTGGAGCCCATTAAGGAACAGGCAATTCTAGATTTAGTGATGTGTAATGAGGCAGATTTGATAAGGGAGCTTAAGGTGAAGGAACCCTTAGGAGGAAGTGACCATAATATGATAGAATTTACCCTGCAATTTGAGAGGAAAAAGCTGGAATCAGATGTAACGGTATTACAGTTGAATAAAGGCAACTACAGAGGAATGAGGGAGGATCTGACCAGAATTGACTGGGAGATGAGCCTAGCAGGAAAGACAGTGGAACAGCAATGGCAGGAGTTTCTGGGAGTAATTTGGGAGACACAGCAAAAATTCATCCCTCGGAAGAAGAAGCATACTAAAGGTAGGACGAGGCAACCATGGCTGACAAGGGAAGACAGGGACAGCATCAAAGCTAAAGAGAAAGCATACAATGCGGCGAAGAGCAGTGGGAAACCAGGGGATTGGGAAGCCTACAAAGACCAACAGAGGACAACTAAAAAAGAAATAAGGAGGGAGAAGATTAAATATGAGGGTAAACTAGCCAGTAATATAAAAGAAGATTGCAAGAGTTTTTTTAGATATATAAAGGGTAAGAGAGAGGCAAAAGTGGACATTGGGCCGCTGGAAAATGACGCTGGAGAAGTAGTAGTGGGGAACAAAGAAATGGCGGAGGAACTCAATAGGTACTTTGCGTCAGTCTTCACGGTGGAAGACACGAGTAACATCCCCAAAGTTCAAGAGAGTCGGGGGGCAGAGGTGAGTATGGTGGCCATTACCAAGGAGAAGGTGCTAGGAAAACTGAAAGGTCTGAAGTTAGATAAATCACCTGGACCAGATGGATTACACCCCAGAGTTCTGAAGGAAATAGCTGAAGAGATAGTGGAGGCGTTAGTGGTGATATTTCAGGAATCACTGGAGTCAGGGAGGGTCCCAGAGGACTGGAAAATTGCTAATGTAACCCCCCTGTTTAAGAAGGGAGTGAGGCAAAAGACGGGAAATTACAGGCCGATTAGCCTGACCTCGGTCGTCGGTAAGATTTTAGAGTCCATTATTAAGGATGAGATTTCAGAATACTTGGAAGTGCATGGTAAAATCGGGCAAAGTCAGCATGGTTTCATCAAGGGGAGGTCATGCCTGACAAATCTGTTAGAATTCTTTGAGGAGGGAACGAGTAGGTTAGACAAAGGAGAGCCAATGGATGTTATCTACTTGGACTTCCAGAAGGCCTTTGACAAGGTGCCGCACAAGAGGCTGCTCAGGAAGATAAGAGCCCATAGTGTTAGAGGCAAGGTACTAGCATGGATGGAAGATTGGCTGTCTGGCAGGAGGCAGAGAGTGGGGATAAGGGGGTCCTTCTCAGGATGGCGGCCGGTGACTAGTAGAGTTCCGCAGGGGTCAGTGTTGGGACCACAAATTTTCACTTTGTACATTAATGATCTAGATGAAGGAACTTAGGGCATCCTGGCTAAGTTTGCAAATGATACAAAGATAGGTGGAGGGACAGGTAGTATTGAGGAGGTGGGGAGGCTGCAGAAGGATTTGGACAGGTTAGGAGAATGGGCAATTAGTGGCAGATGGAATACAACATGGGCAAGTGTGAGGTCATGCACTTTGGTAGGAAGAATTTTCAAAATGGGGAGAGAATTCAGAAATCTGGAGTGCAAAGGGACTTGGGAGTCCTAGTCCAGGATTCTCTTAAGGTTACCTTGCAGGTTGACGTGGTGGTTAGGAAGGCAAATGCAATGTTGGCATTTATTTCGAGAGGACTAGAATATAAAAGCAGGGATGTGTTGCTGAGGCTTTATAAGGCTCTGGTCAGACCACATTTAGAATATTGTGAGCAATTTTGGGCCCCGTATCTCAGGAAGGATGTGCTGGCCCTGGAGAGGGTCCAGATGAGGTTCACGAGAATGATCCCAGGAATGAAAGGCTTAACATATGAAGAACGTTTGAGGACTCTGGGTCTATACTCGATGGAGTTTAGAAGGTTGAGGGGGATCTGATTGAAACTTACAGAATACTGAAATGCCTGGATAGAGTGGACATGGGGAAGATGTTTCCATTAGTAGGAGAGACTAGGACCCCAGGGCACAACCTCAGAGTAAAGGGAAGACCTTTTAGAACAGAGATGAGGAGAAACTTCTTTAGCCAGAGAGTGGTGAATCTATGGAATTCATTGCCACAGAAGGCTGTGAAGGCCAGGTCATTGATTGTATTTAAGACCGAGATAGATAGGTTCTTGATTGGTAAGGGGATCAAAGGTTACGGGGAGAAGGCGGGAGAATGGGGTTGAGAAACTTAACAGCCATGATTGAATGGCGGGGCAGACCCGATGGGCCGAATGGTCTAATTTCTGCTCCTATATCTTATGGTCTTATGGTCTATTTAAGGGGAGGTGGTGACATAATGATATTGTCACCAGACTAGCATCCAAGAGGCCCAGGATAATGCACGGAGGACCTGGGTGTGAATCCCGCTACAGCAGATGGTGAAATTTGAATTCAATAAAAATCTGGATTTAAAGGTCTGATGAGGACCACAAAGCCATTGCCAATTGTCATAAAAACCCATCTGGTTCACTAATGTCCTTTAGGGAAGGAAATCTGCCATCCTTAGCTGGTCTGGCCTACATGTGACTCTAAACCCACAGCAATGTTGTTGACTGTTAAATGCCCTCTAAACAAGGGCAGTTAGGGATGAGCGATAATGGTGGCCTAGCCAGTGACACCCACATCCTGTAAAAAAAAGGAGGGCATAGTTTTCAGCACAAAGAATGAATCCATTACATATTCTAATGGGCACCAGTGTAAGATTTTTCAAAGCTTTCAATCACATAATTTAAAATGATCTGCTTTATATATAACATTAATTCCAAAGGCTGTATCATATTCTACACTTAAATTTTTAATAGTTTGCCCAACACTCTCACGAAACAGTTTTCCTGCTATCACCTGACTGAAAGTGTAATTATAGAGTCTATGATCCAGGTAGGAAATGTAGTATGCATCAGACTCTAACCTCAAAATCCAATCAATTGATTGACAGTGCAGCTCTATGTGACAGATTCATGGCCTTGGCTCTGTGGTAGCCACCTTGTGAACTTACGACATACAAACATACGATTAAGGAGCAGGAGTAGGCCATTCGGCCCCTCAAGCCTGCTCCGCTATTCAATAAAATCATGGCTGATCTGATTGTGCCCTCAACTCCAATTTTATGTCTACCACCTGTAGCCTTTTACACCCTTATCAATTAAGAATCCATCTAACTTGGCCATAAAAATATTCAATCACCATGCCTCCACTACTCTCCGGGGTAGAGAATTCCAAAGACTCATGACCCTCTGAGAGAAAAAAGTTCTCCTCATCTCCATCTTAAATGGGAGACCCTTTATTTTTAAATGATGTCCTCTAGTTCTAGTCTCTCTCACAAGGGGAAAAAACCTTTCAGTAACCACCTTGTCAAGTCCCCTCAGGATCTTATATGTTTCAATAAGGTCACCTCTCATTCTTCTAAATGCCAATGGATACAGGCCCAGACTGTTCAACCTTTCCTCATAAGATAAATAAGATAACACCCCCCCATCCTAGGTATCAGTCAAATGAATTTTCCCTGAACCGCTTCTAATGTATTTATATCCTTTCTTAAATAAGGAGAGCAAAACTGCACACAGCACTCGAGATGTGGTCTTAACAATGTCCTGTACAACTGTGGCAAAACTTTTCCACTTTTATATTCCAGTCTCCTTGCAATAAACAACAATATTCAATTTGCCTTCCTAATCACTTGGCTGTACCTTGCTTCTGAGTCAGTAGGTCATCTGTTCATGCATTCTTCCAGAGTCTTGATGACCTATAAGTCAAAATCAGCATGAGGTGTATTTAAAAAAAAATCTTTTGTACTGACATTGAAAATATTACCGACATTCAATGTGTTAATACTACAGTAATATATTGTTGAATCTATGATCACATCATGAAAATAATGGATCCACAACCAGGAAGCTTCACTGAGAATCTCAGCCACAACATGAGCCATCTTTCCGAAACTCCCTCCTTCTCTACGCTGGGGTGGAGAATGTGGCACAGAGCAGTTCAGTCAAACTGTTTTTTAAGTAAGTGGTCTCCTAGGCTGTCAAAAACTTTTGGCAAAATGGATGGACTCATTTTTCATATTTTTATTCAATGCAAAAGGTTTTTCCATTATTTGAAGGGATTGCTCCTCAGCTTTGGCTCCATTTCAATCCCACACTCCTGGTCTTTAGCTACCTGGTGGGCAAGTGGGAGAACCTCCTTGTGGGTCTGCCCCTGGGCAATGTTGGCACCCACTGGCCCAGGCTGGATGCGGCCCTTGAGGTGAGGGATGACTCTCTTGCCTGCCTCTGTGTTGTCACAGTGTATTCCGTGCCCGGGTAGTGCTGGAGAAGGAGCACATGGTGTCCATTGGTATGCTTGAGGCCTTCCGTGACTGGTGGGCACTGGAGGAACTGATGTTCAGACTGAACACGAGCAACAACATTTTACAAGTTTCCTTTGTTGTAGTTTATGGTTTACTTTGCTATTAGTGGTGCCCTTGTAAAAAGAGGGTACTTATGTTTGGTTTTTGGGTGATGACATTGGGGCAGCCCAATGCCTCCTTATTGGTTTACTTTGAAAAGGCAGCTGGCATTTCCCTAAAGGCATGTTGGTGAATCTTAGCTCAACATCATAAAACCTCTGGACTGGGTCCGAACTCTCCCTTGCACTGTTATCGCTTGGTCTGTTAAACAAGAGCAACATTGATGGAACTTTACTGCTCAGTTCATGTTATCTCACAACTTGCAGAAGAGAATAGCATCCACTTCCAATGAGAAAGTTCGCTTTTACCCTTTTTTATCCCTGTATTTGGACTTACTTTCTTGAGGGCTCTGACTGTTGCTGGGGCTTGATTCCATTAATGCTGGAATTGCTTTATACATTGTCTGCAATGGATGAGTGAACTCAGCAGTGAACATTGAGAGATTATTCAACTATAGAAGGAATCACAGCTGAGCTCTGCTCTGTCTTCATTGATAGGTTTGCTTGAGGGGTCAGAGGGAGCACTCCTGCTCCTGCTGGCCCACAACCCGTACAATCAAAGTACTTATGTATTTGATCTGCCTGCTCCCATCTCCCTCTAGCTGCTAGGTTCCCAAGCCTTGGGGAACCTAAGGGACCAGCTTTAAGCTTAAATCAGATTCCCAACTTCACTGTGGAAGTTTATTTAATTATTGCAATGAAGCGTCCCATCGCTCAAGAGTGGAATGCACACCATGTAACCCAGCACTGTAAAAATGGCAACTTGTGGCTTGTTGGGGTTTCAAATTTTTAGTCCCGATCCTGCATTGCCAGCGAGAGAGCAGAGGGATTAATATTGAACCCTAAGGGTAGAATTTTTCGCCAACATGGGTGGGCGCGTGCCTGACCCGACTGTGAGTGAAATAGTGCACGAAAACATCGGGCAAGTGCCCTGATGTCATTGCGCACTCCCGTGATCTTTTGGTCGGTGGGTGCACACAAGAGGTGGCAGCGCGCCCGGCGACAATTAAGAGGCTTATTAAACCCCTTAAGCAAATAATTAAGCTGCATTTTTCGCTGTCTGCTCAACCGTTCGGTTGGCGGGCGGGCGAAAAGGCCAGGTGGCCTTTGCATTTTTAACGAAACCTCATCCATGGGCGGGATGAGGCTTCCAATGCTTACTAAAAAAAAAACAATAAAAAATTTTTAACATCCTTTTTTACATGTCTCTCTTCATGTGACTGAGTCACATTTGGCGGCATGTTTATCTCATATGTGAAAAGTTTATTTTTGTATTTAAAATCCGTCAGCTCCCTGAGGCAGCTCTGTGCCTTCAGGGAGCTGTCAGTGCGCGCTCTCCCACACATGCGCACTCATCAACACTCGCGCTCCTCCCACCCGCAACCCGGCAGCGCTGAGGCTCTTAGCGCACCTTTCACACTGGCCAGCCGTTAATTGGCCAGCGTGAAACCGCGGTCGGAGCCTGATCGTGGGTGGCAGTCAGTCTTTCGGCTGTTCCCGCGCTCGCCCACCACGCCTGCCCAACAAGGGGGAAATCCTCCCCTAAACGAATGACTTACTGCATTATTCTTGATCGGCACTAGAAAATATATAAACTGGTCTGGGTCATTCATCCACCGGAATTATACTTCCTCTCTGACTAACATCTACTAATGGCTGATTGAAATCAGCAACTCACCTTGGGAAGGACATTAATCCCTCAATGTCACAGTAACGATTTGATGCACCATAACTGGCATTAGGCCAGTCCTCGTGATAATTTTGTTATAGCAAATAAGACTAAACAATAAAAGAGTTCCACAGAAACTACATAGGTGCTTTACAAATAATTAAAAGAGTATAGAAAAATCTAAGACCACCATGATTGTCACAAGGGGCCATTATAAAACAAAATTATCTAATGAATATCCTATTTATATACTACAACCAAAAATTGCAAAATGCTATCATGTAGGGATAAAGCCAAAATTGCTCAGGTCGTGTCAATAGATACTGAGCAACTAGCATTTGAGATAGAAATTTCTATGAAGCCCAACAACTCAAGTTTTACTTGTGGTTTATTTGGCCCTTTGGTATATCAAAATATTCCTCAGATATTTTTGTAGCAAACCAGTGATTAAGAAATGACAGAGAGGAAAATTTAAAAAAAACAGCTGTGTATGCTAGAAATCAAGCTAGAATTCTGGGAGCCCTGGAAAGTATTTCCAGCATTTTCTGTTTTTATTAAAGGGCAGGTAGGGCATTGTAGTTATATTCTAAATCCAAAAGACTGATCACAATGTTAATTGGAAGTTTCTAAACACATTGCTGTGAAGATAGTATAGTAAGTATGGCAGACAGAGTTCAATGAGGAGAAGTGTGAAGTGATGCACTTTATGAGGACTCATATGGAATAACAATGGGCGGAATCATTCAAAAAATGCAGTGGTGGCCGTGAAAAATGACGTTTTACCTGCAGGCTGCAAGGGCAGGTTTTCAAACTGTCCCCTTCCAGCCTCATAAATCATGCAGTCACAGGAAACATGCCATCTCGTTGGCAGGTGGCCTGCGATTTGCCCGCCACCCGTTACTTCGCTGCTTCCTCACTCCATGCATCATATATAAACTGCAGCCATGCGCTGAGTTCTTGAGGGGAAGTAATGGTGTAGTGGTATTGTCGCTGGACTGGTAATCCAGAGACCTGGGGCAATGCTCTGAGGACTTGGGTTTGAATCCTGCCACGGCAGATGGTGGAATTTGAATTCAATAAAAATCTGGATGATGGCCATGAAACCATTGTTGTAAAGACCCATCTGGTTCACCAATACCAACCACAGCAATGTGGTTGACTCTTAAATGCCCTCTGAAATGGCCTAGCAAGCCACTCAGTTAAATCAAACTGCTTTGTCGACCCTGCAAGTCCTCCTTACTAACATCTGGGGGCTAGTGCTAAAATTGGGAGAAGAGAGCAGACTAGTCAAGCAACAGCCTGATATAGTCATCCTCATGGAATCCTTTCTGACAGATAATGTCCCAGAATCCACCATCACCATCCCTGGGAATGCCCTGTTCCAGCAGCAGGACTGGCCCAGCAGGGGTGGTGCACAGTGGTCTACAGTCGGGAGGGAGTTGCTCTGGAATTCTTCAACATTGACTCTGGACCCCATGAAGTCTCATAGCATCAGGTCAACCATGGGCAAGGAAACTTTCTGCTGATTATCATGTTCCGCCCTCCCTCAGCTGAAGAATCAGTGCTCTTCTATGTTGAACACCACTTGGAGGAAGCACTGAGGGTGGCAAGGATACAGAATGTACTCTGGGTGGGGGACTTCAATGTCTATCACCAAGAGTGCCTTGGTAGCACCACTACTGACTGAGACCTAAAGGACATGACTGGGTCTGTGGCAGGTGGTGAGGGAAAAACATACTTGACTTCATCCTCTTGACCTACCTGCCGGAGATGCATCTGTCCATGACAGTTCATTAGGAGTGACCAGCACACAGTCCTTGTGGAGATGAAGTCCTGCATTCACATTGAGGATACCCTCTATTATGTTGTGTGACACTACCACCATGCTAAATGGGATAGATTTCAAACTGATCTAGCAACTCAAGACAGGGCATCCATGAGGTGCAGTGGACCATCAGCAGCAGCAGAATTGTACTCAAACACTATCTGTAACCTCATGGCCCGGCACATCCCCCACTCTACCAATACCATCAAGCCAGGAGATCAACCCTGGTTCAATGAAGAGTGCAGGAGGGCAGGCCAGGAGCAACACCAGGCATACCTAAAAATGAGGTGTCAACCTGGTAAAGTTATAACACAGGACTACTTGAAGGCCAAACAGCATAAGCGACAGAGCTCAGCGATCCCACAACCAACGGATCAGATCTAAACTCTGCAGTCCTGCCACATCCAGTCGTGAATGTTGGTGGACAATTCAACAGGAGGCTCCACAAATATCCTCATCCTCAATGATGGGGGAGCTCAGTACATCAATGAAAAAGATAAGGCTGAAGCATTTGCTGCAGTCTTAAGCCAGAAATGTCAAGTGGATGGTCCATTTCGGCCTCCTCTGGAGATCCCCAGCATCACAGATGCCAATCTTCAGCCAATCCAATTCACTCCATGTGATTTCAAGAAATGGCTGAAGGCACTGGATAGTGCAAAGGCTATGGGCCCTGGCAACATTCCAGCAATAGCACTCAAGACTTCTGCTCCAGAACTTGCCATGCCACTAGCCAAGCTGTTCCAGTATAGCTACAACGCTGGCATATACTTGGCTATTTGGAAAATATACGCAAAAAGCCAGCCAATTACTGACCTATCAGTCTATTCTCGATCATCAATAAAATAATGGAAGGGGTCATCAACAGTGCTATCAAGTGGCACTTGCTTAGCAATAACCTGCTCACTGACGCCAAGCTTTGATTCCGTCAGGGCCACTCAGCTCCTGGCCTCATTACAGCCTTCGTTCAAACATGGACAAAAGAGCTGAACTCCAGAGGTGAGGTGAGAGTGACTGCATTTGACATCAAGTCTGCATTTGACTGAGTGTAGCATCAAGGAGACCTAGCAAAATTGGAATCAGGGGGAAAATTCTCCACTGGTTGGATTCATACCTAGCACAAAGGAAGATGATTGTGGTTGTTTGAGGTCAGTCATCCCAGCTCCAGGACATCACTGCAGGAGTTCCTCAGGGTAGTGTCCTCAGCCCAACCATCTTCAGCTGCTTCATTAATGACATTACTTCCACCATAAGGTCAGAAGAGGGAATGTTCGCTGATGATTGCACAATGTTCAGCACTATTCGTGACTCCTCAGGTACTGAAGCAGTCCATTTCCAAATGCAGTAAGATCTGGAAAATATCCAGGCATGAGCTCACAATTGGCAAGTAACATTCGCACCACGTAAGTGTCAGGCAATGACCATCTCCAACAAGAGAGAATCTAACCATCGCCCCTTGACGTTCAATGGCATTATCATCACTGAATCTCCCACTATCAACATCCTGAGGGTTACCATTGACCAGAAACTGAACTGGACCAGCCATATAAATACTGTGGCTACAAGAGCAGGTCAGAGGCTAGGAATCCTGTGACGAGTAACTCACCTCCTGACTCCCCAAAGCCTATCCACCATCTACAAGGCACAGGTCAGGAGTGTGACAGAATATTCTCCACTTGCCTGGATGAGTGCAGCTCCCACAACACTCAAGAAGCTTAACACCGTCCAGGACAAAGCAGCCCGTTTGATTGACACCACATCCACAAACATTCACTCCCTCCACTACTGACACACAGTAGTAGCAGTGTGTACCATCTACAAGATGCACTGCAAGAATTCACCAAAACTCCTTAGACAGTACCTTCCAAACCCACAATCAGGACCATCTAGAAGGATAAGGCCAGCAGACTCATGGGAACACCACCACCTGGAAGTTCCTCTCCAAGTCACTCACCATCCTGACTTTGAAATATATCACCGTTCCTTCACTGTCGCTGGGTCAAAATCCTGGAACTCCCTTCCTAACAGCACTGTGAGTGTAACCTACACCACATGGACTGCAGCGGTTCAAGAAGGCAGCTCACTATCACCATCAAGGGCAATTAGAAATGGATAATAAATGCTGCCTTGCCAGTGACACCCATATCCCATGAATGAATTAATTAAAAAAAAGCAACACGACAGCGCAGATGAAGAACCACTATGACTTGATCTGGCACTCACAGCCACCAGCTCAGATATTGGCATTGCACATGCATTAACATGCTAGTTTAAGGTTGGGATCTGCATGTTATGAATCACCAGATGGAAGTGGACTGCAGTCATTCCAAAGGGAAAGGATAGCTCTTGTGCCAGCTCACCAGAGGACAATGTTGCTGACATGTTCTTCTACAGATCACCCAGATGGGGCAACATACAGGGAAGCACTAATGGCCATGTACACCAAGATGGTTGATACATTTTCTGACCTTCTAGACAGCTTCCTCCCACTGTCAAGGAGCATGGAAGAGAGCATTATGTATAGTTTCCTCTGACCATGCCCTCAGCTCCATTTCCCTGTTGTGCTGCGGTCCCAGGGGCATTGCAACTGCAGCACCCTTACCTGATGCAGCCTTTGTGCACACAGTCACTACCTCCTCTGCTCTCCCCGTAAGCATGTGTCAACAACCCCTGCCAAATCTAGGAACTCACCACAATACACCTAAAATACTCAAGCATACTTCTAGAGGGTAAATCATCTTATCTGCAAATTAGTGTGCCTGGCTCCTTAAATAACACTAGTACTGGGTCCCTCTTCCATCTGTATGCATGTTCTTTGATGAGTGACAAATACATTGAATAAATATGCATAATCCAGGTTTGTAAATTAGATGTCAAATGCGGCAGTAAAACAGTTTGATGTTACAATCTGATGAATTGAGAAACTGCCATTGCATGTCTGATCCACCCAAATCATGGGAGGCACTATGTGCCCCACTGGGAGGGTTCTCAGCAGCGCAACATATCCAAATTACGCACCCACAAGTTTGAGAAATGCAAATTTTGGTAGTAGGGTCTGGTACATTCAGGGTTAATGTGGGACTGAGTACAGTTCTGCCCACACAGCGATGTAAGAAGGCACATGACCCAGAGCCAGGGCCAGCCTAGAGATGGACAGAGATCTATAAAGATCTATGATGGAGTCAGCTCCACACCTGTACCCTCTGCTGTATATATGTATACAGTTATATATGTATATAATTATGTATATAGTTATGTATATATGCCCTGTATATATGTATATAGTCATGAGTTGTTATATGGACTGAATGCATGCAGTTGTTGGGTAAGAAAGTTTACATTTTTATTTTGTATAAACCTAATTTAGTTTGTAGTTGGCATTAAACTGAAATCTACAGTTTAAATTCTGTAGTTGCCAGCCTTAAGCAGAGTTTTTTTCAAGGGTTCTAGTGAAAGAGCTGCTGAATTAAAAGCCAGCTGAAACTGGATCCTCATTCAATAACAAAAACAAAAAATGCTGGAAAAACTCAGCAGCTCTGACAGCATCTGTGGAGAGAAAGCCAGAGTTAACGTTTCGAGTCCATAAGACCCTTCTTTAGATAGTCTTGAAATGTTAACTATGTCTATCTCTCCACAGATGCTGTCAGGCCTGCTGAGTTTTTCCAGCATTTTCTGTTTTTGTTTCAGATTTCCAGCATCCGCAGTATTTTGCTTTTATGTAAGTAGCCAACTTAGTGCGACTGACAACAGAGTGCTGGAGTTGAGCATTTCAGAGAGTTAAGCAGAGGAAGGGAAAGAGGTGTTTGGTTGCTTTTAGCTAAACTTTTTCAACCTCCAGGAATTGACTGTTGCTCAGCTACAGGAGAAGAAGCTGGTTAATTGGTGAATTTCTGGTTAAGTGATTAAGGTTTATTTTATTCCTAAGGCTCAAGATAGTATATTTTGAGCGAGAGGTGAGCGGGAGAGGATAAAAGGCATGGAATGAGAGGCCTACCTGCAGTGAGACCAGTGGTAGGGTGACGTCACGAACCACAACGTGATGTGAGTGCAGGGAAAGCAGCTGATTGGTGAGTAGGATTGGTGGGTATTTCTAGTCTTTAAAGTAAAAGTAAGGTCTTTAGTTTATGTTTAGGGCTCTGCTCTTTTTTTCTCTCTTTATCTTAAAAATAGCTTGTTAAGTACAAGATCGATACTGGTGTAAAAAAAAATTACGATAAAGTGTAAAGAATGGGGGACTCTTCAAGTGTAAAGAGCAAGGGTACTAGATTAATTAATTACTAAATTAAATAAAATATGTTGGTGATGGCAGGACAGGTGATGCATTGCTTCTGCAGATGTGGGAGCTGCTGGATACCAAGGTAATCTAGAGCGAACACATCTGTAGTAAGTGATTGCAGCTCGAGGAACTTCAGATCTGAGTTAAGGAGCTGGAGTCCGAGCTGCAGACATTGTGCCACATCAGGGAGGGGAAAAGTTACCTGGACACTTTGCTCCAGGAGGCGGTCACGTCCTTCAAATTAGGTAATTAAAATTTGGTCTGTGATCAGGGACAGGAGGGTGTGACTGCAGGTGAAGCAGGCATGAGGACCCAAGGGGTAGCGTTTGAAGAGTCTTGACCCCTGCAATTATCCAACAGTTACGAGGTTCTTGCAAGCTGTGTGGACGACAGCGGGGACTGCAGGGAGGATGAGCGAACTGACCACAGCATCGTGATTCAGGGAGCCATTCAAGTGGGAAGAGGAAATAGGAATGTAGTAGTGTTAGGGGACAGTGTAATTAGGGGGCTAGATACTGTTCTCTGCAACTGTGATTGTGAGCCCTGAAGACTGTGTTGCCCGCCCAGTACCAGGATTAAGGACATCTCCTCAGAGCTGGAGAGAAGCTTGAAATGAGAGGGGAGGGATCCAGTTGTCATCCACCTTGGTACCAACGACATTGCTAGGACTAGAAAGGAAGTTCTACTGAAAGAGTTTGAACAGTTAGGAGCCAAATTACAAAGCAGAACCTCCAAGGTAATAATCTTGGGATTACTACCTGAGCCATAGACAAACTGGCATAGGGTAAATAAAGACAAGGAGTTCAATGCATGGCTCAAAATTGGTGTGGGAGGTATGGGTTTCAGTTCATGGGGCACTGGCACTAGTACTGGGTAGAAGGGAGCTATTCTGGTGGGACAGGCTTGAACCATGCTGGGACCAGTGTTCTAGAGTATTGAATAACTAGGGCTATAGAGAGGGCTTTAAACTAAATAGTGGGGGGGGAATATTTCTGGAGAGGGGATACATAGGCTTACAAAGCAAAAGGACATGGCAGCATTGCAGAGTAGCTATTTAGGTATTGATACCCAGGCTGTGACAGGAGGGACAGAGTGTACAAACATTAAAAAAAGCAGCAAATAGTGTCAAATGGGAAAAAATGGTAAAAAGACAAAATTAATGGTTCTTTACATAAATGCACATAGTATTCAGAACAAAATAAATGAATTAATGGCAAAAATAGAGGTTAATGGGTCTGATCTTATAGCCATTACGGAGACATGGTTACAAGGAGATCAAAGCTGGAAACTAAATATTCAGGAGTCTGTGGCTTTTTGGAAGGACAGGCAGGAAGGAAAGGGTGGTGGGGTAGCTTTGTTAGTACAAGATGGAATAAATACAATAGCAAGAAATGATCTTGGATTGGAAGATGTAGAATCCATATGGGTGCAGGTAAGAAATAACAAGGGGAAAAGACGCTGGTGGGAGTAGTTCATTGGCCCCCTAGCAGTGTCTATTGTAGGACAGAGAATAAATTAGGAGATAATGAGGGCGTGTAAAAAAGGCAGTACATTAATCATGGGTGACTTCAATCTTCTTGTGCACTTGGAAAATCAAATTGGCAGAGGTAGCCATGAACAATAATTCATAGGGCAGAATTTTTTTTTTGCCCTTGGCGTGCGGGATCGGCGGGGGCGGGTGGGGGCAGCCGGGAAGCTAACCGCCACCCACGATCAGCAGCGCTCGGCGATTTTATGCGGGCAGGCCAATTAAGGCCCACCCAGCGTGATACGTGAGCGGCAGCGCTAAGCACTGCCTGTGCAGGTGGGGGGAGAGGGGGAGTGCAAGCAGACCTAGCGCAAACTTCGCGCATGCACACAAGAGCTCAGAATAATTTGCCTGAGGCACAGAGCTGCCTCAGGGAGATGAAGAATTTATTGAACAAATTATTGAACATCAGAAAAATTTAATAAAACATGTCTCTGCTCATGTGACTCTGTCACATGAGCAGGGACATGTTTTTAATTAAAAAATAAAGTTTTTATTTTATTTGTATTTGCTTTTGGAAACCTCAGCCCACCCGTGGTGAAGATGAAGATGCCTGGATGTCAGTCCGACCTCCATGTCACAGCAAAAACCACCATATCCTACGATTCTCCTGACAGAATGGCGAATGAGATGTGAAGAGTTATAAGGTCTCCAGACTGCCTGAACCTCTAACTTCAGGGACTTGAAGGGGGAAGATGGGGTTGTGAGAATGTTGTTAATATTAATACTGTAATAGGAACAATGTTAGAATAGCATTAACAAAATTGTAACAATAAGGTAAATGCACAAGATTTATAACAATGGGAGACCTGAAGTAAACTAAAGTAACTCTATATCCATGGGATAGACTGGGGGGAGGTGTAGTACTAGGGATTCATGTGGGGCTGAGTACAGTACCGCCCAGTCAGTGATGTAAGAAGGCACAAGAGGCAGGGTCAGTCTAGAGATGGACAGAAATGTGTAAAGAAAGACCTCTACTGCATATATGTATATAGTTATGAATTATTAATAAAGACTTGCTGTTTATATATGCAGGACTACAAAACCTACTGCATGATGTCTGAAGCAGGATTCTTCACAAGTGAGGTAGCTATATACAGTAAGATACTGAAATCCTGAAAAAACTAGAACTTTTTCTTCATGTTGTATGCTTGACTTTAGGCAAGTGTTTGCTTAGATCCTTTACATTTAACAAAAGTGAAGGTTCAAGGGGCCAAGCCGATGATGGAAGTTGGATAGAGAAATGGTCCGGTGAAAGAACAGGTAGTGTCAGATATGAACAATGCAAGCTAGGCAGCAATAACCAATGTATTCCCACAGGGATAAAGTTATAGGACATATGCTGTTTATGCTATTTATTATGAACTTGATGCATGTTTTGCAAGCCAAATGTTAAGCCAATTGTCTGTGGAAGCAATATCTGCTGAGGCCAGAGATATCTAAATGCCGACATTTACAAGAACATATAATAAATGGCAGTCAATAATGATAATTGAACTGCTCTGTTCTGGATGGTTAGAGTTAGGGGCATACATCAAGTGTATAACTTTAATGTTATGTGGAATGCGATACTAAAATGGAGGCCAAATTTGGGATAAAGTCTATGATGCCAAGGACTGCACCAAAATACAGGAAGACAAACAGTTTGCAGTCATCGAAACATTAGCACATAAAATTCAATTTAGCAAGGGGACTAATTTTGGTAGGATGAATAATGAGGCCATTTATCCCTTTGAAGGTAATAAAATAATTGGCCTAGAGGAGCAAAGAGATCTGAAAATCAAATATATTAATCACTTAAAGTAGCAATATAAGTTGATAAGGCTTTAAATAGTGCAAACAAGTACTAGGGCTCCTTTCAACAGAAATGGAATAAAAAATCAAGGAAGCAATGTTACTTTTAAATGGAAGCTTGGTTAGATCACACTTGGGGCAGAATTTTGCCCTTGCTGGGCTGGCTTGGTGGAGGTGGTTGGGAAGCCGCCCACCGCCCGCGATCGGCACCGCACCGCGATTTCACGCTGGCGGGCCAATTAAGGCCCACCCTGTGTGAAAAGCGAGCGGCAGCGCTGAGCACAGTCTGTGTGAGGGTGGGAGTGTGAGCCGGCCGAGTGCAAACATCGCGCATACGCACACGCTCAGAGCTGCCTCAGGGAGATGAAGGGATTTGAAAAAAAATTTGAAAAAGAGAAATGTAATAAAACATGTCCCCTCATGTAACTCTGTCACATGAGCAGGGACACGTTATTAATGAAAAATTAAAGTTTTTGTTTTATTTTTATTTGCTTTTAGAAACCTCATCCCACACGTGGATGAGGCTTCCAAAAAAAATGCAAAGGCCGTTTGGCCTTTTCGCCTACCCGCCAACCGTTAGGTTGGATGGGCAGTGAAAACTTTATGTTAATTGATAAATTAATGGCCTTAACAGGCCTTTTAATTGTCGACCGATGCGCTACAGGCTGCAGCGTGTGCCCGCCGAACAAACTATTGCGTGATTGCGCATTAACGTGGACATACTCAGCCAAAATCATTGTGCGTCATTTCACACTCGAGTGTGTTGGGTCTGCGGCTGCCTGCCAGGTGAAAATTTCTGTCCTTGGAGTATTGTATGTACTTCTGGTCTCCATATTGCTAAAAGGCTATTGAAGATCTTGAGGAAATGAAGAAATATTTACAAGGATATTACCAGAATTGAGAGGATGCAATTGTCACAAAAGATTTTATATTAGTATCAACTGAAGATTGACAGAGTAAGAATAAAGAGGTCATTTTTGGGCAGGATATAGGCATAGTGATGATGTCACTGGGCTAGTAATCCAGAGGCCCAGTTCAATGCTCTGGGCACACATTCAAATTTCACCATGGTAGCTGGTGGAATTTAAATTCAATTAATAAATCTTGAATTATAAGGCTAGTCTCAGTAATGATGACTATGAAACTATAATCAATTGTCATAAAAACCCATCTGGTTCACTAATGTCCTTTAGGGAAGGAAATCTGCTATCCTTACCTGGTCTGGCCTACTGTGGCTCCAGACCCACAGCAATATGGTTGGCTTGCAACTGCCCTCTGAAATGGCTGAGCAAGTCAGTCAATTCAAGGGCAATTAGAATGGGCAACAAATGCTGGCCTTGCCAGTGATGCCCACATCCCATGAAAGAATAAAGAAAAAAAGGTTGTATCTAGTGAAATGCTGTAAGGATCAGTGCTTGGGCCTAAGCAATTTGCAATCAATATCAATGACTTAGATTAGAGAACCAAACATAATATTGTCAAGTTTGCTGATGGTACAAAGGTGGAAAAATAAGTGGGAGGAGGACACAAGGGGCTGGAATTTAGCAAATTTATCGACATCCTGATGCGGAGTCAATTGCTGATGGCTGTTGATGGGACTTCCTTGGTGACCTTCCAATATGCAGCCAATTAGCATCCAGCTGGCAGGGGAGCTGGCTAATATTGGGTGGCAGGCAGGAGCTAGTGCTGGCAGATAGTCTGCCGGCACCATATTTTGACAGGCAGTCTACAACCTTCATACAAACTGCACACAAATGGCCGAATTTTGTCGGCAGAGTGGGAGTCCCGATGCTGGGCCAGAAAGCTGAGGGGGCAACCCTATCCCTACCTCAGTTTGGGGAATCTGTGACTGACTTTTTCACTGGTTAGTTAATTAACAGCCTGGTGCTAAGCCTTCTGTCTCTTTAAAAGTTAGGAACCTGCCCCCAAGATCTGCTGGCTAAACAGGGAGCCACCACTCCTCAGCCTGAACAGCACAACGGGAAGCGGTGGCCATTGCTGAGACTGCAGCTGTCAAAAGCAAGGTAAGTGGAGTTGGGAGCCACTGGGGCCAACCAGGAAGGCCTGGCGAGGGTTGTGGGGTAATTGGTGAAGGCAAGTTGGCATTTCCACAGGGGTGGCCCTTGCTGCTGTGGGGGGCCTCCATGGCCCAGAGAGTTCGCAATCAGGAGGGCCCTTCACCCTCATCAGCCCACAAAGAGGCCATTAGGTTTTACTGAGCGGTGTCCCCACGTGGCAGGGGCACATCAGCCTTTGGTAAAATGCTAGTGGCAGCGGGGAGAAAACTGTTAAGCTACTCTTGATTGGCCACTCAAGGGTCACAATTAGCCTCTGGGTAGGAAGGCCACTGTCCTGTTGCTGATAAAATTCCATGACGTCAGAAAAGGCAACAAGCACTCCATCACTTTCCCTCACCATTTTTGGCCCCACCAAGCCCATCCCTAGAGAGCAGCCTGTACCGGGCCTCTCTAGGGTTCAGAAACCCTGAGGTTATCCACCACAGGCATCCCATGCACTGGTGCAGCAAGGCCAGCAGCCTACCTCCACATCAGCTACAGCCGCTGGGAAAGCAGAGCGTAGGAGCACCTGTGCATGGTCTTGTAAAGTCACCTGCTGGTGTTTAGGGTGTCAATGGGTGGTATTTATTTGCTAAATGCCACTGATTTGTGTACCTTAAAATTTGGTGAAATGCATAATTAGATGCCTCATCTGTTTATTTTCACCCCAGTGGGCTTTGACCACTGCAACCAGCATCTCGGTGTGCTTGCCCATCAGGTCTCTCCTGTATGCAGCCCCAGTGAGGACTTCATCTGAGTACCTTGTAGCAGGATTCATTTGCAACTTTGGTTTCTGGTGAGCTGTCAATCGAACCATAGTTTCACCCTGGCTTGGCTGCAGCGCAATCAATCCCGGTGACAGACCACGTTCTAAAACCCAACTTATACTAGCCTCCAAGGTACACGCAATATCAGTATCCAAGCTGGTGGCTGCATCAGATCAAATGACAGGGCGTCTTCATCAATGCTGTCATGTTGCTCTCTCCCTTCTACCTTGGGCTGGACAGGTGGCAGTTCTTGAGTATCTGAAAGGGGAAGGTTAGTATGAGGGAAGGGGGATGGGGAGGGCAGCAAGAGGTCCTCAGTCACATCATCAATAATTTGGTCATCATGTCAGATACCAGAATAAGGATGAGCTGGGGCTTGAGAATGGGTATCAGGCAGGAACATACTGTCATCCTCAATATTCTCAGCAACATTGGGTGATATGGGCTCTGTCACAGATGGCCCAATGATGCTGAGAGCCATCTCCTCTATAAGGCTCAGGAAATGCCGGTGTCCTTATCATCCACTGATTCTGCTTTGCTCCCCTTCTGCTCTGCTCCTATTATGTGCCACCTTGTCCTAAAGGGAGAGGACAGAAAGTCAGTGACTGTGTTGCACTGTTTCTGTCATAACTGAATAGTTGGAGGCGTATGGAAGCACCAAGAGCTTAGTTTGAGGCTGGTAACATTAGAATGTGTGAGAATGAGATGAAGCACCTGGATGTTAGGCATAAGTCCTGCGAGCCAGGGACTGTTGCTGGGTGAGTGATGGACATGTGGTGCACTGAGCAGCATGAGAAGCTGGTGGTGTGGTGGTAGGAGATGTCATCTGAAGATGCATTCACTGACATTTACCACCCATGTAAGGTCATGAGACTTTGTGACACTGCTGTCAGGGCATTGTGGTCAGACGCTGGGAATGACCCCCCTGGTCACCTCCTCTCAACCCCTTCTGAGGGTGATCCTTGAGGGTCTCCTGTCCCCCTACAGAATCATGGCATCTCTCCTCCTGTCCACTAATGGCTCCAGTGCCGCTTGCCACCCTGGAACCATCTCTCTGCTCTGTTGTTCACTTTTCCATGTTTAAACTGCAACAGTATCATAGAGCGCAGATTCCTTTTAAGAAGGACAGATTGTCTTTAAGGGAAAAAGGCTGGTTGCGCAATGTGCTATGAGCACACCCCTGCCGAGTGCAGAGGCAGCCAGCAGCACACCAGATGATCAGCCTTATTCTACAATCATGGTAATGAGTTGGAACCACCAAATTTACATTTTTCCCACCTCTAACAGGAACAGTGTCAGTAGGTCACACATCACAATCCCCCTCATCCCTGGAAAACGGGTTCAGCCAATTTTTATCCCATTCTGTTTCTACTGTGTTTTCCACTTATTGGGGAAAAAAAGATGCACGATCCAACTATTTGTTGTGATTGGAAGTTAAGCAGATATTTTCATTCGATTGAATTCTGTTTGAATATCCTGTTTACCACATCTGGCTGGAGAATGGATGAAAATGGCAGGCGGATTCTTCTTCTGCAAACTGAGCTTGTGGAACCCAGATGATCCTGTTCCTCTTTTGTGGTAAGGCGGAGACAAAAATATAAGTCAGCACAAATTCACAGGGGTATAAGATTAAGTCATTTGTTGAGTTTTAATATCCTTTATGTATAGAAGCTACTTTGATTAATCTGTCACCAGATTCTAATATCCATTTGATGCTGCAAATGTGGACAATGTTAAAATGACTGGATTGCATATTTGCAATTGAAGTAATTAAAATTAGGTTGTTTCTTGCAGCAATGTTGAAAGAGTGCCTGACTTCTAATTTACTCTTATACCTTAATGCCAAAAGCAAACCTCTCCCAAGTGCCAGTTTTTGAAGCCAATTTATTGATCAGTGCATCTAAATATTTTCATTTACTTAAAGACAAATATGAAAACACTTGATGTGATTGTCTCCACAGTACTTGGGAAAAGAAGACATTAAAAGCCAGATTTTAATCTACCCATCAAGGAGCAATGAGGTGAATGATTGATTAAAATAGCTGTGTGTATCCTTGTCTATTCCCGGCCCACTCCCACACGGCACCAGTTAACTGACGGGTTTTTTGGAACTGTCAGTGTTATTCACTGCAGGTACGTGGGGGTGTCCAGAACATTTAAATGTTCATGTCCCAATTTTTATTAAGCCTCGTATCAGTTGCACATGGTGCCAGTTCACACCCATCAAACCCGACAACAGGCAGAAGCTGGACCAGAAGTGGCAAGAATTGTTTTAATCATTTTTATGGGTTTTCTTGCTGGCCAGAAGAGGTAGCAGTGCTCCTCTGTGCCCAATAAGGAAACCTTGGACCTCCTCTGCCCCTGTTTTCCTCCCCCACGCACCACCCCCACCCCCAAACTCAGACAACTCCAGGATGTCTCTGCTCACCATTTACCATAATCTGGGGATTGGTTTCTCAGGCCCCTGGTGAAAACCTCCTGCTGCCTAAAATTCCCACTCCCACTTGGCAGTCAGGTAGAAATTTTCTGCCGATTTTGGGGAGGAGTCTGACTTCCTAGGGAAAAACGAGGGTTGGGAGTGAAAATTGCCTGGGCCTCACAAAAATAACACAAGGAATCCCTACATCCCCCACCCGGCCTCATCTGTTTCAGGTCCCAAGTTAAAAATCAGTGTTTTAGTTACCATTACTTCACCTGTTCAAGAGTATACATAGCAAATGCCAATGAAATGGGGGTGAATCATGCATCCCCTTGAGTATGGACCAATTTTATTAACTCATTTCCCTTCTATGCCTAACTAATTCCAAAATCAAAATACTAACTTGCATCATTAAACCGATGCATGTATGTTGAGTGTGATTTTTGAAATTATTGTTAAATCTATATCATTGTACAAGGATAGTCTTTGCTCAGCACCAGGTCTCGTGCCTCTAAGCCAAGCCTTTTCCAGAGACTCGAACAGATAACCTAGGCTGACACTTCAGTGCATTACTGAGTGTTGCGTTGTTGGAAGTGTTTTTTTGAGTTTAAATTTCAAAATGTTAAATTCAGGCCCTCTTCACCCTCTCAGGTAGACATTAAAAATCCCATTTCAGAAGAAAAGCGTGGCCTGAATTTTTCAGTTGGCATGCGGGGACGGTCCCGACATGCTGGCGTTTAAAATAATGCGGGATGACTTTGGGCGTGTGTGCTGATGTCATCGCACTGTCTTGCGATGTTTCAATCGGCGGGCGCGCGCCACAGTTGGCTGTGTGCCGCCGATATGTAAACGGCCTATTAAGGCCATTAAGGAAGTAATTAATATAATAGTTAACATTGCCCATCCAACCAAAAGATACCTCAGAAGAAGAATCTGATGATACCCGCCACATCACTCACCCACACCCTTCACCAGCGCAGAGACACACACCTCAGTGGGACCTAGTTCCAGAGTAGCCTCAAAGTCACAATCTGGTGAGCACATCGCACTTTCTGATCCACACCAGGCAATGGCAGGTACTTTCCAGGTTTCCGACACTCAGAGGACTGCTGGACGCCAGAAATCTGCTGAGTCCGAGCCAGATGAGGAGCCTCTGGACTCGGTCATACCTCAGTTGCTGGAGCTGCAAAGGCAAACTCGGGAACATCAGGAAGGGATGTCCGCTGCACTCAACAGATTGCAAAGCACAGTGGAGGAGTCCATCCGCCTCCAGTCTGAGATGATAGTGCTGGCATGCCAACGCAGTGAGGTCAACACTGGTAGGATGGTGGCCGCCATGGAGACCTTCGTCCTGGTCATTGGTCTTGCACTGCTGCGTGGACTGATCTCCATTGTTCATGCCATAGTTGGCCTCCAATAGTATCAATGCAAGAGGGGTGTGGGACAGTTCAATCTCACTCTATCTACCCCCTTTCAAGGAGTCAGCCAGGCCCTCAGACACCCGTACAGAGGAGGATCAGTAGAGGCAGACCCCGGGGCCATCCAAACAGGTGACTCCAGGAGTGTCCGGCCCATCCAACTCCCCTCTTCCTGTGACCCCAGCTGCTCCAGCTCCACAGGCCAAGGAGGGTGTCACTGCAACACAGCAGGACCCCGAAAGCCGGCCAGAGCCCTCCAGGTCTCAGACTTCGAGAGACTGCCTACCCTAGGTCACCACAGACAGGACAGTCAGCAAGCCGCCTCCTCCTCCGCTGTGGATGTCCGGGGAGCACCAAGACATAGTGGCAGGGATTCCATGTGGCTTTGCTTGTCCTAGTGCTCCTACGCAGTACCACATGGCTGGTACAATGCTGCTACCTTTCAGTAGAGGAGACCACTGACGGCCACGGAGGATGATTTTGAGCAGCTCTGGAGCTAGAAAGCCTGGCTGTGGACTGCACCACCTTGGCATAGGCGTCAGCATTCTGAGCTGGTTGGCTGACAGGCAACAGCAAGGGAATCCATAGATTGGCAGGGGTGTGAGGACAAATCTTCCTGAGAGGGGACTTCATGTTTGTTACCTATGGTTCAGTCCCCCACCACAGCGCGTCAGCAGTTTTAGTAAACTGTTGGAGTACAGATTGCTGGGCTGTTGTGACAGCCTGTATGACAGCAGCAATCTAAACTTTGTCTGCAGTGCTCAGCTATTGGGTGTCGATGACATGTGCTGTAATAGAAGCTGTGACAGTAGGGTAGGTTCACATGTCGGCCACCACTTCACACTGGAAAGGATGGGCTCAAACTCCTTGCGAAGGAGTGCCAAGTTGGCATTAGACTCTTCCATTACCTTTGACATTGATCACAGACTTTCTGGCATACTTCCCAAAGCACCATGTATTTTGGTTTATGTACCCATCAGCCTTCTTCCTGTAGCCTGCCCTATCAAAGTCCTTAGCTGAATCCTTTGCAGTTGAACCCATGTGCAACCTTCCCCTCCAGCAAACTGGCACCTGCAGTATCCTTGGCCCCTCCCCTGGCTACACGGCACCCATGCCCAGTGTCCCATCGCATGCAGATCTCACCTTTAATTTATCCTCTAGGATACACACAATGGCAGTATCTGAGCAGTGGTTGTGAGTGTAAAATCAAGTGATAGTGTTGTGTCTTCAACGTCGTTGTCTTCTTGCTGTTCTTCCATTGCCTGGCCAGGTTGTGCTTCTTCTTGGGTAGCTGAGAGGAGAAAGGAACAATGATAAGGTTGTGTTGTGAGGAGGGAGTTGAAAGTAAGATGCATGTTTACACCATCTGCAGTCTGTACATTGGAAGACTGCGGTTTGAGGGGAAGTGGGATATGAGATGGAGGATTAGGCACTTTACTACCTTCAAGAATAAATATTGTAATATGTTTACCCATTACGTGACTCAAATAGAATAAATGATGACAATGGCAAAAGGTATGGTATTACAAAATTCTTGAACTAACTTTATTGAACCACTTTTCAAAACCACAAGGGTAATATCACACTGATAGCCGACGAACAGGCAAAATATCACTGTACAGAACTGATCAATAATACAGATTGATATGTCTCACCCAGTCAGTGTCTTGACTTCATTACTACACCATGAAACTGATCTCTCTGCCAGTTTGTGTCCTTGCTGTTACTCAACCACAGGAAACTCGTCTCACTCTCTCGTCCTACTCTGTATTTACTGATTAAACCACAGAGACTAAAAGGTTTTATTATCAGGTTCTTGGTGTGATTCCCCAAGCTTTTCTCTTATCCAGACCAGCTCGCGTTCTTTAGTTTCTGTTCTGATTTCCGATCCATGCGCTGCTCAGATACTCAGAGGGAATTGCTGCTTGACGCATTGGCTAATGGTTCAGCCACACAGCAATGAAGCAAAGGGATAAGGCCCTTTTTATCCCCAGCTTTTCCTCGTGCTCAGACCTCATGACAACCAATGATTTGTTTTTCCCGTGCATGATTAGCTCCATGAATGGTCAGGCATAATATCACTCTTAATGCTAAGGGTCCCTTTCCCAGGCTGACATTTACACAGTAGGGCAAGACCCCCACCCCACTCCCCTCCTCCCCACCTCTGGCTGTTACAAGAATCTATATTGCGCATCCTGTAAATGTTTTGATATGCATACATCCAGGATGTCCGCTATCAGGGCAAATGTTTTAACAAATACTGGTGATCATATGAACGCCTTACTGATAATCATGTCTCAGATGCTGATATCTCATATCTCCAGATACTGAGAATTAATATCCAAACAAAATATTTTCTGTGACTGAAAGGGTTTGTCCAGACATGGTGTCTCATCACCTTCTTGGGTGCACAACTTTCACAACATAGGCAAAGTTTAGCGAGAAAGAAAACAACTATTCCTTTTAAGACACCTTAACATGTACAGTGGTTCAGGTAATCGATCCTCCATGTTCAAATCGGTTCATATTAATCAGTTCATGTTTGTAAGAGTCCAGTGTGACATTGAGATTAAAGCCCTGCCCCTTGCTTTTGTACTTTTTTGGATGACAATTGTCAATAATAATTCTGCCTTCCCATTTTCACCTTCTCCATACGCATCTTTTGTCTTGTGCCATGACTATCTCTTTTTGCCTTTCACTATCATCCCTTTAATTGGTCAATCTCTTTATGCTATCACAGAACTTTCCTTTTGATCTTTTCTGCTCTTCTCCCCACCACCCACCCACTCCTACACCTTTGCCTGCACGGCTTAAAAACCGTTACATCTCTAAGCATTCCCAGTTCTAACAACAAGTCATCAACCTGCAACGTTAATTGTTTCCCTCTGTACAGATGCTGAATAGTTATAGCATTTTGTCTTTTTTATTTTTGATTTTCCAGCATCTGCAGTACTTTGCTCTTTATATTATTATTAATATTTTTTGATGGTATTGGTTAAGAGATGAATGCTGGCCTTTGTAGAGCTACACGACTTCTTCAAACAGTAGGAGTGTTTACATTCATGCACAGGTAAACAGGGGTTGAGTTTAATACCTTACCCAAAGACAGCACCTCTGAAAATACAGCACTCCCTTATTACCGCACTGTTATGCCAGCCTAGATTAGTCACTCATGTACTTCAGTTAGAACCCAAAATCTAAATTGATGCGTAGACTTTCATGAACCTTTGTGCCAATGCTTTACTTTATTTTGTCACCAGCATTATTATTGGCACGAGTGGGTTTCAGACTGGGAATCCCTCTGATATGACCAGGGAAAGAAAAGACCATGCAGAGCAATGCCAGACAGGTCAGGCGAGCTTGTTATCTCATTTTCACCAATATAGAGTTAACCCTCTTTATAAAGGTGGCTTCATCAACAGATGACCAATAGTATCACCATTATATGATTAATTATTATGCTCGATGATTCTTCAGAAGCCTCCTAATCGCACCATATTACACTCTATGATACTGCATGAAAGATGTTATACCTGAGTGAACAGGAATCAGTATTTTATAATTGGTTGCCAAGACACCAACTATTTCTGCACATAACTGGTTAAGTTTGTGGTGACCTAATTTCTTAGAGTCTGGGTCAGCAGAGCAGCAGACATGGAGCTGAGCTAAGTGGTGTTGTGGTACATGTGAATAGAATATATATATGAATAGTAGCACATGTAGAGACAGTAATTGTTAATTTGGACTAAACACTGGCTGTGCATGCTGCATGAAACGGCACATATGCACCTCATGAAGGAAGACTACCACTTCAAGAGCCATTGAGTGTCACCCTCTTCCATCACTTGCCTGAAGATTTGTTCCTACCCCCAGTGTCTCCTTTCCCTTCCTTTTTGTCTGCCACTTCTTAATCACTTGACAATTGATGCTAAAGAAGTGGGGTGCCTTTTGAGTCTCTCCAAATGTTTTTAGAACTTTTTCTCCCCTCTTTTTCCCCACTTCCCTTTTATAAACCCCAATCAGTTAAATTTGACTAGTGTGCAATTTTCCTTGCCCACCATTAGTGGCTTACTAAGACCCACCCGAGTCTGCCCCTGTTGCCCTGAATAATTATTATTTACAATAGACATTCATGGCCAATCCTGCAGGATGCTGTCGAGAGCTTACCTCCTAATCCCTAATCCACCCGGTAGCAGAGTTCAGTTGGTGAAGCTCCTGTTGCTAATTTCCCGTAACCATGGGAACCTGATTACCTTGTTTCCTAGAGATGAAGGGGGCTTTCCTCTCTTCGTGGCCTCTTGAACTCAGGGGTGCTGTCCAGGTGATGCGCCTAGGCTTCTGGAAGCTGTTCGCCCACTCTGATGCCACCTCCCACCTCCCTATAGTCAGAGGCCTCGATCTGCCCTATTCATGGCCTTGCCTCCTCAAAACTGTGACTCACCAATCTCGAACTTCTACTGCAGCTCCTTGCTGCTGCCCTGCTCTCTCCCTCTTTCTCTCCACATGAGGCTTCTGCTTCCCCCTCCTTCTTCAGCCTGCTCTCCGGGCTTTGGCCCTACCCCCAACTTGTCAAGGACTATGCATGTTATACCGAGGGGAGCCCCCAGGGCTGACTGAATCTCCTGCTGATGACCTCGACTGGCAGGGACTTAGTGCCCCGCAGGGAATGCCCCGCTTTGCGTGGGGCCCAGCATTCAGCCTGGCTCTGAAGTTGGAAGTCAGGACGCTGAGGTCACACTCACCTTCCCCGCTTCACACTTCCCTGCTTGAGAGTTGTCACCTCGGCAACTACACATATCAGATAATGACTGTTTACTGAACGATTGAGTGATCAGCAGGTACAATTGAGCTACAATAGCTAGCATATTCGAGTCCACATTGGTGGCAGCATTCTCTTTGTTCATCACTGATCTGGGTAAATGGGACGGGTTGGGATGATATCCAGTGTTTGCTCGAGATAGCCTTCTCAGCCCCTCCTCTGAACTGATGTTTTCAATAGGACCCAGGCTTTCTTATAGGTCAACCACGTAGATCGCTCACGTCTCCAGAGGCCGCATGATCAGCAGCACCTGTTGCTTCAATTGCAACCTCACTGCCTGTCATCTCAGTGTCTTCTCAGGGCAGGTCTCCTCACACTGGATGCACCCCCTGAAATCCTGACAGCCACATCCCAGGGTTTCCCGTCGCTTTCTGACTCCTCTTCACTCAAGCCACCACCATCTGGTGCTTCAGTTTCAGCTGTGTCGTTAGTTGGACTGCTCGGCCCTGCAATCCACCAGCCCTTTGGCCTTGAGCACCTCCCCTCTGTGAACTGTTTCCTGAGGCTGCCCTCCTGCTACCGGTTCAACAACATAGGTGTGGCCAGCAGCATCAAGCTGTTTGATGACTTTGTGGGGTTCAGGATCCCAGACATCCTGGGTCTTATTTCGACTCTTTATATTCCTATTTCGGAGGAACACTCTTGCATCAATTGGGAGATCAACCCTGTCAGCTTTGTGTTTGTTTAGCATTTTTTTTCTCAGCCCTTCTTTCTTGGTCCTGTTGGACACCATCTCGAATGCCTGATTTAGCCTCGCATGATGCTCAGCTATTCATTTGTCAACTTGGCCATCTCCTTCAGACTGAACCCAAGCTGATGGTCCACAGGAAAGACTGGATCTCTCCCAAGGAAGAGATGTTGTGCAGAATAGCCCTTGGAGGAACGTGGGGTACTATTATAAGCATTGTGCAGCTCTGGAAAGTCCACAGGCCACATTCATTAACTCTCAGGAGACAAGGTGCACAATCGGTCAAGCAGAGTATGGTTGAATCGTTCACACTGTTCATTACATTTTTGATGGTAGAGGGTAGTGCAGCTCTTCACAATGCCATACACCTTGCAAAGCTCCTGTATGATCTTACAATCGAAGTTGCGCCTTTGGTAACTGTGGATCTGACATGGGACACAGAAACAGAAAAACCAATTGCGCACTAACACCCTGGCTATAATTGAGACCTTTTGGCCATGCGAGTACATCCAATGGCCTAATGGCAACCAGGGATCCCATGCTGGAGGGAAGCCACTTCTCTGCTTTGGCCAAAGTACACCTCTCACAGTTTTGACAGTATATCAACATCTCAAAAACATCATCCTGCACCCTTATCATCTTCCAGCACCTCAACAGTTTACATGACTAGATACCTTCATCACATGGGGCCAGGTTGGTGATGTCGGCTGTCGGGTGAAGTTTTCATTGATGTCTTCATTGACCAGTTGAAGCTGACTAAGGTCCTCTTTTGAGATGAATGACAAAGATGAAAGCAAACATGGCTCTGGGTTGGGTTTGGATCTCCCTAATAAACATATTGGTGATACTTTGGTGACTCCCTGCCCAGATTCCGCAGAGGATTGGGATATGAATGCTGCATTTGCTTGAGGCCTCGGCATGGCACCAGCCCTAATCCTCTCTAAACTGGCAAAAGTGGGTTCTCTTCTATGGCCAGTCTTCCGGGTGAGGGCCTCAGCATTTCTATTACCTTTGCCAGGTCTGTATCTTGTCTGATGAGGGGTGAAGAATGTAGTTGCTCTGGACGCGGTCGCCCCACCTGCCTCTTCAGCTTGAGGTTTATATCCCCTTCCGTGCTGACAGTCACCCCCCCCCCGATGGTGACCTCTTTCCTGGTCTTAGGTGTCCAGTCTTTTCCCCATGATCCAGATGATGTAATCTCTCATGTCAAAGAAGGACAGTCGTTGTTTGGAGTCTCCTCAACTTCAACCAGGTGCCTTCGTCCCTCACAGCTTCAGTTAGGTTATAAGCTGTATTTCCCTGGTCGATCTGAAGGAGGGATCCAGGAAAACGATGTGGTCTAACAACTTCATCAGCTCCAGGGGTATGGAGACCAGGTCCTCTTCTTCAGCTTGCAAGTACTCATAAAACCTCTGCTGCAGCTGCAACAGGCTATTGCTGTCCCCAGAAACCTGTGCCAGGGCCTCAAAGATCCGCCATCAACTTCTTTGGACATTCATACCTCCCCCAGTTTTTCCTGGTGGACTTTCCCACTCAGATGTTCCATCACAAACACTACCTGCTCGCTCTTGTTGAGGCCCTGGGACATCATGACCAGATGCGCGTCCTCAATCCAGTCTTCGGCCTCGCGTTGGGAGTTTCTGGTCTTCCCCCAAATCCAGCTTTCTACCCATTAGCATGTAGAATAGCCAATCCTGGGTACTGTTTCCTTCCTCCGCAGAGTCAAGGGAACATACATGGGAAGCTTCTGCCTAGTTTTGGCCTGAAGGTCCAGATTCCTCCACCGATGTCTGAGTCCCCAACAATATTGGAACAGCTTCGGCCTCCCTCGTGGACATCAGCAGTTTCAACCCTTCCACTATCTACTCCATCTTGGCCAGGTGCCTTTCCATCTTGTCAGCCATGACTTGATGCTTGTGCTGTGGAATCCCACTACTGACACCAAAATGTAACATGAGATTGAAGCACCTGGACTGCAAGAAGATTATAAAACAGGGGTACTCTATTACACTGGCATCAAATCTTCAGAAACATTGGACAGAATTTTCTGTGCCTGCTGGCGTCAGGCGTGCCTGCTGGTGTGAGCGGACAATATGGCAAGAAAGCCAAAAATCAGTTTCACAACGTCATGAAACCAGTTTGCGATCATCCACTCATCCTGTTGATGACGGGCTGGATTTCCCGCCATCAGACTTTGGGAACCTCATTGTAATACATCAACACATCATTCATTATAAGGCCAGCCCACCGGACTCATCCCCGCCGCTGGATCATCCGCCAATCACACTGATGTGTTTCACAACCGTACATGAGTGACGTGCACCTGGCGAGCTACAATTTGCTCGGGACTTCGAGGTTTGTTTGCCTACCTTGCTTCAGGCAGCACTTAGAGTCATCAGCGCCAGGCTTCACAGACAGCACCACATCACTTTTGAGCAGGCTCAAGGGCAGGTCTCTACCTACCAGACCAGCCATAAGGCTGGGGCGTCTTTGTACAGCTGCAGGGCTAGGGCTTGCTTGGGGAAGGGGGAGAAGTGGCCTCAGGCAAGGGAAGAAGCTGCAGGGTGAGGGGTGTACTGGGGAAGAGGGGTATCCCAGGGTTTGTGTGGGGGCACAAGTTGCTCTGTGCAAGAGTCCTCAAGATGGTGAGGAGGCAGTCTCCAGAGCAGATGAGGCCAGGTGGAGATGTGAGGGTGTGTGTGAGAGAGTGAGTGGTGATGTCCCTTGAGCTGGCAGTGAGTGAGATGCCAGTGAATGTGCGATGGGCCTGAGTGTGTGAGTTTAGAGTAATGAGATGCTTGCCTTACCATGGCAGCACAGATGAAGTTATTCATCCTCTATCTGCATTGGGTGGCCCACCTCTTCTGTGTAGCAATGGCATTGATCACCACTGCCATCGCCTACCAAGTCGGAGTGGTAATGTTGCTGCGCCTCCTGCGGTCAGAGCGGGGGTAAAGGACATCATGGCGGGCCTCCGCAGCGTCCAAAAGGTGCTTGAGGGCTGCAGTCTTCATGCCTTGTGGGGCCATGTCTTGTTTGTAGCAGCTCTGGGCTTGAAGCAGTGAGAGGTGTGCCCACAGCTGTACTTTAAATGCTGTACTGGCATGATGAAGCGGCGAGGTGACGGCGTGACAAGCGAATCGGAGACTGCCCGCCATGGTAACGGCATGTTTCCCAGGAATGCATAACTAATGTGGCAGGTTTGGGATGATATGGTTTGAGAAACCGCCACTGCAGCCGGCAGGTAACACGTAGTTGCCCACCTGCTACTGTACTTAGTGCAAATCTAGGACAATTCTTCCATTAATGGAAAAACTTAACTTAAAGGAAAGAACTATTTACAATAGATATTCATGGCTGACATTCCAGATCCACCAGGATACTGTCCAGAGCTTAACTCTTGATCTTTAGTCAGCCAGTGAGCAGAATTCAGTTGGTGGGGCTCCTACTGCTAATTTCCCGTAACCATGGGAACCTGATTATCTTGTCTCTCAGACACAAAGGGAGTCTTCCTCTCCTGGTGGCCTCTCAAACTCAGGGCTGCTGTCCAGGTGGTGCATCTAGGTCTCCAGTAGCTATTCACCAACTCCGCTGCTACCTCCAGGTTCTTTAGTCACCGTCAGAGGCCTCATTCTGCCCTAGTCATGGCTTTAGTTACTCAACACTGTGATTCGCCCGTCTCAAACTTCTGCTCCAGCTCCTTGCTGCTGCCCTGCTCTCTTTGTCTCTCTCTCTATGAAGCTTCTGGTCCCCCTCCTTCTTCAACCTGCACTCCGGGCTCAGGTTCTGTCTCCAGCTCGCCAAGGACTTTGCCTTTTGTCCCGAGGGGATCCCCCTGGGCCGACAACAACCTTTGCTGGTGGGAACTTCGCATCTAACAGGGAATACCCCACAGTGGGTGGGACCCACATCCGGCCCCCCCTCCAAAGTCAGAAGTCAGGGCACTTATTCCCACTCACCTTCCCTGCCACGTTATGTTAATAAGCTTTCACCAAAGAATTTAATGCCATTTCCACTTGACCTTTCAGGTGGGATTTGTACCAGTTTTTTACCACTTCATTCTGATTTCCATCAGTGTTGATTTCTTATGATGGTAATTTGTACAATTTTTACTTCCTACTTCATCAGTAAAAGGGTTAATTGTCCATTCTGTGGCCTACCATTCCAGATTGTTTTGTGCATAAGGTCATGTTTCAGTTAATAATATGGACTTTCCTGTGGAAATATAACTTTGCGATGAACATGAAGATGTGTCTGGATTATACCAAATAGTAACTCGTAAAAAGGTATACACCCATTCTCAAATCTTTCTCCTTGCTAAATGTATTTGCCTTCAGAAGCTTAGTTCAGATGGCACATGTTGTGCTTTGTGAGGCATTCCAGTGTTGTTATGTGGAACATCTGTTTTTCTTGTTTCTTTGTGCTTACAAACAGCATCAGGTGCTTTTATTTCCAGGGCTCCACAAAACATGACAATGTGCTTCAACTGAAATCCATACTACAGAAGTGTGGCATTTCCATTTCCCATACTAATGTTCTCTTTGACCTCTTTCAGTGTCTTCTGTCCAGTTAGTGCCAAGTTAGGATGTGAAGTAGCCTCATATCTACTGGGAATTGGGTTGAGATCCCACAAACTGCTAGGCTTGCACAGTGTGCCAACACTGCAATATACATAGTGTGACTGCTCACTTGAATGATGTCAGCGCATATGTCTGCTTCCACAAACTATAGGACTTAAAGATTATGGAGGCTTCAGCTAACAATAATTCAGCAAAAGTGAGACAGCAGGATATGTAAGGAGAAAAGTATGCTGTATAGGCAGTATCTTTCATATGGAAACAATCCCCTCAGTATTCCAAAGTAAGGAACGTTTTATCCCATCCAACAAGGGTACATTCAAGCCTAAACCTCGATAATCTCAGAGGTACCAATTAATACTGGAGCCTGAAACATTTTGTGCTCTGGACTTCCATTCAGTGGGAAATAGGTTGACTGCTGGAATTGGTCCTTTTCAAGATTCAAAGAACTCAGCTAGAGATGAAAGAATTATACTTTTTCCCCTTAATATCGTACAGTTACCCTCTAAAGTATATAACGCCATTGTTAATGTGTTCCCTTATTCTGCTTTGTGATTGCCTGTTCTAGATCCTAGTCGCACATTTTGTTTAATGCTGTTTTTAAACTTTGGTAGAATGTGACTAAACCCAATACAGTAACAGAAAATTGTCACCGAGTGCTTTATAATGGCACAATTTAGATAAGTGCCTTATTTCCATGTACATGTTTAAGTACTCGAGTACTGTAGTTTTTGCACAAAATAAAATTCTATTTTTTCAATTTAATCCAATGAATCACATACCTTTGTGAGCCTTTAGTTTTCTGTAACTCTACTGTGTTACATCAATTCTATAAAAAATGATTTTATATTCTGCATAATTAATTAATTCACTTAAAAAATGCACAGTTTTCAAGGCAAAAATGGGGCAGTAGGTATAGGCCGAGGTGTGTATTAGCACATGGGAGATGTTTATTGCTAATTATGTCTGGAGTTTCTTTTTCATTTTGGTAAAATACTGAGATTAGTAATTAAATGTTCAGTGGCATTACCATCACTGAATCCCCCACTATCAATATCCTGGGAGTTACCAATGACCAGAAACTGAACTGGACTAGCCATATAAATACTGTGGCTACAAGAGCAAGTCAGAGGCTAGGAATCGTACAACGAGTAACTCACCTCCAACTCCCCAAAGCCTGTCCACCATCTACAAGGCACAAGTCAGGAGCGTGATGGGACTCCCCACTTGCCTGGATGAGTGCAGCTCCCGCAACACTGAAGAAGCTGGACACCATCCAGGACAAAGCAGCCCACTTGATTGGCACCACATCCTCAAGCATTTACTCCCTCCACCACAGGCGCACAGTAGCAGCAGTGTGTACCATCTACAAGGTGCACTGCAGGAATTCACCAAGGCTCCTTAGACTGCACCTTCCAAACCCACGACCAATACCATCTAGAAGGACAACGGCAGCAGATAGATGGGAACACCACCACCTGGAAATTCCCCTCCAAGTCACTCACCATACTGACTTGGAAATATATCACCATTCCTTCACTGTCACTGGGTCAAAATCTTGGAACTCCCTTCCTAACAGCACTGTGGGTGTACCTACACCACATGGACTACACCGGTTCAAGAAGGCAACTCATCACCACCTTCTCAAGGGCAACTAGAGATGGTCAATAAAAGCTGGCCCAGCCAGCGAAGCCCACATCCCATGAATGAATAAAATAAATAAATAATAGTTTTACAAAATCATACACTTCATTTTAACCTGTTGCACATTTTAAAATGATGTAATGCAAAAACATTTTCTAGCCCAAATACTAGTGGCATGTGATGGCACACTAGCATGTGACAGGCATTAATTAAGAAAAGTAGGGAGTTAGGGGTGCGGGGTGAGGGGGGAAACAATGCAGAAATTGGGTATTGAGTCCAAGTGCCAAAGTGGGTTGAAAGATATAAGATCCTCAGGGGTCTTGACAGGGTGGGCGTGGAGAGGATGTTTCCTCATGTGAGAGAATCTAGGACAAGGGGTCACTACTTAAAAATAAGGGGTGGTCCATTTAAAATAGAGATGAGGCAAAAAAAAATTCACTCAGAGGGTTGTGAGTGTTTGGAACTCTCTTCCTGAGAAGGCAGTGGAAGAAAAGTCTTTGAATATTTTTAAGGCAGAGGTGGATAGATTCTTGGTAAGCAAGGGGGTAGGTGGGATGCAGATTTCAGGTTACTATCAGATCAGCTATGATCTGAATAAATGGTGGAGCAGGCTGGAAGGGCTGAATGACCTACTCCTGCTCCTTGTTCATATGTTCGTATGGGCAGAGTGGTCTCAGCAGGGAAATCAAGAAGCTTAAGTTGCTGGTATGTGCGAGCCTTGCTATTGTTCCAAAAACATGAAAATGCATGCATGACCTCCCAACCCATAGTTCCTGTGCATGACATCATCATTATGTGCCTGCATAAGCCAGTCACTGTTGGAAATGAACTTCTACGTCTACAACATAAAAGTTGTTAATGCTGTCTTGTTCCTGCTTTTGCAAGGGAATAGCACCTTTTAAAATCATGGTGTTTAGGCTTTGCGGCTCTTCTGTTTGGCCATTGATTTTTAGACCAACTTTCAGTTTAATGGAGATTATCTGCATTTACTGTCTGGAAGTTTGCTCCCCTGTCTAGAAATGGCCCCACCCCACCCCACAACTTAGGATGGATAAATCACTGGACTACCTCTCGTCTTTGGAGCTCAAGTAAAAATTCTAGTCATATGAGGGAGGCAAGTGCATCCGCATCAGAGGAAGGATCATCTGACCAGCTCTTACCATAGCACATGGACAGACAATGCCAGGTTATATCCAAGGAATTGTGTCATACAATACACATACTTCACTATGGAGACAGTCTTACAACTATGCCATCAGCTGCAGTCAGAACTTCAAAATTCAACCACAACTTGGATGGTTCTGCCTCTGGAGCTGTTCCCAGCACTGCAGAAAATGATTGTTCCGAGACCACACCTCCAACTACATCTTCCCTGTCTCCCCACCCAAGCCCCAATCCTTTCAACCTCCCATTCCCACTTCAAGCTCTCTCCCCAATCCCCTTCCTTCCACCCTTATCGATCAGTTTGCCTTTCTCCAGAGCCCAAACCCAATCCTCCCGACTACCATTCCACATTCCCCAGGTGTCTCCTCCCCAACACTCCTATCACCAATTCCCCAATCCCTCATTCCCCAGTCTCCCTCTCCCTGACGCTCCTATCCCCCATTCCCTGATTCCCCCTTTTCTACTTTCCATCTCTCTAACATTCCAAACCCCCCATTCCGTAATCCTCCAGTCTCCCTTTCCCCAACTCGCCATCAACGGCCCCTCCCCCCCGCCACTTTCCAGTCTTCTCCCCAAGTCCTGAGGCCCCAGGTCATTCCTAACAGACTTCTTATTCTGCTGAACACTAGGCTGCTTTAGAAATTGCAATTGAGAAATAAAGCTGGATTATCTCAGCCTTCTAATATATTACTTAAAATTGTTTGACTGTTCATTATAGAGTTAGAAATCCTTAAATACCTAGAGAACTTTGGCTGTGGCGAGAGAATCTGCGCATTGTTTCTAAAACAGTCATTGCTTTTCTTAAACAGTTTTTATTTTTCATTGCGAGAGTATGAGCATACAAAAGTGAATCATTGAGTTTGTAACTATATCAAACCTTTTAACTGGCATTTCAGCTGAAGGCAACCATTCCAAAAGATGGAACCTTAATATTCATTGCTGCAGAATCCCAATTTATATGGAGTCACAAAGAGGAATTTTGCAGTCTCCTCCTAATTTATATGCAAGCTGCAGAAACTCTATTTAAGAGACCAATTATATAGCTTCAAATGATAAAAGGAGCTGAACTGAGTTAACTTTGAGGAAACAGTGCTTGTTGAGGTGTAGGATAAATTGAATCATTCTCTGAGAAATATATTGAATTAAATAAGGCCAGAGCTGAACTAAATTCTTTGCTTATGGAAACTAGTGCTAAGCTGCTCAATTTGTTGCACAATGGTGCTTATAAATGGCTGAATGGATCACATTTGCTGCCTGCTTATCACTTGAGGAAGCTGGCTGCCTCAAATTTGATGGACTCTATTAAGTCAATTCAAGGTCAGCTTTCTTATGATCCGCATTTGATTGATAGAGTTTTTTTTTTACATTACCATAAACTGTTTTCCAACTTTGAAAACTTGGTTTCTAGAGTAAGTACCTTTTTTCTGAGTTGACCTGCGAGGCCAGGTTCGGGGGGGTTGCGGTTGGTGGTGAGGTGGATTTTCTGCAAAGATTCTCTCACCAATCCACCTGAACTTCGACAGAAGAGCCAAAGGAACCCTCAAAAAATGGTGAAAGCTGCAGTCGCCTCATCTTTCAGAGACGTCCACAACTCTTCTGTCAAAGAATGGAAAGAAACCTTGCAGAAATTAGCCTCCTTGGACTTTTCATCCAAAATGAGAATCCAAGATGTTTGACTTCACCTAAGAAGCATGGCTGGGTGTCTCCCAAGCTTGCAGACTCGTGGATAATCTTTGGGCCTCTGTGCATTTCAGAGTTTTTGCCCTGCACAGTTTGCCGTAATGTCCACTCATGTTGCACTGAAAGCCCTGGGCTGAAATTGCAGGACATTGGTCTTGGAAAAGCTTTGCTCCACAGCATTGGCACAGTCACTCTGCTGGCCAGTTCTTGGGCCTGGAGTGTCCTTGTGTCATTGTTGCTTAATTAGCTGAACTGTGCATTGGCCTCTGCAACACAATTTATTTTCTCCCCTTGAAATGGTTCTGCGTTGCTCACAGAGTCCTGAATACCTAACTATCTGATTGCCTTTTCCAGGGTTAGATCTTCCTTTGCTTGCATGAGGTCAGAGAATGTATTGTCTACTTCTCTTATCACTATTCTGTCTCTGATGAGTTCAGATTTTTAAATCTCCACATTTGCATCCTGTACAGATCATTGATGAGTGAATCGGCAGATTCTCCTGGCTGCTGGACTCGCTTGTTAAATTAAGCTCTTTCGAGCATTATATTGCTTCTTAGATTCAAATAAACATTGAATGATTTTAGTACCTCTTCAAATTTAGCAGATGATTCATTGATTCCCTGTCTTGCAATAATGCCATTTGCAATTGGGCCTACCGAGTAAAGCAGAGTTTTAACCTGCTCTGCTTCTGACTTTTTGTCTAAACCTGAAGCACAGCTGTATCTTAGGAATCCTGTCCTCCAAAGTCTCCAATTATGTGATTGGTCTGGGCCTTGGATTAGTCTGAATTGATTTGGAAGTGTGGAATTCTGAGTCATAGAGTCATAAAGGTCTACAGAACAGAAAAAGGCCCTTCGGCCCATTGAGTCTGCACCAGTCAAACAAGTACCTAACTATTCTAATTCCATTTTCCAGCACTAGGCCCATAGCCTTGTATGCCATGGCATCGCAAGTGCACATCCAAATACTTCTTAAATGTTATGAGGGTTTCTGCCTCTACCACTCTTTCAGGCAGTGAGTTCCAGATTCCCACCACCCTCTGGGTGAAATAATTCTTCCTCACATCCTCTATAAACCTCCTGCCCCTTATCTTAAATCTATACCCCCTTGTTATTGATCCCTCCACCAAGTGGAAAAATTCCTTCCTGTCTGCACTATCTATGCCCCTCATAATTTTATACACCTCAGTCATGTCTCCCCTCAATCTCCTCTGCTCCAGGGAAAATAACCCCAGTCTATCCAATCTCTCCTTATAACTAAAACTCTCCAGCCCAGGCAACATCCTGGTAAATCTCCTCTGCACTTCCTCTAGTACAATCACATCCTTCCTATAATGCGGATTCCAGAACTGCACGCAATACTCTAGCTGTGGCCTAACCAACGGTTTATTCTGATCCATGGTTACATTTTTAAAAGTGTAGGTTCTGCTTTAAGAGCTTTCAGAATTTCAAGATGGTGTCATTCATTTGAAGACAAAGGGTTCACCAGTGCCTGCCAGCCCTAGCGGGCTCCCACTGCAATAGCACTTGCACTCAGTCTTGAAAAAATTTTAAACAATGGCTGCTTGGATCGACTAGCTGCAGACATCTCCATTTCAGCTCCACGCTGTAGGGTCGTGAAAGCTTTGATTCCAGGCCTTTGCTGGTCTTTAAAGCTGATTCTTTAGTAGCGATTCTTTCGAATCAATTACATTTTTTTTGTTTTGGAGCATGACTCGGGCATTGGGTTTTAGTGACGGGTGTTTTCAAACTGCACTTCTGACTCTTAATTACTTAAAGATTTCTCAGGACAGGCCTGGAGTTTTGAAAGATTTAGCTCTCCCTTGTGTGGACAGCTGAGTCTGCACTCTGGAATCTGATGCTGGACTTCCAAGGAGTATTAAATGGACTCTTCTGCTGCACTAAGTAATTTTAAATTTCTTCCTCCAGCTTCCGAACCTTTCTTTGGAGCTTTTTCCTGGCAATTTTTCTTCTGTGCCTCTGATCCTAGAGCTTCTTTCCAGGTCAGTCTGCTTTGCAGAATTTTTTCTCAGTCTTCCAGCATTTTAGTTTTTCTCTGCATTTTCTGCAAGGTCATGGTTTTTTCCCACAAGCTGCCACCAAGTGTTAGGGTGTTGGTTACTGTTCGGTAGGTCTGAAGAAGTCACCGTAGGTTAACTGGAAGTCATACAAAGGTTAACTGGAAGTCTTTATTGACTCTTAGAACTATTTACAAATATGCAGTAAAGGGTACAAACTAGGAACTGTCTCCATGCTTGCTGGTACACACCTCTTTGCCAAACACGCGACTGATCCTGGGTGTGGGTCATGTGCCTCTTACATCACTGTTTTGGCAATACTAAACTCAGTCTCATATTAACCCTATATGTGCCAGGCCATTATACTACAGAATTAGATGGAGGGATTAAAAAAAAGTTATAAATATATATATGACATAAAGGGGGAGGGGGTAGGGGAAGGTAATTGATTGAAGATAAATCCTCATCAAAATCTGCCAGCTGCATTTGAGCCAACATGGTGAACAAAGGGTAGTTACTGGATGTCAAGAGTTATCTGCTGATGACAAGGGTATTCTACTGATCGCTCCTGGGTGCAATTTGGGCAGCATGCATACAACGAAAGATATATTACCACGCTAAATATGACAGACTGGCATGCTAAAACAATGCTTCCCCTGCCTAGACCACATTAAAGGAACCCAGCAGCACTTGGCAGAGTGGGTGTCTGCTGCATGTGGAACAAACTCATTATCATACAAGGTCAGGCCTTGCCACCAGCCATAGAGCGAACAACTGAGAAACAGCACCATGAGCAGAAGGAGGAGGAAGAGGAAGGGAGAAGGCAGCCTAGACGGCCACTTTCAGCCTGGGCTGTCACAATAAATAATCCAATTGTGATGCCAGTAGGAGCAACCTCAATTCTTCATTCACCAACAGTCTTACACTTCTTACCTGCCCATCACAGTGTGTGCTTGACAACAATGCTAAAGTAAAAGCCACAACAAAATAAACATTCCAAACCAAGTTTATAAATTAACTTACACTAGATTGCATACAAAAATCAGTTAAATACCCTTGTGCATTCATTTAGTGCCTGTCTTCCTTGTGCCTTTGCCTGTCGTAGTTCTCCCACACATGCTGTTCCAACGGCTGCAGGACAGTTGTTTGAAGTTTGAAGGCTGCTAACTTACCTTGCAGGATAGCCTCATGCAACTCTGGGCCTAGAAGTACCAGCTTCGGACTGTACAACCTTGGCATGGGTGGAAGCAGTCTAGGCTGCAAGCTGACAGGCAACAGCTGTAGAACTGTTAGAGTAGAAGAGTGGGAGGATGAATGAGGTTGGCGCTTCAGCAATCCCAATAATCTGCTGGACGACAAATTCCTGGGCTACTTTGACACTCTGAACATAGAAAATCATGGTTTTGCGAAACAGAAACTGTGTTTGACACATTTATTAGAATTATTTGAGGATGTAACAAACAGGGTGGATAAAGGGGAGCCAGTAGATGTGGTGTATTTGGATTTCCAAAAGGCGTGCGATAAGGTGCCACATAAAACATTACTACATAAGATAAGAGCTGGGGGTGATATATTAGCATAGATAGAAGATTGGCTGACTAACAGGAAGCAGAAAGTCAGGATAAATGGGTGGAGTGCCACAGGGATCAATGCTGGGGCCTCAACTATTTATGATCTACATTAATGACTTGGATGAAGGGACCAAATTTGCTGATGATACGAAGATAGGTAGGAAAGCAAGCTGTTGGGTCAAATGGCCTATTTTTGCTCTTATTTCTTATGTTCCTTTATTCTCTGCAAGCCCCTTTACACACTAACTCACAGACAAGCTGACAGCAGTCTGAGCTTCCACCACAACATTCAAGAGTTCGGTTGCAGATCAGCCAGGACCTTAGTGAATGGTGGGGCAGTCCTAAGGGGCTAAATGGCCTACATCTATTCCTATAGATAAAAACAAAAAGCTAAAAGCTGATTAACTGATTTCTTCTCCACCGATGCTGCCAGACCTGCTGAGTTTTTCCAGGTAATTCTGTTTTTGTTTTACATCTATTCCTATGTTCCTATGTTCTTTGGCATTGGGTAGCTGCTGTTTGTGCTGCAATGGAAAGTGAAACATCAGCCAGCAGATTCTGCATCATGGTTGCATCCACAAGTGTGTGAATGGAGTTGTCTTACACTTCCACACTGAAAAGAATGGGCTCTAAGCTCTATGCAAAGCCTGTGCCAAGTTGATGCCAGATCCCTCCATGCTCCTTTTTTAAAAATTCATTCACGAGATGTAGCCTTCGCTGACTGGGCCAGCATTTATTGCCCATCTCTAGTTGCCCTTGAGAAGGTGATGGTGAGCTGTCTTCTTAAGGGCAATTAGGGATGGGCAATTAATGCTGGCCCAGCCAGAGAAGCCCAAATCCCGTGAATGACATTGGCTCCAGGTTTTCTGACAAACTTCCCAAAGGCAACAAATATTTTGTTGTACATACCCAATAGTTTTTTTCTGTAGGCTACCCCATCGAAGTCCTCATCTGAGTCCTCTGCAGTGGAACTTGTATGCAACATTGCCGATTGACAATCTGGCACCTGTGCCATCCTTATCCTCTGCCCTCACTCCGTCATACTAATGCCCAGTGTCTCATCACCTGCAGATCCTGCCCCTAAACTATTCTCTAAGATAGATGTAATGTCAGTATTTGAGCTCGCAGCTGTGAGCATGAAATCAGGTGATGGTGCTGTGTCTTCATCATCACAGTCTTCTTAGTGTTCCTCCACTGACTGGCTGGACTGGATCTGTTCACTATTTAAAAAGAAAAAGACACAGGGGTAGGGTTAGGGTGTGAGGAAGGAGAGGTGAGAAATTAAAAGGTACATGCCTTCGCCATCTGCAGCTTATAGATCAGAAGAAAACATGAGATGGGGGGATGGTGAGATGTGGGAAGGAGGATTAGGTATGAGGATACTATAATCTTCAATGGTTACACCCTTAGCATGCTAGCCATGGACTCAGCAATGGGCATCATAATAATGGACATCACTGTCTCCTCCATTGGGGTCAGGTGTTCCTGGCTGGTTAACTCCTGCTTCCTCTGGTTGTGTGCCACTTTGTCCTGCAAGAGAGAAAAAAGTATGTTGATGAGTGTCGTGCAATCTGTTTGGGTGATGTGGCTGTCATGGTTAAAAAGCTGGCAGTGTTCCACCTGTGAGTTGTGGTTGTGAGGCCTACAACATTGCTAAGGCATGAGTGTGAGGTGAAGAATATGAATATTTTGTATGAGGCCTGATTGATAGTTTGTTGGTAGATTAGTGATGGGGGTTTGGTGATTTGAGCACTAGCTGAGGCTAGTGATGCAGTTGGTAGGACATAGCCCTTGAAGGTGCCTTGCCTACTCATGTGAGGTAATTGAAGTTTTTGCGGGTCCTCACGGCTTGACTTCTGACATTGACCACCATAGCTACCTGTTCCCATTTTGAGTGTGTATCTGGAGGGACTCCTGCCTCCTGTGGATATAGGGCATCTCTCCTCCTTTCCATATGCTCCACCAAGACCTCCAGAGCATCATCCAAATATCTCCGAGCCCGGTCTCTCAACTGTGTTGTCAGATTCTCTTCAACCACGATTTCCAGCTCCCACTCCAGCCACAAACTCTATAAGAAGTGCGGGCTAGACATAAGCTGTGCAAGCTCATAATATTGGCCCCCTGCTGATGAGTGCAGCCAATGAACAGCACAGTTAGTGCTGACTGGACACAGGTCATTCAAATGAGCAGGCAACACGAATATGATATGCTGCCTGCATTATAATCAATGGGAGTGGTTAATTGTGCATTGGGATCCCCTTGCCCATTTTCAGGGGTTGGCCAAATGTATAAATCAGGTAGAGGGGTAGAGGGACCTGAGGTTATCGATATACAAATCACTAATTGTAACAATGAAGGTCAATATAGCCATTAAAAATAAAAATTCTGGAGTTCATTTCTCAAAGAATATAACCAAAAAGCTGAGAAGTTATGTTTAGAGGCTTTGTTAAACCACACTTGGAGTACTGTGAAGATTTCTTATCTCCATATTACAAAAATGACAGAGAAGCACTGGGCAAAAGAGATTACGAGAATTATACCAGAACTAAGCAGTTAATACCTATCAGGATTGCTGGAGTAGGCTAGAGCTATTTTCTCCAGAAAAGAGAATCCTGAGGGGTGAGCTGGTACAGCCTTTTAAATTATGAAAGTTTGATTCGTAGAGAAGATGTTTTCACTTGCAGGTGAGCCTTTAAATAGGGCCCATAAATATAAGATAGGCACTGAGAAATCCAACAGGGAGTTTACCAAGAAGTGGTTGCACTGTGGAATTCATTGCCACAAGCAGTTGCCATCATCAGTGGCTGTCCCTTGACTCAAGGATGACATCTCTTCAGGGTCACAAGTTTCTGCCATGGGTCTTCATGGGACTTCATGAGCAGGCTGAGTGAGAGATCTGAAACAGACCCCTTTAAAATCCAGACTGCGGTCAAGCAGGGCTGTGTGATAGCTGCCATACTCTTTGCAATCTACCTAACACTGGCTATACACCGCAACAAATTTCAACTGCCCTCTGGTGTCAGTATTAAATACCATCCAGATGGAAAACTCTTTAACTTCTGTGCCCCAACTAAACTGATCACCATAGATATACATGATCTACAGTTTGTGGATGACTGCCGTGTCATTGCCTACTCTGCTCCAGATTTGCAATCATTCTCAATCCCTTCCATTTTGCATACAAAAAACTTGGCCTGTCCTTGAATATTGCCAGAACAAAACTCATGTATCAATCCACACCTGGTTTGCCAAATATTCCACCTCCTGTATATCTTGAAGGAGAGATTCTGCGATATATTGAGCACTACCCATACCTTAGCAGCCACCTCTCTCAAAAGGCTACCATTGAAGAGAAGACCCAACGCCAGAACAGCTGAGTCAGTTCAGCATTTTACAAAATATGGCAGTGAGTGTTTGACAACAAAGACCTCTGCAAGTTAACAGAAGTTCTAATGTGCAGAGCAGCTGTTATCACCATGCTGCTGTACAGTAGTGATACCTGGACTATGTATCAGCAACACATAAGGGCACTAGAGAAATTCCATCAGCAATACCTCCACCACATCCTTCGGATTCAATGGGAAGAGCATTGAACAAATGCTAGTCATAAAGTCATGCCCGAGTTTTACTCGGAAATGTCATCAAGCCCCTGTCTACTCTAATCCTATTTTCCAACACTTGGCCCGTAGCCTTGTATGCTATGGCGTTTCAAGTGTTCATCTAAATATTTCTTAAATGTTGTGAGGGTTCCTGCTTCTACCGCCCTTTCAGGCAGTGAGTTGCAGATACCCCCCACCCTCTGGGTGGAAACATGTTTCCTCAAATCCCCTCTAAGCCTCCTGCCCTTTACCTTAAATCTATGCCCCTAGTGTCCTTCTTGAAACTGGGTCACAAGCATTCAGGCAAAACTCCTGCAAAATCAACTTTGATGGACCGGTCACTGAGCCCAGATGGCTGAAAACTGACTTGCCTGCCATGTCCTGCTCCCTCAAATCTCAAATGGCCAATGTTCCAGGGAAAGAAAGCTTCAAAGACATTCTGAAACTCTCCTTCAAGTGTGGCGGCAATGACCTTAATGACTGGGAAGAGCTTGCTACCAATCATTCATAATGGCGACAACTTATCCATCGGGCTGCATTATGCCTTGAGCCCCAATGCTTTAATGACAAGGCAGAGCAGCAGCAAAGAAGGAAAGTAAAGGAAGCAAATTCTGCCTGAGGCCACTTCTCCACCTTCCCCAAGCAAGCCCTAGCCCTAATTTCAATACTTTAGTATCTCATTATAAGCCCTGCTTGCCAGAATCATCCCCCCATGCTGGATCATCCAGGCACATTGATGTATTGCATAGCAATGTGTTTCACAACTGTACGTAAGCGACATGCACCTGGTGAGCTGCACTTCGCTTGGGATTTTGAGGTTTATTTGCCTATCTTGCTTTGCAGGTAGCACCACATTATTTTAAGGCAGCTCACGGGCAGGTCTCTGCCTACCAGACCCCTCGTAAGGCGGGTGTGGCTTTTCAACGGCTGCAAGGCTGGCAGTGAGTGAGATGCCAGTGAATGTATGATGGCCTTGTGAATGTGTGAATTTAGAGTGAAGAGATAGTTACCTTACCCTGATAGCACGCATGAGATTATTCATCCATTTTCTGCACTGGATGGCTGACCTCTTGTGTGCAGCATTGGCACTCACCACCTCTGCTACCGCCTCCCAAGCCGGAGTGCTGAGACTGATGATCCTCCTGCAGCCAGAGAGGGGATAGAGGACATTGCGGTGGGCCTCCATGGGCATGGTGTCCAGAAGGTGTCCCAGGGATGCATCACTGAATCGAGGGGCTGCACTCTTCTTGGCTTTTGGGGCCATATCTTCACTGGAGCAGTCCTGGGCTGCAAGCATTGAGAAGCGTGCACGCAGCTGTAATTTAAATATGGCGTCCCACGTTAGGAAGTGGCGAGGTAATGTCATGGCGGGAAAATCAGAGGCTGCCCGTCAGGAAAGATGGCATGTTTCCTGTGGCTGCATACTTAATGAGGCAGGAAGGGGACAATACATCATGAAAACCCGCCATTGCGGCCGATACGTAAAATATCTTTTTTCACGCCTGCTATCGCACTTAGTGCAAATCTGGGACAATTCCACACAATTTGTAAATACCAGCAATTAGAAAAAAATCCAATGGATTTTCCACCATCAACCAATTGATCGCATGTTGGTCAGGATGGGGTGGGACATATTCAAGTAATGCATTAATGACAAGGATATATCAACCAATGCATTTCTCTTCATTAACATTTTAGTAATGCTGGGCATCAGGGATATAATTGCATTTCTGTCATCCAACATTTCTTAGGCAGCAGAGCAGGGAAGATTTAAAAATTAAAAAGCTGCTTTGCATTGTGGAAATGATAACTAAGTGATCAGTTGCACTAGGTACATCGTGATATTTAAAATGCTAAATGAAAAGTTCCGCAGGCTTGATATTCAGTAGCCATGCTAGACTGTACCAAATGCCCTGCCCACCACCCCCCAACCCTCACCCTACGGAGGTACATCAACCAATAGCAATGGAAATACTGTTGGGAGCCTGCCAAAATATAAATCCTTTTAAATAAGCCTAACTTCAGGAGAACTGCCAGAGTCAATGCTAAGGTGGGTGTAAAGTTCATCCCAACACTGAACTAGCCAGATTCTCGCTACATCAGAAAATCTACAACTCTATGATTTTGTATCTAATAAATACAATGCAACATTTCACTCCATTTGCTACTGGGACAATGTACATAGCAGTAAAAAGGAATGGGTAAAAAAAATTTCTGAAGTGAATCGTGTTTTTGCATGTGCTATTTCCTAAAAAAATGCCCTTTGACTCTGTTCATACACTTACAATACTCAGATTTAGGAAGATCTGTTTCTTACAGCATTGTGCACAGTGATACTCAGGATTACAGTCACAGCAGAACTTGGATCCTGGCCTCAAAAGCCCCTCAGAAAGAACTTCGGTGGGTTTGAGAGGTTTGCATAGGAAAATCCTGGGAGGTTCCAGGAAGAGGGTTGATGGTTTGGAACAAGGGTGGTGAACCAATTGACCAAACAGCCAATTGTTCCAGCAACATATACTTACCTCAATTGGATAATTATACAATATGTACTTGTTATTGTGCATGCGGGTGTTTCCATCCCTGTGAACTGGGAGGGACACTTCCAAGATGAAAGTAAAGCAAGGCTAACTTTCCATACTTCCTTTCAGTGAGCTTTGAGGTGAATGATGATGGGGGCTAGAAATTGGACTTAATATCCAAAGCAGGTGGCACATCAGCTAAGCAGTCACTGTGTAGGTCAGTCCATGCCAGTGTGAGACCCATGTCAAATTTGACACAAGGCCTCTTGTATTTAACCTGTGAGCTCTGGATGCTGATCAGTCATGCTGGAGTACTGTGTGCAGCTCAAGTCCCCATATTCATTTTTATTCGTTCATGAGATGTGAGCATTGCTGACAAGGGATTTGTTGCCCATCCCTAATTGTCCCTGAGAAGGTGGTGGTAAGCCATTTTTTTGAACTTCTGCAGTCTATCTGATGTATGTACACAGACAGTTCTGTATGGGAGGGAGTTCCAGGCTTTTGGCCAACAACATGAAGGAACAGCGATATAGTTCCAAGTCAGGATGGTGTGAGGTTTGGAGGGGTACATGTTGATCGTGGTATTCCCATGTGTCTGTTCCCCTTGTCCTTCTAGGCGGTAGAGGTCCCAGGTTTGGAAGGTGCTGTTGAAGGAGCCTAGGTAAGTTGCTGCAATGCATCTTGTAGATGGTACACACTGTTGCCGCTGTGCATCAGTGGTGAAGGGAATGACTACTTAAGGTGGTGGATAGGGGATTGTCAATCAAGTGGGCTGCTTTGTCCTGGATGGTGTCAAGCTTCTTCCAGGCAAGTAGAGAGTATTCCATCATGCTCCTGACTTGTACCTTGTACAAGCATTGGGGAGTCAGGAGGTTAGTTAGTCACCAGGGACATCCCACTATTGTAGCCACAACAGTTATAAGGCTAGACTAGTTAAGTTTCTGGTCAATGGTAACTTCAAGGTGTTGATGGTGGAGGATTCAGTGATGGTAATGTTGTTGAATTTCAGGGGGAGATGGTTAGATTCTCTCTTGTTGGAGATGGTCTTTGTGTGGCGGGAATTTTACTTGCCACTTGTCAACCCAAGTTGGAATCCTGTCTATGCTGCATATGGACATGGACTGCTTCGGTATCTAAAGAGTCGCAAATGGTACCGAACACTGTGCAGTCATCAGCGAACATCCCCACTTCTGACCTTATGATGGAGGGAACACTGGTGATGAAGCAGCTGAAAATGGTTGAGCCTAGGACTCTACCCTGAGGAACTCCTGCAGCGATATCCTGGGATTGAGATGATTGGCCTCCAACAACCACAACCATTTTCCTTTGTGTTAGGTATGACTCCAGTCAATGGAGAGTTTTCCCCTGATTCATATTTACTTTAATTTTGCTAGGGCTCCTTGATGCCATACTTAGTCAAATGCTGCCTTTATATCAAAGTAGTCACTCTCACCTCAACTTTTGAATTCAGCTCTTTTGTCCATATTTGGACCAAGGTAATAATGAGGTCTGGAGCTGAGTATCCTGGTGGAACCCTAATTGAACATTGGTGAGCAGGTTATTGCTGCGTAAGTGCCGCTTGATAGCACTTTCAATGGCACCATTCATCACTTTGCTGATTATTGAGAGTAGACTGATGGGGCAGTAGTTGGCTGGATTGGATTTGTCCTGCTTTTTGTGGGCAGGACATAGCTGGGCAATTTTCCACTTTGTTGGGTAAATGCCAGTGTTGTAGCTGCACTGGAACAGTTTGGCTAAGGGCATGATTTGTAATGGAGCAAAAGTCTTCAGTACTATTGCTGGAATGTTGTCAGGGCCCATGGCCTTTGCAGTATCCAGTGCCTTCGACTATTTCGTGCTATCACGTGGAGTGTATCTGATTGGCTGGAGTCTGGCATCTGTAATGCTGGGGGCCTCAGGAGGAGGTCGAAATGGATCACCCACTTGGCATTTCTGGCTGAAGATGGTTGCAAATGCTTCAGCCTTGACGTGCTGTAATCCTCTTGAGTGTGGGGATGTTTCTGGAGTCTTCTCCTCAATTTAGTTATTTAATTGTCCATCACAATTAACGACTGGATGCAACAGGACTATAAGACTTTTATCTGATCTGTTGGCTTAGCTCTGTCCATTGCATATTACTTCTGCTGTTTATCATGCATGTAGTCTTGTATTGTAGCTTCACCAGATTTAGATCTATTTGGTGCTGCCCTGGGATGCTCTCCTACACTCCTCATTGAACCAGAATTGATCCCCTGGCTTGATAGCAATGGTAGAGTGAAGGATATGACAAGCCATGAGGATAGAGATTGTGGTTGAATGCAATTCTGCTGCTGCCTGGATCCTCATAGGTGCTTTGTTTTGAGCTGCAAGATTTGGCCTGAATCTATCTCATTTAGCCTGGTGGTAGTGCTACACAATGATGATGGGCACTATCTTCACTGCAAAGACAAGGACTGTGCAGTACTCACTCCTAGCGATACCATCATGGGCAAATGCATCGGCGACAGGTAGATTGGTGGGAACAAGAGAATGTAGATATTTCCCTTACCAGGCTCAGTCTGGCAAGCATGCCCTTCAGGACTCATCTAGTACGATCAGTAGAGTTGCAACTGAGCCATTCTTGATGATTGAAGTCCCTCACCCAGAGTATACTCTGAGCCCTTGATGCCCTCAGTGCTTCTTCCAAGTGGTGTTCAACATGGAGGAATACTAATTCATCAGTTGAGAGAGCATGGTAGGTGGTAATCAGCAGGATGTTTCCTTGTCCATATTTAACCTGATGTCATGAAACTTCATGGAGTCCACAGTCAATGTTGAAGTCTCCCCAGGCAATTCCTTCCCAACTGTATACCATTGTGCTGCTACCTCTGGTGCGTCTGGCCTTTCAGTGGGACAGAACACACCCAGGAATGGTGCTGTAGAAATCTGGGACATTGGCTGTAAGGTATGATTTGGTGAGTATGACTATGTCAGATTGTTGCTTGGTGGGATTTGAACTTGTGACCCCTTGAACTTGTGTCGCCAGAGCATTAATCAGAGCTTCTGGATTATTAATCCAAGAACATTACCACTATGCCACCAGCCTCCTATTTCCCTGTCCACAGTCTCCATTTCAAAGGAAGGATATAGTTGCCTTAGAGACAGACAGTGAAGGGTCACTAGATTGTTACTTGGGATGAGAGGTTTGTCCTATGATAACCAAGCAAGCGACTTGAGCCTATATAATATCTGGAGTTCAGATGAAGGGGAGGTGATCTCACTGAAACATTCAAGATTCTGACAGGGTAGAGACTGACAGATTTTTTTCCCCTGGCTGGGAAATCTAGAACATTGGCACAGCCTCAGAGTAAGGGGCTGACCATTTAGGACTGAGATGAAGAGAAATTTATTCATTCAAATGGATGTGAATCTTTGGAATTGTCTACCCCATTGTGGATGTTCCTTCTTTGAGAATATTCAAGACTGATATTGATAGATTTTTGATCTTTCAGAGAATCAAGAGATATGGGGAGTGGCCAAGAAAGTGGAGTTCATGTACGATTGTATTGAATGGCGGAGCAGGCTTGAGGGGCCAAATGGTCTACTCATGCTCCTATTTCTTACATCCTTATATTCTTAGTCTCAGTGCAGCTTGCTGAATAGAAGGTCGTCTGTGATGCCAGGAGTGATTTTTCAGGTCGGTCTATGGAGAAAGGAAAACTGGGGGTGAACGTGGTTCAGGAAGGTAACACAGGTATTCAAACTGATTTAAACAAAGAAACCTACACAATTACTGACCTTACATCCATTCCATGTAAAATAATGGAATTGATTATCATGGTAAACTTTGTACCACACAGTCTAGTAAACAATAATTAACATTCAGATAGTGAAAATCTTGCCTGACAAATTTCCTCAACTTCTTTGAAGAAATGAGAACCCAAATGTACTGTAGAAATTCCTACAAGGTGATATTGCTGGAATTCCAAAAGGTTTTTGATAAAGATCCACACAAAAAGCTAATAATTAGTGAGTGGGATTTCAAGGTAAACTCTGGGAATGGCTAAGAAACTGGCTGAAGGTTAGGGTGACATTCCACCATAACTTCAGCAGAAAAGCCACATAAAGTCTGTAGAAATGGTATAAACAGTGTAACTAGGAACACAGGAGCGGGAGTAGGCCATTTGGCCCTTCGAGCCTACTTTGCTATCCAATAAGATCATGGCTGATCTGGTTGTGGTCTCAGCTCTACTTTCCTGTCTGCCCTCCCCCCCCCCCCCCCCCACCCCCCCCAACCCGCATAAGCCTTGACTCCCTTGCCTAACAAAAATCTGTTTAACGCTGCCTTGAATAAGTTCAAAGACCCAGCCTCCACTTCTTTCAGGGGAAGAGAATTCCGCACACCAACAACCCTTTGGGTGAAAAAGTTTCTCCTCATCTCTGTCTTAAAAGAGTGACCTCTTATTTTTAAACTGTTTTAGTTTCCACCACAAGAGGAAACATCCTCCCGGTATCCTCCCTATCAAGTCCCCTCAGGGTCTTATATGTTTTAATACAATCACCTCTCACTCTTTAAACTTCAATGGGTATAGGCCTAACCAGTTCAACCTTTCTTCATAAGCAACCCCTTCATCACAGGAATGAGTCCAGTGAACCATCTCTGAACTGCTTCTAAAGCAATTCTATCTTTTTTTCAAATGTGAAAATGTTACTGTGAAAATGTGGGAGAGTCCCCATGGAAATTAATCCCACTTATTAGATCAATTATGTCTAATGTTTGGAAAGTACTGACAAGAATGCCTTAGCGTTCATCATTGGGAACACTACCATTTCTAAATTATAAAAATTACCTGCATTCAGAAACTCAGTGAACAGTGGTCAAATTTACAGAGGATAGAAAAAAGGAGGAGCAGTATAACTGGAAGCAGTAGCCTCTAAAACTAACAGGCATCAATAAATATTTAGGCCACATCTCACACCAGGATACCTCTCACATTCTACTCTTACCCCTTTTCCAAATAAGCTCTCTTCCTTTCCTGCTCATCCCAACAGGGTGTCTTCCTGTCTCTCTTGATTGAAACATATAAGATCCTTGACGGGGTGGATGTGGAGACGATGTTTCCTCTTGTGGGAGAATCTAGAACCAGGGGTGACTGTTTAAAAATAAGGGGTCGCCCATGTAAAACAGAGATGAGGCAAAATGTTTTCACTCAGAGGGTCGTGAGTTTTTGGAACTCTCTTCCTGAAAAGGTGGTGGAAGCAGAGTCTTTGAATATTTTTAAGGCAGAGGTGGATAGAATCTTGGTAAGCAAGGGGACGATAGGTTATTGGGGTAGATGGGATGCAGGTTTCAGGTCACTATCAGATCAGCCATGTTCTTATTAAATGGCAGAGCAGGCTAGAGGGGCTGAATGGCCTACTCCTTCTCCTTGCTCATATGTTCGCATATGTTCTTCCACTCTCTCACCCTCGTGAATTCCCCAAAATCAGCAGCATCCATTACTTTTATGCTCTATTCCCAGGCTGCAACACTGCTGAAAGAAAATAAAACTGAGAGTTCATTCATCAAAGACTGATTCCTGCACATGCACATACTGGGATGACACTTGGTTTTCTGAAGAAAGAAGTGCAGTTCTTTGCACATGTGTTAGAAAGACAGCCCCACAGTAGTGCTGAAAATTATTGCACTGTAAATGAACTCCTGTGCATGCAGATTTTACTTACATTGTGGTTATTGGGAGTATCGGGAGTCAGCTGACCAGGTGAGATTATGAAGTACAAAGAGAGGTTATAGCCTTAGCCCAGGATTTTAAAATCCTGATAAGTTCTATGTGCTATTTGTGGCTGTGCCAGTAGTCAGCTTTATTACAAACTTGTGATTCCTTATGTAAGATTTTTATGCTTATGTACTCAATTTTATTTTTAGAGGTACACAATGGCCGGAATTTTCCTGCCCCATTAGCATCGGGCGTCCAAGGACGAGGTTGAGGGGTCACAGGAAAAGGGGACTCGGAGGGACAGGACAGCCTCTGAGTGGATAACCCAGGGGTGTCCAGCTGCTGCTCTTCCTCCCTTCATGTGCCCGAGGGCCCGGGCCTGGCTCTTTGAGGGGAAGGAGCACCTGGAGGGAGGTTGAGGTACCCCATTTCCCTCTTGAGTTGCCACTGCAGGAACTCACCCATGGCTACTGCAATGGAGTGCAGGTCTGTGTGCATCTCCGCGTTCAGCTGGACCACGGTCTCCATGGCGTCCGCTATCCTTCCCATGGAGATCTCCGTGTGCACCACTTCATCAGAGAGCAGGTGGGTGCACCACTTTGACTCGCGTGCCACTCTGTTGTGGGCTTCCAACAGCTCTGTATGATGTTCCTCCACCTTCTGCTAACTCTCCATGATGGGTTGGAAGGCTAAATCCAGAGTCTCGTTATCTGACTCAGACCTCACAGATGCCTCTTCCCCAGCAGTCCTCCGGGTGCCGGGGAGCTCAGCTGAACCTGCCTCCTCCTGCTGCAGGCACGGGTCTGTGCAATGACCACCAGATTGTGAAACTGAGCCTGCTCTAAATCTAGGTCCCACTGAGGTGTGTTTCTCTGCGCTGATGAGGTGTGGGCAAGCGCTGTGACAGATCTTCAGGCTGCTTTTTTACAGTTCTTCAATAGAGGAGGTGTCCTCTTGGCTGAGGACCTGGATGGAGCCGAGGGTCTAGCTGGCTGAGGGTGTCGGATGCCTTGCAGATCTCCCTGTGAACCAAAGTCGAGATAATTAGTGAATGGCAGCAGAGCCAAAAGCTGGAGAGAGAGCACTCACAGTTGTGTTGAGAGAGGGATGATGTGGTGTAGGATCCTCACGTGGGTGTTCACCACCAACCTCACCGATACCGCAGGCACGGTCCACATCCTCACCAGTCAGCGCAATGGCACACTCCTCAAAGTGAGTGAGGGGCCTAATGTGGGCCACTCCACCCCCGGTCTGGGATCTCTCCCTGCTCTTGTGAGCCAGCTTCTCCTGCATGAAAACAGATGTAGAGTGTGTGTGCAGGACACATGGCACTGTGTGGAATGTCTGTGTAGTGAGCGGAGCCATGGATGGGATGATGGCCCGAGCTCCAGAGGATATGAGCCTGATGGAGATGTGAGGGTGTGTGTGAGTGTTAGTGGTGTTGTCCCTTAAGGTGTGAAATCTCTGTGGATGGGTGATGGGTTTGTGAGTGTATGAGTTGAGAGTGATGAGGTGGTTGACTTACCCTGGCAGAATGGATGAAAGCCTTCATCCTCTTCCTGCACTGTATGACTGGCCTCCTCTGTGCTCCGGTGGTGCTGACCACCACTGCCACTGCCTTCCAGGCTGGATTGGTGATTCAGGTGAACCTCCTGCGGCCAGAGCAGGGGTAGAGGACTTCATGGCGGCCTTCCACTGTGTCGAGCAGGTGCCCCAGAGAGGCGTCATTAAATTTGGGGGCGGCTGTCTTCTTTACTTTCGGGGCCATCTGTTGCCTGGAGCAGTCCTAGTCTGTAGACATGAAGTTGGCTGCGCTCTGGTGCACTTTCCATTTGGCGCCCAGAGTTAATTAAGGGCTAGCCAGCGTGAAGCATGTGCTGAGAAGCTTAGCACTGCCGGGGTGGGGGCAGGAGAGCAGGCACTGACCTCAGCGCGGGCGCAGGCAAGCGCTGGCAGAGAGCTCCCTAAAGGCAGAGAGCTACCTCAGGGAGCTGAGGACCTGAAAAGCATTAAATAAAGTTTTTAAAATCAGGAAAAAAATGTCCAAGTATCACAACCAGTCACCTGAACATATACATGATAAAAATGCCATCCATAAATTTTTCTTTTTCTTTCCTTTAAAACAGAAACCTTATCCCGCTCTTGGATGAGGTTTCATGAAAAATGCAAAGTCCGCCTGGCCGATTCGCCCGTCCGCCAACTCTAAGGTTGGACAGACCACGTAAAAACAGAGACAATTGCACCTTTAATAACATTAATTGGTTTCTTAATGGTAGGCAGGTACGCTTCCAACTTTTCCGAGTGCCCGCGACTGAAATATCGCTTGAGCGCGGGATGGCGTTGGGACGCTTGCCCAATGTCATCTCACGCAATTTTGCATCTGATTAGGTCAGGTATGCACCCGCCCTATCAGTGTAAAATTCTGCCCTATGAATTTTGGAATGGCTTCGATAAGTTTCATCACCTTAATGTATGAAATTTGGTTTGTATGAACAACATCATTGCATTTATTAAAGTGTTCTCCAGTATGGACTGTTCATCTGTGGTATATACAGCCCATAACACGAAGGGAGAGTTAATAATTGAAGATCATATTTGTAAGTCAGTATCTCTGTGTGAATGCGTGCTCACCCTCAGACAGCACTGGACAGGCCCTCAGCCTGTGCTATCGAGCTGGTTTGCTGGATAAACCCTTTGCTGCTTGAACTTAGATTTGCATGAAAAATTCATAACTCTCACAGGATTCTAATTCACTTGTCTTTCAGGATAAATATCCCTTTGAGAGTTTGAGACACTCTAAGAATGAAAGTCAAAGTTAATGGCTCACGGTTTTGCCACAGGCCCATCTAGCAACCCAAAAGCAGCCAATTAGTCACATCTTGACATGTAAAAAACAGCTGGAGAAGGTGCTCAGATAATAAGGACTCCATGTCATGTACATTCATCATTCCAGGAAACCATTCTCGTTTCACAGTATATTCCAATAATAAGTCAAACATATTAAGACAAGCTAAACTACTGTGAATATTAACAGCTGCACTTTTAAGATGTACATTTTCTGGGATGTTACCAAATAAATCTCTAACGATCCACAACTCTTACGAAAGTCCAGATGCATGTACGTTTTAGAAAGATGTTTATTTTTAGCAATTTAATACACAGCAACGTTGGTCCTTAAAGTATGATGGATGACAGAAACTGAGCCAAAGGTCTATGGTGGATTCCAAAGATAGACTTTTCCCATTTGGTTTCCATTTACCCTGCAAGACAATGTTCTAAATGAGCAGAATGGCCACAGTTGAGCGATCAAGGAAAACAATCAGTGGCATGTACTAGAAAGATGCATGGTTTTAATTAGTTCTCGAGCAGATCCCCTGCTCATTGTTGGGTATCCTAATCTTTGGATATTGGCAGGCTGCACCTATGTTCTTTGGGTTTAGGTAAACATTTTGCAACCTTAGATGTAGGGAGAGTGTGCTTTATAATAAATGGAATGTTTACTTAGTTCTAAGTGCAATGGATTAGAGACTGTTAAGCAAGGTGATTGATTACCATGCGTGTCAGTTGTCCAGCTGACAAAAAAAATGGATGTTTAGTGTTTGGACGGGGACATTATCAATATTAACAATGTTTCAGGCAGTTAGACAGTGTGGAAATTGATTGTCTACTTTCTGCATTAGGTGGACAGAAATAGTCTCAAGAGATTTTATGCCGGATTTCTTATCAGCTGGAAGCACAGAGCAAGTCTATCATCAGCTGCAAAGGCATAAGATAGGTTAATATTCCGATCAAGGGTATACCAAAAACATGAATCAACCTTTCTCTTTGTGGTTGCTTAGTGCCCTGCTGTACATCTCCCATATTTTCTTGGCACTTCTCCCACTCTCCCATCATTACTTCACCAGAAATGAAAGGGAAACCCCTTTCATGTGCTTACGCCCACCACACTTCCAACGAAGTCTTTGTGGGGCAATGGGAGAACCTTGGTGAAAATTCCCAGCTATGGTTTTAGTTCAGTTTCCAACATTCTATATTTTATTCATCTACTCAACATAGCAACCATGCTCTTAAAAGTACAGGGCCATAATTCCAACAAATTGCTTCAGTTCTTGCAGCTTGATTTGTACAGCAGTTACCTTTATGTTCCCAAGGAACATACAATCACTTATTGCATTTGACTGACATTCCTCTCATCAATATATTAGCCGTTTAAAAGTAATTGGTTAATGACTCCTCCAAAACAGCTGAGAGAGAAATTTCAGAAGAACGTGCTGATACTCGTGCTAGCATTCCGAAATATAATTTCTGGTCTCCACTGATCAGAGACAGACATAGTGAAAACAAAAGAGTGAGGGATTTTAACTTATGTAGTGATTCTTGTGATCATTCACCATAACTTCAGCAAGAGATCTGCAAAAACCCAGGAGAAACCGACTCATTTATGCTGCTTTTCTGGACTGTAGGTCTTCATCCAAAATTAGCAAGGGCGATCAGGAGAAGCCCTAATGAAATTCAGCACTCTAGTTTCAGAATTGCTCAAACTTGAACTCCTTGAAATAATTCACTATAATTAAACAATGTACTGAGAAATTGAAAGTTTTGAAGAAAAAAGCCATAAACTTTGTAAGTGCTCCAGAGCAACATTCCAGACTGTAAAAGAACCAGACAATCTGTGTCATCCGACTGTTATTTTCCAACCGTCATTTTCTTTTAGACAACTTTCTTTTTAAGAATAATAAGGGAAGAACCACAAGGAGAAAAATTGGGCCCCTATATTATAAATGCTATGTTGGCTCCTAATATTTGAAAATGGGGTCGGAGATGTCTGCACACTTCATTCATGTGATGCGCGCTTCATTGTCAAGGCGAGTATTTATTGCCCATTCCTCATTGCCCCTGAGAAGGTAGTGGTGAGTTGTTGCCCTCCATGCGGTGTAGATATACCCATAGTGTTGTTACAGAGGAAGTTCAAGAATTTGGCCTGGCAATAATGTAGGAACAGAGATATATTTCCAAGTCAGGATGGTGTATGACTAGGAGGAAGGTTGCAGGTGGTGGTGTTCCCATGTGCTTGCTGCCCTTGAGATTCAAGGCAATATAGGTTTCAAGTTTGGAAACTACAGTTGAAGTAGCTTTGACAAGTTGCTGCAGAGCATTTGACAAGTTGCTCCAGAGCATTACCCCGGGTCTCTGGATTACTAGCCCAGCAACAATACCACTACACCATCACCTCTCTTATACCATTGTATGTATTACAGCCAAGGTGTGCCAACGGTGGAGGGAGTGAACGTTTAAGGTGGTGGATGGGGTGCCAATCAAGCACGCTGCTTGCCATGGATGGTGTCGAGCTTCTTGAGCATTGTTGCAGCTGCACTTATGGCAAGCGGAACAAATTTCATCACACTCCTGACTTGTGCCTTGCCAATGATGGACAGGCTTTGGGGAGATAGGAGATCTTTTATTTGCTGCAGAATATCCAGCCGCTCACCTGTTCTTGTAGTTATAGTATTTATTTGGCTGGTCATGTTCAGTTTCTGGTCATTGGTAATTCCCAAGATGTTGATGGTGGGAATTCAGAAATGATAATGCTGTTGAACATCAAGTGGATGTAGTTAGATTCTCTCCTGTTGAAAATGGTGATTGCCTGCCACTTGAATGTTACATGCCACTTATCATTCTGAGTGAATCTTGTCCAAGTCTTGCTGCATGTGGGTACAGACTACTTTACTATCTAAAGATAGAAAGCGCTGGATAAACTCAGCAGGTCTGGCAGCATCCATGAAGAGAGAAACAGAGTTAACATTTCGAGTCCAATATGACTCTTCTTCAGAAACCGAAGAGATTCCAAGTTCAGAGTTCCAAAGAAGAGTCATGTTGGACTCTAAATGGGGCCAAGTATTACTCCAGTCAAGGGAAAGATTTTCCCTAACTTCCACTCCAGAAAAAGCAGGACAATTCCAATCTGGCCAGTTACCATGGCATCAGATTCCTCTCAATCATCAGCAAAGTAATGGAAAGTGTTGTCGACCGTACTATTAAGCAACACTTACTCACCAATAATCTGCTCAGCGATAATTAAGCCTGAATCCCGGATGTGAGAGTGACTCTCTTGACATATAGGCAACATTTGACAGAGGCCGGGATTTTCCATACCCGCTGGTGTCAGGCGTGTGCGGTGGCGTGGGCGGACAATATGGCGGGAAGGCCAAAAATTGGTTTCACAACATTGTGAAACAAGTTTGCGATTGTCTACACAGCCCATCAATGGCGCCATCAGATGTGGGGAACATCATTGTGATATACCAGCATATCATTATGAGGCCAGTCCACTGGACTCATCCCCGGTCCCTGCACTGGACCATCTGCCCATGTTGGCAGGAAAACGCGCCAGTGCAGGACACGTCTTGACAAGCGTGATGTGCAAAAGTTGGGACTGACCACCAGGGTATCCGAGGAGCAGAAGGTGCTGGGGCCTGACAGGGGGGTGAGGTTGGGGAGTGAATGAAGGTGTCAGGATGATGAGATTGGAGGGGAGTGCGGGGGGTGGAGAGGGTAACGAGTGAGAAGATGGCAACTGGGGAGGTAGGTTAAAGGGGCTGGAAGTTGCAAGGGAAGGAGTTCAGAGAGGGGAAAGAGTTCAGAGAGGGGAAGGAGTCCAGGGGGAGGAAGGAGTGCGGAGAGGGAGGGGAGTGCAGGGGGAGGAAGGAATGCGGAGAGGGGAGGGAGTCCTTGTGGGAGAAAGGTGTCTGGAGAGGGAAGGGAATGCAGGGGGAGGAAGGAGTGCGGAGAGGAGAGGGAGTAAGGGTGGAGGAAGGAGTCAGGAATTAGGAAGGAATAAAGCTGGAGGAAGAAGTGGGGGAGTCAGGAAGGGGGAAGGATTAAGGCTAGAGGAAGAAGTGAGACTCAAGGAAGAGGTAAGGCTGGAGGAAGGAGTCGGGAGGGGGGAAGGACTAAAGGTGTCAGAAGAAGAAAGGGTGCCTGAGGGAGTCAGGAAGGGGGAGGGACTAAGCGGGGCATGAGTCCGGGGGTGTAGGAGGACTAAGTGGGGGGGAAGGAGTTCTGGAAGGAAAGGGGTTCCAGGGGAAAAGGGGTTCTGGGGCAGAAGGGGTCCGGAGGGGGGAGGTCCAGGTAAACATGCAAGGAAGGGGCCTGGGGAGTGAATTGAGGGTGGGCGTGGTATGAGGGAATGGTGAGAATGACCGAGGGCAGAGTGAGGTGGTAGGGTGGGAGGCTAAGGGTTCGACGGTAGTGGTAGCTTGGACAGTGAGGGTGGTTGGTGGGGACTCGGAGGGACCCTGGGGGCGAGAAGGCAGAGGTCGGGGAAGTGAATGAGGATGAGGGTGGGATTTTCGGGAAAGAAGGTAACGTGTATGTTCACCTAGACATCCCCAAAGGAAAAGGGTTGTGGCTGGTAGGTCACGGAGGGGAGGTGGAAGGTGATGCAAGGGGGGGACAACTGTGATGGGGGAGAGGAAAAAACGGAAGAGCTGACAAAAAAGCGAATCCAGACCACGTTGTCCAAATCAAAAGTGAAACAACAGTTGTGGTAGCCAAGATCATGTGCTGCATGGGAGTGTGATCATTGGGTGGGTGGAGATGCAGGTCAGCTCAGATGAACAACTGAAAGCGAACCCAAGTAGGCAGCATTCAAAATGCTCAGGACATTGAGGTGAGTATGATACGTGAAGGGTCCGTGTGAGGGGAGAGTGCTTGCACACGGGTCCGAAAGGCCCTGCCACACACACACTTCTCCCTCCAGAATCACTTGTTGGCCAGCTGCTTCCTCTGTAGTGACAGAGGACAAGGTTGAGAGGCTCACAGGCAAAGGGGACTCGGAGGGAGAGGGCATCCTCTGAGATTCCTGAGTTGATGACCCAGAGGTGTCCAACTGCTGCACCTCCTCCCTTCGGGTAACCTGTGGCCCAGCCTGACTCCTTGAGGGGAAGGAGCACCTGGAGGGACATCGAGGTGCCCTGTTTCCCTCTTGTGTTGCCACTGCAGGAACTCACCAATCGGTCCCACGATGGAGTGCAGATCTGCACACACCTTCGCGTGTTGCTGGACCAGGGTCTCCATGGCATCTGCCATTCTCCCCATGGAGACCTCCATATGCGCACATGTAGGCACCACTTCATCAAAGAGCAGGCAGATGCACTCATCTGACTCACGTGCCACTCTATTGAGGGCTTCCAACAGCTCTGCCTGATGTTCCCCTGCCTTCTGCTGACTCTGCACGATGAGTTGGAAGGCCAAATCCAGAGGTTCATCATCCGACTCAGATCTCACAGATGCTTCTTCCCCAGCAGTCCTCAAAATGTTAAGGAGCTTGCATGAATCTGCGTTCTGCTGCTGCGGACATGTGTCTGTACGGTGACCACCAGATTATGAAACCAAGTCTGCTCTAGATCTAGGTCCCACCGAAGTGTGTGTCTCTGCGCTGGTTCAGGGTATAGGTAAGCGCTGTGACAGATGTTCCAGGCTGCTTATTTCCAGTTCTTCAATGAAGGAGGTGTCCTCTTGGCTGGAGGTGAGGACCTGGATAGAGCTGAGGGACTGGCTGGCTGAGGGTGTCGGTCGCTTGGTAGAGCTCCCTGTGAACCAAAGTAGAGATAATTAGTGAATGGCAGTTGAGTCAAAAGCTGGAGAGAGAGAGAACACTCACATTTGCATTGAGAGGGGGAAGATGTGGTGCAGGATCCTTATGAGGGTGTTTGCCCCCGACATCACCGTCGCCGCAGGCACCAGTCAGTGAGATGGCATACTCCTCAAAGTGAGTGAGGGGCCTAATGTGGGCCACTCCAGCCCCAGTCTGGGACCTCTCCTTGCTGTTGTGAGCCAGCTTCTCCAGCATGAAAACAAATGTAGAGACTGTGAGCAGGACATATGGCACTGCATGGAATGTTTGTGTGGTGAGCAGAGCCATGGATAGGATGAGGACGTGAGCTTGAGAGGATATGAGGCTGATGGAGATGTGAGGGTGTGTGAGAGAATTAGTGGTGTTATCCCTTGAGGTGTGAAATCCTGTGGATGTGTAATGGGTTTGTGAGTGTATGAACTGAGAGTGATGAGAAGAGTGAGTTACCCTGGCGAAATGGACAAGACCATTAATCCTGTAGCGGCACTGGGTGGCTGTCCTCTTATGCAGGGAATTTGCACTGACCACACTGCCACCACCTCCCAAGCCAGATTACTGAGGTTGCTGCACACCCTGTGCCCAGAGAGGAGGTAGAGGACATCACGGCGAGCATCCATTGCGTCCAAAAGGAGATCGAGGGATGGGTCATTGAACCTGGGGGCTGCAGTCTTTTAGCCTTTCAGGGCCATGTCTTCCTTGCAGCAGTTGTGGGCTGGAAGCACTGAGAGGTGTGCATGGCTGGGCTTTAAATATGGCGTCCGGCATTCTGAAGCAGCGAGGTGATGGTGTGGCGGGTGAATAAGAGCCCACCCGCTATGGAAATGGCGTGATTCCTGGGAATGCTTATTAATGCTGCAGGTTTGGGATGATATGGATTGAAAAACCGGCATTGTGCCCACTACCGCACTTAGTGCAAATCTGGGATGATTCCGCCCAGAGTTTGGCATCGATGGGAATTGAGGGAAAATCGTCATCCATAATCTTGTTACCTCTAGACTTCCAATGTACTCCTGACTGGCCTCCCACATTCTACCTCCCATAAACTCTGCTGTCCATGTTTTAACTCACACCAATCACCCCTGTGCTCGCTGACTTACACTGGATACTGGTTAAGCAACACCTCAATTTTAAAATGATCATCCTTGTTTCCAAATCCTTCCATGGTCTCACCAAACTCCCACCCCCCACCTCCATCTCTGTAATCTCCTCCAGCTTCATCACCCTCTGAGATACCTGCACCACTCCAGTTCTGGCCTCTTGAGCACCCCTGATTTCAATCACTCTACCATTGTTGACTGTGCCTTCAGCTTCCTGGACCCTAAGGTCTGGAATTCCAACTCCAAACCATTCTGCTCCCCTACCTCAATTTCTTCCTTTAAGATACTCCTTAAAACCTACCTCTTTGACCAAATATTTTAGTTATCTACCATAATATCCTTCATAGGTTGCTCGGTGTCATATTTTGTTTTATAATGCTCCTTTGAACGACCTTCGAATATGTCCTTATGTTAAAGGCATTATGTAAATACACGCTGTTGTCATTGTTGTTCAATACCATTCACTATTGGTTTCAGCAGGACTGCAGAGTTATGATCTGATCATTTGGTTTTAGGATCTCTCTATAGCATACTTCTTCGTTCAGCATGTTTGTAGCTCTGTGAGGTAGTTGCACCAAGTTAGGATTCATTTTTCTGTTTGTCCGGTGCTGTTCCTGGTATACTTTTCAACACTCTTTGTTGAAATAGGGTTGTTGCTCTAGATTGGTGCTAATGGGAGAGTGAAAGATATGTCAGGACATGAGGTTACAGATTGTGGTTGAATATAATTCTGTTGCTGCTGGTGGCCCACAGCACCTCATGGGCACCCAGTTTTGAGTTGCTAGATCAGTTCCAAATCTATCCTATTTGGCATGTTGGTAATGCCACACAACACAGCGGATGGTATCTTCTGAGCGAAAATGGGACCTTGTCTCTGCAAGGACTGTGTGGTGGCCACTCCTACCAATACTGACGTGGACAGGTGCATCTGTGATAGGTAGATTGGTGAGGATGAGGTCAGGTAGGTTTTCCCTCTTATTGGTTCTCTCACCACTTGCCACAGGTCTAGTTTAACAACTATGTCCTTCAGGGCTTGGACAGCTCAGTCGGTAGTGGTGCTATCAAGCCATTCTTGGTGATGGACATCAAAGTCCCCAATCTAGAGTACATTGTGTGCCCTTGCTGCCCTCAGTGCTTCGTCCAAGTAATGTCCAATGTGGGGGGAGGGTGGTAAATGATAACCAGCATGAGGTTTCTTTGCCCGTGTTTGACCTGTTGCCATGGGACTTCTTGGGGTCCAGGTTCAATGTGTGGACTCCCAAGCTCACTCCCTCCTAACTGGAGACCATTGTGCTGCTGCCATCTCTGGAGGGCCAGCCCTGCCAGTGAGGCAGGACATACTCAGGGAAGATGATGGTGGAGTCTGGGATATTTGCTGTAAGGTATGCCTTGGTGAGTATGGCTATGTCAGGCTATTACTTAATTTATGGGGGAAGCAGTGACGTAGTGGTATTGACACTGGACTAGTACTTCAGATACCCAGGGTAATGCGTTGGGGACCAGGGTTTGAATCCCACAACAGCAGATGGTGAAATTTGAATTCAATAAAAAAAATCTGGAATTAAAATCCTAACGATGAACATGAAACGATTGTCGATTGTAGTAAAAACCCACTAATGCCCTATAGGGAAGGAAATCTGCTGTCCTTGCCTGGTCTGGCCTGGCCTACATGTGACCCCAGACCAACGGCAATGTGATTGATTCTTAAGTGCTCTCTGAAATGCCTTCAGTTCTCAAGGACAATAAGTGCTCGCCCAGCCAGCGACACATACATCCCATGAATGAATGAAAAAAAGACTGTGGGACAGATCTCCCAGCTTTGGAAAAAGTCACCAGAGGTTAGTGAGAAGGACCTTGCACATGATCTCTTAACAACTGCCAGCAGTATGCAGATTATGACGCCAGTCAGTGTGTGACACTGCCTTTAGGTAGCACGAGCCACCCTGCTGATCCATGCAGCCAATGAACAGCATGCACCAATTTAATGTGCTGCCTACAATAATATAAAATAAGGGCTTGGGTTAATCAGGTCACATAATCTAGCCCATTTTCGTGGGTGTGCTAATTTCTCCTCAATGATTTATTTTCTATTTGTTGGGAAATTTTCACTGGGCTCAGAAAGATTTACTCTGCTGCTTAAGATGTTTTGAAGTGTGTTGCTGTATTGGGCTTGCTTGAGTTTCCCTACATTAAATTAATCTAAATAAAATGAATTTCAAATAAACATTATTATTTCAGTTGTAGGAGGAATGTTCAACATTGGTTAAAAACTATTTACTCTCGGCATTCTGGAGATAGCAAGAAACAATTGCTGACACAGAGTTGCATCTCTTCACTAACTGACAGCTAGTCATTTTTTATAGTGAAGTGACATAGCTCATTTCAGCATTGCAACGATACAGCCTCATGTGGGTTTAATTTAATGATTAGGGCCAATATTTGAATGCTGCTACATGTGTGAGTCCTCTCCATATATTGGGAAATTGCAGGTGTACTGCCTACATTTTTCTGACAATTAAGGATAATAAATTGTGCACGGTGTGATTTCCCATTAAGCAGAGCCAGTGGACAAGGCTTCCTGTGGATACATAAAAATAACTGGTGTCTCAGTTCTTAACTTAGATTCAGAACAACATTGTAGGTAGTCTTTTTCATTTGTATTCAGCAAATCCTCACTTAAAGTTGTGGTTGCATCCCTAAAAATCACGACTTTAAGTGAAACGACTTTAAGTGAATCGTGGGTTCCCCTAGGAATCAATGTTAAAGGCGTTAGGTACCTTCAGATATTTCTTGCCTGGAAAAAACAATGTACAAGTTAAAATTCTGTATTGTACATATGCAGCACTGTGCACTCCTAGCTGGAATAACTTGCAAAATAAAATAATCACTGAATATATCAAAAATACTCTATACATTGAAATTGGATAACACAAAATCACCCTGAGTAGCACAGCTTCTGAGTCTCACCAACAAAACCCTGAAACTCAGCTCAACTTTTTGCTTGCTTTCCTTTCTCACTGTGTGTCTCTCTCTCCATTCCCACTCTGACTCTCTTTCCTTTCCTGTTCACAAAAAGCAGGACAAATCCAACCCAGCCAATTATCACCCCATCAGTTTATTCTTGATCATCAGTAAAGTGATGGAAGGGGTCATCAAAGTGCTATCAAGCTGCACTTGTTTAGCAATAACCTGCTCACTGACACTCATTACAGGGCCACTCAGCTCATTACAGCCTTGGTTCAAACACGGACAAAAGAGCTGAAGCTCACTCCAGAGGTGAGGTGAGAGCGACTGCCCTTGATATCAAGGCCGCATTTGACAAAGTATGGTATCAAGGAACCCTAGCAAAACTGGAGTAAAAGGGAATCAGGGGGAAGACTCTCCGCTGGTTGGAGTCATACCTAGCCCAAAGGAAGATAGTTGGGGTTATTGGAGGTCAATCATTTCAGTTCCAGGATATCATTGCAGGATAGTGTCCAAGGTCCAACCATCTTCAGCTGCTTCATCAATGACCTTCCTTCCATCATAAGGTCAGAAGTGGGGATGTTTGCTGATGATTGCACAATGTTCAGCACCATTCGCAACTCCTCAGATACTGAAACAGTCCATGTCCAAATGCAGCAAGACCTGGCCAATATTTATTTATTATTTTATTTTATTTATTCTTTTTTTATCCTTTTCCCCCAAACCTCTCTCCCCCCCACAGGGCTATCTGTCATTTGTTTTCATGCTTTGCTTTCACCGAATGCTGACCCTTGTTCTGCTATTAACACTTTCTGCTATCTTACCTTTATGCCACTATCAACACCTTCTTTAGTCTTCACCACTACCATTATCACTTCCTTTGTCTTGTACCCATTACATCCTTGTCAATCTCTCCTTAGCTGTCACCTATCCCTGACCTTCTATCTTGTTCCACTTGCTCTTAAACAGTATAAAATCCATTACTTTTACATTTCTCTTTAGCTCTGAAGATGAATCATACGGATTCAAACCGTTAATTCTGTTTATGCCTCCACAGTGCTGCCAGACCTGCTCGGTTTTTACAGCATTTTCTGTTATTATTTCAGATTTCCAGCATCCGCCGTATTTTGCTTTTATATTATGGTCAATATCCAGGCTTGGGCTAACAAGTGGTAAGTAACATTCGCACCACACAAGCGCCAGGCAATGACCATCTCCAACAATAGAGAATCTAAACATCGCCCCATGACGTTCAATGGCATTACCATCACTGAATCCCCCACTATCAACATCCTTGGGAGGGGGGGGAGGGTGACCATTGACCAGAAACTGTACTGTACTAGCCATTGAAATACTGTGGCTGCAAGAGCAGGTCAGAGGCTAGGAATCCTGCAGCAAATAACTCAACTAATGTCTCCCCAAAGCCTGTCCACCATCTACAAGACACAAATCAGGAGTGTGATGGAATACTCCCCACTTGCCTGGATGAATGCAGCTCCAACAACACTCAAGAAGCTGGACACCATCCAGGACAAAGCATCCCGCTTGATTGGCACCCCATCCACAAACATTCACTCCCTCCATCACTGACAAACAGTGGCAGCAGTGTGTACCATCTACAAGATGCACTGCGGAAAATCACCAAGGCTCCTTAGGCAGCCCCTTCCAAACCCACGACCGCTACCATCTAGAAGGACAAGGGTAGCAGATAGATGGGAACACCACCACCTGGAAGTTCCCCTCCAAGCCACTCACCATCCTGATTTGGAAATATATCACCGTTCCTTCACTGTCACTGGGTAAAAATCCTGGAACTCCCTCCCTAACAGCACTGTGGGTGTACCTACAGCACATGGACTACAGCAGTTCAAGAAATAGCTCGCCACCACCTTCTCAAGGGCAATTAGGGATGGGCAATAAATGCTGGCCCAGCCAGCGACGCCCACATCCCATGAATGAATTAAAAAAACTATGGCCAGAATTTTATGTCCTGCAGGTAGGTGCATGCACGACCCAAACGGGCATAAAATCCACCAGATGATGTTAGGCGAGTGTCCCAATGTTATCGTGCACTTGTGCAATATTTCACTCGGTGGGCATGCACAAAAGTAGATAGAGCGCCCGCCAACATTTAAGTGGGCAATTAAACTCATTAATGGCCCAATTGTCAGCGATTTTTCGTGGCCCATCCAACCTTCAGCCAGGCAGCCTTTACATTTTTGATGAAACCTCATCCAAGGGCGAGATGCAATCTCCATTAGGATTTAAAATAAAAAGAAATATCTGGTGACTTTTGTTTTATGAGGCATGCTTTCAGGTGCTTGCATTTTTGTGCTTTCTTTTATTATTTGGAGGTCTGCAGCTCCCCGAAGTATCTGACTGTCTTCACGGAGCTCAATGGAAGCGTTCACCAGCACCCACGGTGACGTCATCGCTCACCCTCTTCCCACCCCCAGTGGCAGTGCTGAGCCTTTCTCCAGGCGCATTTACGCTGGCCAGCCATGTGAAATCGCAGTCAGAGGCTGATCGCCGTCGGGGGACAGTTTATCGTTCGCTCCCAGGCCCGCCAATCGCACGCGCCCAACGAGCGCAAAATTCTGGCCTATGTCTCTCTCACCCTCTCTCCTTTCTACCTCTATCTTTCCCTGTCCTTTACCACTATGTCTTTCTCTCTCTCCTTTCGCACTGTCTCTCTCTCTCTCACTCTCTCTTCTTTCTCACTTTGTCTCTCTCTCTCCTTTTCCACTATGTTTCTCTCTCTCTCTCCTTTCCCACTCTGTCTCTCTGCTTCCCCACTTTGTGTCTGTTTTTCTCTGTCTCTCCTTTCCCACTCTGTCTCTGTCTCTCGCTCTCTCCAGAGTCTGGACTCCTTCCTGACAGTCTGCAGGGGCTGAGTCCCCATCCCAGCTGGTGCTGCCAATAGAGCCAGAGGGGGCCACAGGAAGAGCCAGGGGGCTGCAGAGCGACCTTGCCGTGGGGAGCACGGTAAGAGCCGGGGTGGGAGGGGTCATGGGAAGAGCCAGGGGGTCTGCAGAAAAAATCCATGGGGGCAGTGGAAAGAGGTGGGGGGGACATGGAAATAGCCAGGGGGCAGCAGAAAGAGCTGGGGGTCTGCAGAAAGAGTGGCCATGGAAAGAGCTGGGAAGGCTGTGGAAAAAGCTGGGAAGGCAGCAGAAAGAGCCCGGGGGCGGGGCCGAGGAAAGACCCCGAGGAGGGGGCGCGGGATGTGGAAAGAGCAGCCATGGGAAGAGTCAGGGGGGCAGCAGAAATAGCTGGGTGGAGGGAGGTCCCATGGAAAGAGCAGGGAGAGCTGCTGAAAGAACAGGGAGAGCTGCTGAAAGAGCCAGTGGGGCAGGAGTGAGGGGCATGGAAAGAGCCAGGGGCGGGCGAGGCCATGTAAATAATAAGCATCAGCGGAAAAAGCCGGGGAAATGGAGCCAGAGGCCCCGCTCCCACCCGTCCTGCCCCAGGTTATGCACACTTCATGGCTCGATTGGCAGCTGGCAGCTTCCTATTCCTGCTCTGCATTCCTCGTCCCGGATCTCAGGCCTTGCTCTCTCCCCGCAGCCTGGGCCTCTGGTGACTGCGGTGGCGGTTCTGGCATCAGAACATGACAGCTGATGGTCCACAGTTCAGCACAGTGGGGACCAGGGCCAAAAAACCCTAAAGATAAACAATATTAAAACAAAATTACTTTAAGCGGGGTGACTTAAAGTGAGGACTTACTGTAGCAGCACAATGGGCATTGTAATGTAAGCATTTTTCTATCTAAATCTATGGCACTAGTAGAAAGACTTTTGACATCTTTGTTCCATGAGAAATCACACGATTGATCTACGTTGAATCTTCCTTTGCAGCAAGCCATTTTCATCTCTCTCTATAATACGTGATTACGACTCTGTTGTATTAGTTATGACATCAAATGTATGCCTTCTGTGAAGCCTTAACAATTGTCTGTCAATTCTAACTTCTTTGTAATAGTTACTTATTTAAGATATTTTGTTATTAAGTTTATTTGACATGATTACTGCCAAACCTGGCTTTGAACTACATGGAATTATTTGAGCTTCTCAATGCAAACACCAATCTGTTCCTCTGACTGTGTCAGACAAGCTACCCCTCAAGCCCCAAAAAAAAACATCAAGAAAATGAGACAATTTTGACCTGTTAATCACTCATTCCTTAAAATTGGAAAACTCCCTTGCCAACTCCACTTGTTTAAAAACATTAACCCTACTTGCCATTGGAATTCCCTGCACTGTTAGTCTGCATTAAGGTTTGACCTCAATGTTCACATAAAGCAATTATATGATGTTTTCCCAAAAAAGGTCTCCCTGTGAGGACTTGCCACTTAACTGTCAACACTTGTAAAGTAGCTGCAGTATGAATCTTTGCCTGAGGCTCTTGTCAAAAAGGCCTCGACAATCATGCCAATTTAGATTCTTATCAATTAAGAAATGGTTCCAAGGTTAATTGAAAACAAAAACAGAATTACCTGGAAAAACTCAGCAGGTCTGGCAGCATCGGTGGAGAAGAAATCAGTTAACGTTTCGAGTCTTCATGACCCTTCGGCAGAACTGAGTATAGTTAGGAGAACACCTGTTCCACCCTGTTCTCTTGCCCACATGTCTGTCCTTGGCTTGCTGCATTGTTCCGGTGAAGCCCAACGCAAACTGGAGGAACAGCACCTCATCTTCCGACTAGGCACTTTACAGCCTTCCGGGCTGAATATTGAATTCAACAACTTTAGATCTTAAACTCCCCTCCCCCCATCCCCACCCCGTTTCTCCCCCCTCCCTTTTTTTTCAATAATTTATATAGATTCTTCTTTTCCCACCTATTTCCATTATTTTTAAATCTAAAACTAAAACTTTGTCAGTCTTTCCACCCCACCCCCACTAGAGCTGTACCTTGAGTATCCTGCCTTCCATTCTTAATTAGCACTTTTCTTAGATAATATCACCACCTTCAACACCTCTTTGATCCTTTTGTCTGTGACATCTTTTGATTATCTGCTCCTATCACTGCTTGCTTATCTCCACAATCATCCCACCCTCAACTTCTCTCTCCCCCCGCCCCCCCACCTTAGACCAGCTTATATTTCACCTTTCTCCTAACTATACTCAGTTCTGCCGAAGGGTCATGAAGACTCGAAACGTTAACTGATTTCTTCTCCACCGATGTTGCCAGACCTGCTGAGTTTTTCCAGGCAATTCTGTTTTTGTTTTGGATTTCCAGCATCCACAGTAGCTTTTAGCTTTTTGTTTTTATCCCAAGGTTAATTGAGCAAAGGAGCTTTTTATCAACATAGTAGTATTCTGTCCTATAATTTTACTAATTGACCCTGTCTTGATTTGACTTTCAATATCAGTATGTTAAACACATCATTATACTAAAGCAGAATCTTACCTCTCCTATAGGTTTTGTCCTTATTTCTTCACTTCATAAAGCTATTTTAGCCAATACAGTTCAAAAAACACATTTACAATTTCCCTACAAATAGGAAACAGAGGAAATCCTCTCACACATTTATAATATGTCAATTAGAAGTTTTGTTTTATTTTCCAATGGAAAATGCACCTCGGATTGATTAGCACATAAACGAGAAAGATGTGCTAATGTTTCTGATGTGAACCTACATGATTAGTTCTGACAAAGGGTTAAACTTGAAGCATGATTACTCCTTTCCCTTTTAGTTACTGATTGGTCTGCTATGCTCTTTTTAGCACATTCTGTTTTGCCTTCAGATATCCAGGACTTGCACTTTTACTTTTAGGAGTTTAAAGTTCCTCTGCTTCCCCTTTTTAACTCACTAGTTCACAGAATAGTACACACAGGGACATGGTGATAGATGCATTAACTAGGGGGTTAAAGATAGTTAAAGATAGAGGAATTTTGATCCACAGATCCTTGTGATTTCCCCATGTTGAAGAGGTGCTGCCTGTCATTAAGTAACAGAGTCGTGTGTATGCTCCTGCTGCTGGTAGGTGAACAATTTCTCTCGTCATCTGAAGAACATAGATCAGAATCTTAGCTACAAAGTTCCATTTCATCACCATTTCATTGGAGAAAGATACTGGAGTTGCACATCTAAACAGATTAACCTTTGCAGACTTAAAATGAAATTCTAATCTATAACTTTGTAACTGCTTGCCATTTCTCACAGTAAGCTAGACATGTCTATTGATTTTGCATGTCTATAAATGCAGAATACTGAATTGCTGAATACCTTGACATATATATTTCAATTGATTGTCTGCAAGAAGGTTGAAATGAAGTGCTTACTTTCACAAGTAGTTATGTAGAATAACAAGAATAAGACATTTCTATTGATAAAATGGCCGAGGTAATCATTCAGGTGTTCCGACGTCACTGCGCGCCATCACGATATGTGGGAAGGCGGGTGCACTATAAGTTCGGATGCGCACCCGCCATCAATTAATGGGCCAGTTAAGGCCCTTAAGGCAGCAATTGATCTCAATTTTTCGCAGCCCATCCGATCTTCAGGACGTTGCACAGGTGCAATGGGCAGGCGGGTAGGAGACATTTGTATAAACCTCATCCACGGGCTGGGGAAGAGGGGTGAGTGGGGTTGTGAATGTGATGTTTGAGGTATTAAAGTGTGAAAGTAACTTATACTTGCCTGAGTGAGCAGGAAGACTTCAAAACTCATACCAGCCGCTAGGAGAGGCCTTGGTCAGGACTCTACAGTGGAAATCATTTCTGGGGTCTGCAGCTTTCAGGGAGCCTTCCCTTAGCCTGGGAATGGGAGTTGTGCTCTCCACTGGAGGAACCTCCACTGAGGAGGAAGGGAGGGCCAGAACGGAAGGAGGCCAGGAGTCCACATTCAGCCTCCAGGGGAGCCACTTTTGGGAGGTGAGGCTTAGGCACAAGGGAGTGCAGGGCCAACAGGAAGTGCAAGGCGGAAGGAGCCGCAGAAGGTGCCATTATCCTGCTGCCAGGGTTTACAGGCAGCGAAGCAGCTACCTCAATATGTTTGAGGTCCAGTGCCAAAGGAGGCTCTGTCTCTCAAGAGAGACAGTCACCTCCATTTGTCAGATGATAGGCCCTGAGATCTGCATTAACTTTGTGGGTGGACCCCCCACACCAGTGGCTCTAAAGGTCAAAGCCGTCCTCAACTTCTATGCCTCTGGCTCTTTCCAGGGCTCGGTGGGTGATCTCTGTGGAGTCTCCCAATCAGCTGCACACACTTGTGTCAAGCAGGTTACAGATGCTCTGTTCAGGCATTGACTTTCATCCACTACCGCTGATGCCAGTCAGAAAGAGCGAGCCAGAGGCTTTGCGGCCATTGCTGGCTTCTCCCGCGTCCAGGGTGCTATAGACTGTACACATGTGGCCATCAAGGCGCCAGCAGGTGAGCCCGGTGCCTTTGTCAACAGGAAGGGTTTCCACTCCATGAACGTGCAGATGGTGTGTGATCACAGGATGCTGATTCTGCAAGTCTGTGCAAGGTACCCAGGCAGCTCTCACGACATCTACATCCTGAGACACTCCCAGGTGTCGGGGCTCTTCAGTGCTCCAGCCCGGCTGAATGGATGGCTGCTGGGTGACAAGGGCTATCCCCTCTGAAGGTGGCTCATGACGCCTCTCCGCCATCCAAGAACAGAGGCTGAGCAGCGGTACAATAGGAGACACGCCTCCACAAGGACTGTGGTGGAGAGAACCATAGGTCTTCTCAAGACGTGCTTCTGATGCCTGGACCGCACTCCAATACCCCCCAGATCATGTGTTGCTGATAGTGGTTGCATGCTGTGCTCTCCACAATCTGGCGCTGGAAAGGGGGGATGCAGTGGATGAGGAAGATGTAGACACAGTTACTCTGGCTGCACACGATGAGTCCAGCAATGTGTCCGAGGATGAGCACGCACAGGAGAACGCTGAAGGGGTAGACGCTGACCTGGGCATACTCCAGTGATGCAGGGACTCCCAGGAGGCTTTAATCCAAAGAACCTTCCGCTAGCCCACCACAGATGGACCTTCAACACACGCCTGGGCTGCAGGTTCCACACTCGATACCTGAGTGCTAAATCAGCCTGGACAATAACATTAATTAAGGCCGTTGTCAATAAAGCTCAATGTTAAACAACTCACTCATAACATCATGGCTTCCCGTCCACATGCAGAAGTAAGGAATCACCTTGAGGCATGGCAACATGTCAACATTTATTGAGTAAACAAAAGTAACTTCATAAAGCAAAACAAAAAAGGGGTTGGGCATCACACCAAGTCTTCCAGAAAGTACTATGGGCCAACATAAAATCACCAGTGAGAAATCCGCGGTGTTCCTAAGGTGCCTTAAATTTATGCTTACAGGTGCTACGTCTAGGTGCTGTCCCCTTGCTGGCACTGGCATCTGAGACAGCCTGCTCACTGTGCTGTCCTGTTGGCCTCGATGACCTTGGCAGCTGTCCTCTGGTCCATGGACCCTTTGATGGCCTCGCCTGGGAGGGAGCGGCCAGCTCTACAGCTGGCTTCTCTCCAGTCACCACAGCCTCATCAGAGACCATGGTCACTGCCAGAGGGGAGAAGGAGCTGCTGCCCTCATCCAGAGCCCCCTGAGAGGAGCCTGCAGAGAGGACAGGCAGCTGCTGCGCCAACGCAAGGATGCTTTGGACCTCCCTGCTCACCATAAATGGATGGGCACCGAGTTGGAATAATTGGTGCCCAAACCATCTCCCATAATGGCACTGAACAGCTGAGGCCAATGCCGCTGTGAAGGCTTGCAGGTCCGAGCACAACCCCAGGAGGAGCTGATTGTTCTCCTGGAGGAGCCTCTCCACGACAGTCGCCACACTCTCCATGGAAGAAGGATGGCGCTCGGCCATGAGGCTCATTGCATTGGTGATGCTCCACGTGGACTCCTCCAGCACAGGCATCATGCCACGCATAGCCTCATGTATCTCCGCCAGATCCTCCCGCACACCCTGCTGCACTTCCAGCGTCTGCTGCCTCATGGACAATTCCAGAGGCACATCACCAGCCACTGACTGAGCAAGTACCTGATCCCCAGCAGTCCTCTGACTGCCAGTGCCCTGGGCACTCTCTGTCTCTGCCCGCACCTCAAGCAAGTGTAAGGTGCCCTCACCGTTGTGCCCCAGGACACTAGCCGAAGATCTAATTCCCACCGAAGTGCTGGTATCTGCACCGGTGCCTGCCTGGCAGAGATGGTGTGATACTGGTTAGTGGATTTGTTCGGGGGTTTCAGGGGTGAGAGGTGGGCCCTCTGCCACCTCCTCCTGGCCCTGCTCCGGTGATGCTGAAAGGAAGAAAAAGGGCATTTGATTAGTTACAGCGCAGACAGTGTCACCTTGCATGCTGCTCCTCTGGATCATTATGCGCTCATCCTTCAATAATCAATGGTCAACCCATGTTGTTAACTTCAATCACTGAGCATTCAGCAGTGCCATAGCTGCTGGGACACACATGGTGACCTGAGTGGTCACCAAACATATCTCCCGTGGCACCCCAGCCTCACCGCCACTGGTGGATCTGGGGGCATGGCGCCGCTCCAGATCCATGGCCTGCTGCTCAAAAGCCGTTAGGATGACCAACCGGGCCTGCCCTCCACCAGCCCGCATTCATTCAGAAGCATTATGCGCAGTCTTCTCTTGAAAAAGAGAGAGGAACTTTGATTAGTCCACCCTGTACCTGAATTCCCATCGCATCCCTGCCAACCCAGCCAGAGTGGGACATTGCAGGGCTCCAGTTCTTCGTCACCCCACAGCTGCCTCACACTCACCCAAACAAGCCAGGGCTGACCACCCCCTCCGCCTCCCGTCCCTCAGAAGAAGGACCTCCCGTTCCGCTGCCACCTCCTCCAGGAGGGCAGCTAGGCACTCGTCTGAAAAACGAGGGGCACACTGCCTAGCTGGCCTGGCCTGCCCTGATGGCCTACCCTCTGGACTTGCTTCACCAACATTGCCCCTCTGCAGAGCCCTACTCCCAGCCATTGTGAGCAGCCTTTCCAAGACTGCCAGGGCTCCTTCTATACAGGCCACTGAGTTTCCATTGGACCCAGCGGTCTGAGCGTACCCGCCGCCACCCGCCCACTCCTGCTTTGCATGAGAGTCATGAATTATGCTGGGCAGGCCTTAATTGGCCCGCCCGTGTAAAATGGCGGCGCGGACCCGATCGCAGGCAGCAATCAGGTCCGTGCCCGCTTCCGACTAGCCCACCCGACATGGGGAAAATTCTCCCCTATATGCTCTTTGAAATGGCCTAGCAAGCCACTCAGTTCACGGGCAATTAGGAATGGGCAACAAATGCTGGCCGTGCCAGTGATGCCCATACCCCATGAAAGAATATGTTTTTAAAAACTGTGCACTAACATACATTAGACCATTTTCTCTTCCAGTTCTTACCTTTGAAAAATTGATTCTGTCCCTCTCCAACCTGTTAACAAGCTCTTCAACAAGCATAAAGCTAGTTAATTAGAGGTGTGCGGGTTGCTGGCTCTCCACAGCACGTTCTCCCTTTGAAAATTTCAGTGTGTTACGGAGGCATCAGAAGATGGATATGTCATCCACGAGTGCTATTTTCAAAGCATGCCCGTACCCAGCCTCATCCCAATGAGTGATTGAAAATCCAGGCCCTGATATCTAACACATGTGCTTCCAGTGTGCTGGAAGGAACTTTGAAGGAAACCATCCTACTCTGGTAATTTTTATTGTAGTAATCTGATATGTAATATACCTTTAAGATAAGTGTTGTAATGTAAGATCACATGATCTTAATACCCAATAGCAGAATAGCGCGGGCTACCTCTGTGGGAGAGTCTTGTGTTAGACGCTGAAGAGTGAAGACAGAGTTTTGAGTTGTGAGCACACAAGTGTAGCTGCTGAGATTATTTGTAAATAAACAGCGTGTGTTTATGCTAATAACGATCTCCTGATCTTCTCTGTCTGTGTACCAACTCGGTCACTCCGCCTCAAATGTGCAACCCAGATCCCTTTTAGCCCAACAAACTAAAGGGCACTGGATCCAACAAACTGGTGATGAGAGTAAAAGCACAAAAAGCCACAGAAAAAATGAGGTTAAAAAAAAAGCAAGAAAGATTGAAGGAAATCAGAAGAACCGAATTCAGGCCGTATCTCGCACAGTAGTTGTAAGTAAAAGAAAATTTCCTTCTTGATCGTTGAAGTAATCCCCTCAGAGCACGCCGCAATTTGGAGGAGAGGAGCCTTTCCACCCAACCTCGGACGACTGGCCTCACTATGTTGAACGTCTAGTGTTCTTCTTCCAGGCGAACGACACTGTGGGGGAGGAGAAGAGGCGCACGATCCTTCCGCCCATGTGTGGGAGTAAGACATACAGACTAATTCAAAATCTGTTGGTGCCCAGTGCCCTAAACTCGAAAAGTTTTGATGACTTAATGAACCTCGTAAAGAATCATTACCAGCCCAAGACGTCGGTGACGATGCAACTGTTTAAGTTTAACTCAAGAATTAGAGCTGTGGGGCAAACAGTTGCTTGTTATGTGGCAAGTCTGAAACAAGTAACTGAATATTGCAAGTTTGGTACATCTATCAGTGATGTGCTTCGGGATCACTTGGTGTGTGGTATCAATGAAAATGTAATTCAGAAGAGATTACTGGCTGAAACAAAGTTAGGTTTTCCAAATGCATTGGAAATCACCCTAGCAACAGAAGGTGCAGTGCGAGACTCAGGAGCACAAAATGGTGCCGTCCTCCATGTTGGGTGGGAAGCCTCAACCAGAAAGAACATGAAAGTGCAAAGCTTTACTCAGAAGCGGGAGGCAACCAACGCTGGCAGACAAATTAAAAGGGATAACTTAGCAGTAAAAACATGGCATAATAGAAACAGATATGGTAATGAATCACAGTTTAAAAAGAGCGAATGTTTCTTACACCATCGATATGGACATCTCATGCGGCTTTGTAAAGGTAGAATCAGGCAAACCTGCAGGCAAAGCAAAAACCCAATGAGATTAACAGCGTTGAAAAGCCTGAAGTAATAGATACTGATATCTATTCGCTGTATAATTTAAAGGTTGGAAGAACAGAGCCTATCTATGTAACCATGAAAGTGAATGAGAAGCCTCTCAGAATGGAGGTAAATACTGGTACAGCCACTACGGTGAATGGTGATCATACTTTTACATACCTGAATCATGGAGAACGTAAGCTAAATTTAGAAGAAACTGATGACAAATTAAGAACTTACATGGGAGAAAACACACAAGTCAAGGGCGTATGAAAGTCACAGTACACTATGGAGCTCAGTGAAATTACCATTGATGGTGGTAGCAGGCAGAGGACCAAGCATACTAGGACAAAACTGGCTGAGGGAAATCAATCTTGATTTGTCACAGAGATTCCAAAAGACAAGTGAAAATCTGCCGAAAGACCTTCACACACTTTTGGTTTCCCTCCTGTCGAAGTATGAACTCTGGAAGAGTATGAAGAGAAACAGGAAGAGTTCTGCACTTCTCTAAGTAAAATGAAGGATGAGTTGGCAGAGAAGACACGACAATGCTTGATTTTCCAGGAAGCAGTACCCTAATGCAAAAAAGAGATGGAAGAGCTGAAAAATCAGCTACCTGAAACCAAAGAGGCTTTGGAGGCAAAAGTCGCAGAATTTTCTAAGCAGAGAGATGATGAAACTCTGGAAAAATTAACCATTGAGTTCACTCAAGTCGAGCTTATACCTGAGATTAGTCTGGCCAATGTGGAAGTCGAAAAGAAGGCCGAGAATAAAGTCAGTGTCAGAAAGAAGAACACCCATCGAAAGAAGACACAGAAACACAAATAATTCCATTGATCTTGACAGCGTATGAGTATATTTTTATTCATAGACCCAGAAGTCAAATTGCAAATGCAGATGCACTCAGTTGTTTACCCTTGCAAGCAAAAGATGAGGGAGTTCCAAAATTCCTCAGGAATTTATTTTGTTATTGAAATTCCTGGACTTATCATCTAGATGTACAAGACAAATTAAAGATTGGACAAACCGAGACCCAGTCTTATCCGTAGTGAGAAATCAAGCTTTTCATGGTTGGCCACAAAAGCAAGAATCTGATTAAATGAAACTAATTTTCCAGAAAAGATACGAGATAACCAACCAAGAAGGTACTTTATTGTGGGGAGCTCGAGTGATTGTTCCTCCAAAGGGACAGAAGTCACTGTTATCCGGACTTCACAGTGCACATCCCGGAATTTCCAAAGTGAAAGCAATAGTACGTAGCTAAATGTGGTGGCCAGGAATGGATGGAGAAATAGAAATCTTAGTGAGAAATTGTATTCAGTGTCAACAAGTACAAAAATTATCTGCAAATGCCCCGTTACACCCCTGGGAGTGGCCAGGAAGGCCATGGGTACAAGTACATATCGATTATGTGGGATCTTTTAGGGGAACAATATTTCTACTTATCATAGATGCTCATTCAAAATGGATGGACATATACAAAGTGAGGTCACCCACATCTTCAACGGCGATAGACAAGCTACGACAAATGTTCAAAATTAATGGATTATCTGAAGTGCTAGTGTCAGATAATGGAACAGTATTCACAAGTGCTGAATTTAACTGATTTACAAGTCTCAACGGTATTGTTCATGTGAAAACATCTCCATACTGCCCTTCTTCAAATGGACTCGCCAAGAGAGCAGTTCAGACGTTCAAATCTGGCGTGAAGAACTTGTCTGGAGATTCAATAGCGACTAAATTAGCACAATTTCTTTTCCAATATAGAACCACCCCTCATTCAACAACAGGTGTCACACCAGCGGAATTGTTGATGAAGCGCCGTCTCCGATCGAGTCTGAGCCTAACCATGACAAACTTTGGGGGGATTGGGGGGAAGGTAGAAAGAAGGCAGCAAAGTCAGAAAATAGGACATGATTGTCACAGTCGGGACAGGACAGTTAATGTAGGAGAGAAAGTATTTGTGAAAAATTTTAGAGAAGGACCAATATGGTTGTTCAATGAGATCAGTGCAGTAACCAGACCTCTTTCCTACCACCTGAAAGTCAAAGATCAAGTAATTAGGGGACACATGGATCACATAAGAAGAGGGGAAACTAAATACCCAGAAATGATTCCACCAGTGTTCAAGACTGAATCGACATCTCCTGATGAAAGAACTCAACCGAGTACAAATGTGTTTGAAGGACCGGCTGTATCTGAAAGAGTTGAAGAAACAGATTTACAGATACCCACTGAAGAACCAGATGCTCAGACAACTCCAGTAAAGGAGGTTCCAAATCAAACTTCAGAAGCTGTAGAGCTGAGATGTTCTACACTCATAAGGAAATCCCCAGAGAGACTGACTTTGTAAATAATTGATCTGTGTAAATAACTTGATATAGTGAAAAAATTGTAAAATGTTTTTTTCAGTAAAGGGGGAGGGTTGTAGTAACCTGATATCCAAAATACCTTTAAGCCAAGTGTTGTAATGTAAGATCACATGATCTTAATACCCAATAGCAGAGTAGCGTGGGCTACCTCTGTGAGAGAGTCTTGAGTTAGACACTGAAGAGTGAAGACAGAGTGATGAGTTGTGAGCACACGAGTGTAGCTGCTGAGTTTAGTTTGTAAATAAACAGCATGTGCTTAGGCTAACAACGATCTCCTGATGTTCTCCATCTCTGTACCAACTCAGTCACCCGAATCAAGGGTGCAACCCAGATCCTTTAGCCCCAACAAATCAAAGGGCACTGGATCCAATATTTTTATTAGCAGCTTTCAGAAGATCTTGATGAATTAATGTAGGTGTAATTCGAAGTATGCTACATTTTTCTTTCACTCTTTCCCTAAAATCAGAGATAGCTGAACAAGATAGCTACTTGGTAATGAAATAAAAAGTGAATTGCCTTATCGGAGTGACTATTACTGGGCAAAATAATCATGTGGTACTTTCCAGCATACATGTCCTAGCCTTGAGAGACCACTGAACAAGAAACACTAAATTATTTGAATCTTGTAGCTGATCTGAAAACTAATGACTTCAGTTATTCTCTGTTACTTTTATGCAGACTTGATGTCGCTGTGTGATTTGCTAACTTGTTGTTTCTTAATTAACTCATTTTATCTAGTGCACTCCATCCCAGTCTTTAATAAGAGTGGCTCCTACCATGTCCTGAGAGAGTTGAGCTGTGAGACCAAAGACCACATTAAAAACAAACACGCCGTCTCCTTCACATGACAGCCAAGCTGCTCTAATGGTAGAAAATTATAATCCTAGTTTTAAGCATTTTGACATGTGAACTTGATTGTTTATTTTTCTGGGGCTTTTTTTTACTGTGTCTGGCTCAGTTAATATGTACCTCCACTGTTGGAATCCATAGGGATCCTACTCATTCCGAAGGGAAACAATGTGAGGGCGAGAAGGCGGTTGAAATAGCAATCTAAAGAAATAGAAATGATATTTCTCAAAAGGTCAGGTTTCATGTAAAGAGGTACCTTTCATTCTCACTTATCAGTGATGGTTTAGTTGTGTGAGTTGGCCAATTCTGGTCACACCGTTTAATCTGTGGTGCCATGCAGCCCCTGTAGGTACACCTCAAATTATCAGTGACTGATCATCACATTACATGGGTGAGGATTTTACGGCCCCCCCGCCCCCACACCATGCCAGGGTGATATCACGGTCCCGCTGAACTGAATGGAGAATTAAATGGCTCACCGCATCCACTGCGGTGGGGTGGGTTTGGGGGGTGGGGGAGGTGGGGGGGGGGTGGGTGCGGGTGGGAGGGGGGAGGGGGGACACACGCCACAGCCGGGAGTAAAATCCTGGCCATGGTTTTGTATTTCCACCGCAAAGCGTTTATAATTTCAATTCTAATTTCAGTTGCAAACCATAGCATATTTCACACATTTTTTCAAAGAATTGTAATGATTCCTAAAAATATTCAAATGCTGTCCAATTGTATGGAAGAGTTGACAGTGCCACAGCTCAGTCCATTTGGATGTTCCTTTCTTTGCAGTGGGGTAGACTTTTGCCTTTGCCCCTAGGTAATAAGCATTGCCTGGGAAAAAACTAAAGAATGGCAGATCTATAGCAGAGCCCATCTAGTTTCTCTTTAAATTATTGGAAGGCCAAATGGGCATATTATCTTCGTATTTCTCCTCCAAGCGTTGTCCAGGAGACACTTAACACCCAAGTGATAAAAACAAAAGCCTATAGTGAGGAATCGTGCTCACTTTGGAACGACTTGGTTTCATTTGATCATGTTTCATCTCAAGGTGTTACTAACACTGGATGTAAAGCAATTTCAGCAGTAACCACCATTTTGGAGTTACTGATTATTATGACACAGTCGGTGGTAAAGGCAGAGTTGCTCAAATCCCAGAGGGAAACTTGAAACAACTGTCATAACCAATTTTTGCAATTTGTATGTTTCGAGATGCAGGCTTTGAACTCAGTAGTAATAAGACCACTGAATCTCAAGAGGTTTTTTTATAAAACTAAATTAAACATTTATTAATACAAGAAAAATTGTAAGCACATACATATGCCTACAAGATTACTACTATATTAACTACAAAAATCCCTTATTTAATCTGACTCTCAGTTACACCTCTGTTAAGACAACAGTGAAACTCATAGGGCAGGATTTTCCCATTGACAAGCGGAGGGCGGGGCCTGTAAAATGACACGCGGTGACATAGGGCAGAACTCCCAATGTCACCGCGCCCCATTTAAATTTTCAGGTGGGCGGGGGCGCAACAAAATCAGCTGCGTGCCCACCGACCTGTCAATGGCCAATTGAGGCCATTGACAGAGTTTTGAAGCAATTAATGGACCTGCCCATCCAACCTTAAGGTTAGTGGGCAGGCCAGGAGCCCTGGCGGGCTTCAGAAAAAGCATGAAACATCATCCACGGGCGGGATGAGGTTTCATGTAGGTTTTAAAAAATTGAATTAAAGTATCTTAAAAAGTTATGGACATGTTCCAACTCATGTGATAGTGTCACATGAGGGGACATGTTAGGGAATTTTTTTTTTCTATTTTTAATATTTTTTGTTGTACAGTCGATCTCCCTGAGGCAGCACTTAGCTTCAGGGAGACGAGTGTGATCTTTTGTGCGCATGCGCAAAAGAGCGCACTCTCGGGTTTAAGGATTCCCCCCTGCCCACACAGGGAGCGCACAGCGCTTCCATGTGGGCATCAAACTGGGCGGGCCTTAATTGGCCCGCCCACGTAAAATGGCAGCGCACCCCCGATTGGGGGCGCCGATCAGAGGCATGCCTCTTGCGCACCCGCACTTCAACGTCCCCCCTGACGGGGGAAAATCCTGCCCATAGATTTAAAGAGACACCTGGCAGAGCACACCCTGGACAGTTGCATTCAAAATGAGTTTCTTTCAGTTCTGGGTCTTTGCAGACAGTCTTGAGGTTTATAGGCTGGAGGCAGCTCACATTTGTTGGATCTTAAAATGCCTCTGCCTTACACACAATCTCCTTTCTCCTTCATACATATCTTTCTCTTTGAATGTCAATTTTCCATTGTATTACTAGGTTTTTAATTTTACCTCCTCTAACAATAACATCCTTTGATTCCACCAATTTTATTAGTAAGCTGAAAAAAATAAACACGTTGCTTGGCATCTTCTAGCTAGGTGGAAGATTTCACCTATTCTTCTGAATGCTTTATTTAAAAAAGCAAATTGCCCCCTTGACACCCATGTTTCTAAACTTCTCCATGTTCATCTAATTACCATTTCAAATCTACTTCTTTCTATACATCAAAGCCTCTAGACCAGCTGGCTTTAATCCAATTAAGACATGCACACAAACACACACATAGGGCAGAATTTTGCCTTTGATGGGCAGGCAGGCCCCACCAGCTTGGCAGCAGACGGGCAGCTGATCGCCGCCACCGAAACGGGCCCCGCCGCTATTTTAAGTGGGCGGGCTGCCCAACGGGAAGTGCTATGCACTTCCCGTGCAAGCGGGGGGAGGATTCCCCAACTGCCAGAGTGCACTCTTTCACGCATGCCATTGACAGGTCGGCGGGCGGACAGCTGATTTCACTGCGCCCCCGCCTTCCTGAATATTTAAATGGGGCGGGATGACGTCGGGGGTTCCACCCAACATCTTCCCCCGTCATTTTCGTGTCGGCGAGCAAGCCCTGCCCCCAGCACGCCGACGGAAAATTTCTGCCCATAGACACAGACACCACTAAAGTCTACTTTAAAAAATAATTCCCAATAACATTATAGACATTAATCTCTTCATGACGCTGATCATAATGAGGAAGGAATTTCTTTGGTTAGTATGGCCTAGAAATTATTGTGAGCAGTCTTATTGAAAGAGAACTGTTATATTAACAGAGGTGTTAATGCTCTGCAAACAGGAAATAACAATCATGGATCAAATTTTGAAGCTGAGAAGCAAGTCCATCTGAGTATATTATTTCTAACTGTGGCTGTGTCAGCCAGCATACTAGATTAAACATTTTCATGATAATATCATTCACAGTACTGTCAAGGCTTATGTATATAAATATTGGGTTAGATTTTATTGCGCAGATGCATTGGGAGTGAGGTGGGTGGGATATTGGTGGGGTTACCAATTCCACATGAGAAACCCAGAAATATGTGCAGCATATGTGTCAATTTTGTTTTAAACCATTTCATTAACATCCGATTTCCGGGTTTCCCAACCACTTGGCGTCAGCAGGTGTGATGATGATATGCACTACACAGTCACAATTTAAGTATTTAAAGGAATACCCCAAACATGCCAGTTGAAATAGTTGGAGTTGTCCTAGAGAGAGGAAGAAGTGTTATAATGGAGTAGAGATGGGAAAAGGCTTCACCCCTCTTCTCGAATGCCTCTCTGGGGGTCCTGTGAAGATCCAGGGGAGATAATCTTCAGGAGTGACAGGAGGAAGAAGCCTGCTGCAGAGACTAAGAAGACTTGGTTTCAGGTTGCTGAGGAAGTCAGCAGAAGCCATACTCCTGGATCAATGCAAGAAGTGCTTCAAGGGCCTAAGCTGGCCAGGAAAAATGAGAACAATGTACATTGGTCTACATCCTGAACCCTTCACTCTGTCTTCTTAAGCCCACTCCAGCACATTGCTCCTCATATCAACTACCTTTCATGTCCACATAACCCTTTATGTCTTTGCACTTCCTCACTTCCCCATCTATTCATCCCCAACTGACAGTCATGCTCTATCTTTATGCAATGCCATTCCCATCCCCCATAGTCATCTTCAACAAATGCTCTCCATCCATCAGATGAACTTATGTCATTACACACATTCTCTTCTTTCCCTCCTCACGGGAGATAAGAGCACAAAACACCCAGGAGAGGAAGTGAACCAGAGGAGGCGCTGGAGAACAGCAGAACTTCAGTATGCCCGATCATCAGAGATGTGGAGATGGGGGAATTGGGGCCTACCAACTACCTGGTAACAGAATTAAATATTAGCAGCAATGTTCTCTCTAATCGCTCTTCACTATGCGTAGCCTGTTTCCTACATGCGAGGTTCCTTTAAGATCAGCACATGCCTGCTGCTTGTGCATTGTCTGTTTGTCCCTGCATGGCATTTGCCAATTGCTGAGTGACTGTGCACTCCCCCACACACAACCCCTCCACACCCCCCGCAACACACGTCGCCCCCAACACACCTCTCCCCCACCCCCCCCACCATGGCTTAGAGGGAAGGTTGATCAGAACTAACTAGGTTCAAAGCACTTGCACTTCTCACCCATTGCACAACGCCACCACTGCCCCCTTCCCCAAGTCAGTACCTAACATTCTGCCTTGTGTCCTGATGGCTGAGTCTGCCCCTGCACAGGGGAAAGTGGAGCAGTCTTTGGCACTGCCCTCACAGGCTCCAAAACCCAGAGGACATTGGCCAAGAGCATCTCAGCAGTCAGAGCAGGTTCTGAGTAATCTGCCTCTAGCTTTAACATCTGTTGCACTGCATAGAAGCACCAAGGGGAAGAGTAAAGATTTGTAGTTGCACATAAGTATTGCCAACTTTCAACTGAAATGAGACAGCACAAACTATTTAAAAATACAAGACCACCTTCCAAGATGAAGGTGAAAAAGCAAACAAGACACCCTCAGGGGAATGTGAAGAGAGGGGCACTCCCCATAATTCGGAGATCCATTGGAATTCGTCATTGTCTAAGGAAGATACATTAAAACGCAAAATGTGGATATTGAAACAATGGGTGCCACAGACAGACCCACCCAAAACCCTTTGGAAATACACAATAGGTGAAGTATAACAGGCCAGTCTGCAGCCACTGCAGAGAGACTGCAAGTAACACAGGGAATGTGAAGAAAGTTTTCAGCAAAGCAAACAGGCTGAAAAGCTGCGCTCTCTCCCTCTCTCTCTTTTGGGACAAATGTATAACCTGGTTCAGAAAACAACCTTACTAGAAATCTACGAATGAAATGAGATCTCGTATTAATTGCAACATCTTCTACATCTGACCGCGTTCATGATACCAGCTAATCCAAATCGGCCACAACATTTAACAATCTGCCCTTCAAGGATGAGCAAAGGACATTTAACTGTATATTAATTTAGCTATTTTTATTGGACTTCCCTTATTTCTGATACCTCTGTGTGTAACATTGCATTTTTATTATCCTTTTCTTGTGTTTAGTGTCTCTTTCTTTAGCTCAAGAAAATCTTGTTTCTTTGGCTCCTTATGGCTCACAGCTTAAATAGTTAAATACATTTGGATTCGGAAAAGGCATATCCTCATGAAAAAGCAAATTAAACCTTTGTTGTGACCAACCGAAGAGGTTAAATAGAGGGGAGTCAGTTCACTCCTCACCTGGTCATAACAGTATGCATATGGGTATGTTAAACATTGTTATGCTGCAAAGTTTTTGTTGTTTATTTGAAGCGGCTAAACATTATTCTTTTTCATCACTTTCGCATCTTGTCCATTCTTGATTGCTGATCAGCAAGTGATCTTTTCAGCTGTGAGATAATACATGGGAAGAAATGAAGCGACAGCAAACAATAGGGCGGGGTGGGGGTGGGGAGGAGTTGGGTGTTTGCAGTACTACTTTGTGTTAGTGACGTTAGAAGGTTGAGGGGCAAAAATGGGTTTTGCAAGTGGTTGTGAGATGGCGTACTGGGTGGAACATAATCATGGGGCATTGCTCACATCCTCCTTCTCCTCCTTGAAATCCTTTGAAGTGGATCAGAGTTTTGAGCCTTGGTTTTCTTGCAGCCCCAAATATCGATACTGTGCAATGTATGCAAAACACAACTCACCACAACCCTCCTGGAGACTTTGGCTGATGCATACTGGTGCCTCCAGAACTGTCCAGGCACCTAAAGTGTATCTTCAACATGTCGATGACTTGTTCAACAGTACATCTGGTGATAATATGCTTGCAGTGCTAACATTGGTGCTTCCCTCCATTGCTGCTGTGTTCTGACCTTGCTTTCACTGGCAAGTTTCAAAAAGCTCAGCGTTATGGCACAGCGGATGGTAAATGCTGAGCGTCTCAAATCCCAGAGGGAAACTTGAAACAGCTGCCACAGCTGTTTCGCAATTTGTATTTTTATTTTGAGATGTGTGCCTTGAATTCAGTAGTATTAAGACCACCAAGTCTTATGTTTTTTTTAACAAAACTAAATTAAAAATTTATTAATAAAATAAATGATTTGAAGCACACACATAGATCTACAAATTACTACTATGATAGCTCCTAGTTCCCCTAATTAATCTGGCTCCCAGTTACACCTCTGTTAAGGCAACTATAAGATACATGCATTTTTTTTTAATACCCAAGCAAAGAAACATGATACCCTGAACAATCCAATTCAAAGTGAGTTTTCTTAACTTCAGTTTGTTGTAGACAGCAACTTGAGGCTTAGATGCTGAATGTGTTTCAAACTTGTTAGATCTTAAAATGCCTGCCTTTACACACAGCCTTCTCTCCTTTATACATGTTTTCCCCTTTGAATGCAAATTCCCATTGTTTCACTATGTTTTTGGACTTTACTTCCCTGATCATAAAAAAATTATCATAGCACCAATTTTACCAGTAATCTTTGGGAAAAATAAACACACTGGGTTGAGTTTTTCTCTCGTCGGGTAGGCACGCGTAAGAAGCACAGCGCACCCGCCGACAATTAAGAGGCTTAAGAAGGCCCTTAACCAATTAATTAAATCTGATTTTTCAGGTGAGAAGGCCAAGCGGCTTTTGCATTTTTTATGAAACCTCATCCACTGATGGGATAAGGTTTCTAACAGGAACTAAAAATAAAATAAAAATGTTGAAATCTCATTTACAACATGTCCCTGCTCATGTGACAGAGTCACATGAGGAGACATGTTTTTAACGTTTTAAAATTCCTTATTTATGTTTTTAAAAATCTTTAGCATCCTGAGGCAGCTCTGTGCCTTCAGGGATCTTTCAGTGCATGCACTCGCATGCATGCATAAACATCCGTGCTCGCCCTTCTCCCGCCCCAGTAGTGCTAAGCATTGCAATGCGCAATTCACGCTAGCTGGCCATTAATTGGCCAGCTAGCGTGAAATCGTGGTCAGGGCCTGATTGCGGGTGGCGGGCGGTTTCACGACTACTCCCGGGCCCGTCCGATGGGGTAAAAACCCCACCCACTGTTTCTGAACTTCACCTGGCTAGGTGACTAGGTGATACAGTTCACCCCACCCCCCACCCCCCCCGCACTTTGAAAACAACCTAGGCTGGTTTATTTAAAAATGCAAATATCCTTTTACACCTTACATTCTAAATATCGCCCCCCACACCGTTTACCTATTTAATATTTCAAACCTAGTTTATCTTTTGTTACATCAAAGCCTCCAGGCCAGCCATCTTTAATCCATTAAGTCTCACACATACACACACACACACACACACACACCACTATTTTCCAATACATTCCAATAACATTATTACATCTTCCTGACAAAATCACAATAATATTATGAAAATTATTATATTTTCATGACACTCAGGAAACCTGAGGACCTCAAAGTTAAAGCTGAAAACCCTGTCAATATAGTTCTAATTGAGCAAATAACAATTGCAGGGTTTTTCCCACTCACATGTATTGTGTTACAGTGAAATGTGGCAGTTGGAGACTTGGGCTGACTCCTTTTGAACAGCTGTCAATCTCACCAGTTTTAACCACCCACCAACTCCCAAACCTGGGGGATCCTGCAGGTTAAAATCCAGCCCATTGTACATGCATTTAAAATATTTCCAGTTTGGTATTTCTCCCAGATTTATGTTAGAAATAAAGAATCTTAAGAGATTCACAATATCACTGTACAAAGTGACCAGTGGAATTCCTATCCAGTTGTGGAACTAAGAATGTGATTAGAAGCCCCAGAGTCATTATCTAGCCTAGTGTTTATTTAGTTTTATTGCGATGGTTTGTATGGCCTCAACTTTATTAGAATGATTCTGAAAACCTTTAAATTAAACAGTTTTCAAAGCAATTATTTGTTGCTGTTTACAGATCCACAGCATGGGGGAAGTCTTGCAAAGCATTGTGAGGGGCATAAGTATTTCTGCATACATCCAGAAACTAATCAGTTAATGTATTAGTGAGAGAGCATAGTTAGATATATAATGGCTGACATAATTGCAGTAATCTATTGTACATTCAGATGGATTTGCCCCTCTAGCTCCATAATTTTGATCCAATGGCATATTTTCTACAATGAAATGATATCAGTTAATTTTGTTCCAGTGCTAAAATTATAATATCTATCAAATAAAGGAAAACAAATTGAAAAAGCTAGAAATTAGTTTTATTAGATGATGTATTATGAAAGAAACTTATTTGTCCAAAGCAGTTCTAAAAACTGACAGCTCTTCATTTCCGCCATAACTTCAGTGACGCTCTGTGAGAAGGAGGCTGGAAACTAGGCCACAACCCAGATACACTGTGTTCAGGTCTCTGTTGAACTTTCCAGGACGGCTGTTTGGGAGACAAAACCTTCACCGGTCCCAAACATAGTAATCGGAATAGGAGAATTGGAGACAGGAGCTCCTTCCATTGGGTGTCCCTGCATTTCAGGCTCTGAGTGGGAGCAGGCATAGCACCAATGGAAGTACTTGGGATTGGTCCTTTACCTCCCCAAAAGAATACATACATTTGAAAGAAAAATTAAAAACTCTCACCTGATAAGGGGTGGAAAAGGGTGACAACAAATTATTCTTTCAAAGGGAGACCAGGAGCCCCTCCAGACCAAGCACTCGCTCTCTTCAACAAGCAGGCATCATAGATATGTCTTCAGTGTTGTTATTGGTAGGCAAATTAAGGAATTTACCTCTGACCCCAGAAATTTCACCAGTCGTCCTGGAGTTTCCCGGTATATACATCTCGGCAGTTACACCAAGAGAATTTTTGGGCCCTTGCATTTTAATGTTGGCCGCTCATTGCCTTTAGCAGAACAAACCAGGAGAATGTACTGTATTACCAGTTAACATGTTAGCTGTGTCAGCTGTTATTCAATCAGTAGTATTCTCACCTTTGAGTCATAGGTATGGATTCAAGTCTGACTTCAGGACTTGAGGACAAAACTCAAGGCCAACGCCCCAGTACTAGGGGAGTGTTTAACTGACAGTGTGACCATCTTTCAGGTAAGATGTTAAAACCAAGCCCTATCTATCCTGTCAGGAGGACATAAAAGATCCCATGGCACTATTTTGAAGAAGGGCAGGGGAGTTATCACTGGTATCCTGGACAATATTTATCCCCCAATCAACAGTGCCAAAGAAGATTACTGCTTGTGAGAGCATGCAGTGCACAAATTGGTTGTTGAATTTCCGACTTTACAACAATGACTACACTTCCAAAGTTCTTCATTGGCTGTAAAGTGCTTTGCAATATGCTGAGGTCATGGTGATACTATATAAAGGTAAGTCTTTCTTTTACATTAATACATCAATACAAAATTTTTTCATCCACAATATTTTTTACAAAGGCATTATTTTATTTATTTTAAATACTGAGCTCTAAAATGTCATATGAATGACAACATTACATTCTCAAGCCATTCCCCACTATCTTCATTCCATTGCCACTGACTACCTCCCTCTCCCTAACAATTGCCCGAGGCTGAAATAAACTTCACAACTTTGATGTCACATTTGACCACAAGATGAGCTTCTGACCACATATCTGTGCTGTCGCTAAAAACGCTTATTTTTGTCTCCATAACATTGCTTAACTGTGACCCTGCCTCAGCTCATCTACTGTTGAAACCCTTATCAATGCCTTTGTTACCAACACACTCCTTACTGGCCTCCCATGCTTTATCCTCCATAAGCCTGAGGTCATCCAAAACTCTGCTGCCCATGTCCTAGCTCACAAGACCAAAATCTTCCATTCTCGAGTCTAAATTCAGTGGTGGGAATGAAGTGGGAGTGATTTCCACTGGACACGCAATCTTGCGCTGTTCAGCTAATTAAATATGCATCCGCGAGGAGCTCGCCAATTCTCATGGCAGGGGCGACAATCCCCGCCGTTACCTCATAGAATCAAAGGCTTGGGCGCCATATTTAAAGAGCACCCAGGCAGCCTGCACTATCCCTTCCACCTTTGCCCGGCCACTGCCCCGTCTTTCCCCGTTAACCCTTCCTCCCTCCTTTGGTCTTCCTCCACACAACTTTCACTGCCTCCACTCACTCTCAAGCATATACTGGCATTTACAGATGCTCCCCAAAAAGGACAATGCAGCAGAAACTCATGTTAATCATCGAAGAAGTCTACCTCACCAGGCGCATGTCACTTACGTGCAGTCGTAAAAGTGAACTTTCCAATTTCTCACTGGCGGAGAACTTAATTTGGAGAAGGAGCATAATCCTGCAAGGTGGCCTTTTAATGAGCATGCATGACATGCTAATGCCTGCAAAAGAATTTCCCAGCAATCATCCCCCATGTTTAAAGTCCCAAGAAAAAAATTCCTAAAATTCATCCCGCTGTCAAGAAACTGATTTTTGGCCTCCTGCCAAATTAAATTCCCCCACCCACCAAGCTTCCTGCTGCTAGCAGGACCGGAGGATTCTACCCCAAGGCCCATTCACCTATTGCTCCTGTCCTCGCTGACCTACATTGGTGTGGTGATTATGGTTTGATCTAATGTGTAATATACTTTTAAGAAGAATGTGGTAAAGGAAGATCACATGATCTTTAGTAACCAATAGGAGTGTAGTGCAGGCTGCCTCAATAGTTAGTAGTCAGGAGTGTAGTTAGAGGGTCTGAAGTGAAAGCACACACATAGTTGCTGCTGAGTACCTTTGTAAATGAGCATAATGTTATCCACCTAAGAAGCATCCGCTGATCAACTCTATCTATAGTACCAACTCGGCCACCACATTCAACCAGGATTCACAAGGCAATGAGGGTAAAATGAGGATTAAACCAGATTAAACAGAAGAACTCAAGTTGAAAAGAAATCGGCACTGTACCTCCCCCAGTAATTGTAAGTAGAAGTTCAGTTTGAATTGAAGAACGAATTCCCTCTCGGGGTGCCACAATTTGGAAGAATTGACCCTTTTGATCCAGCAACAGATGATTGGCCTCATTACATTGAACGCCTCGCATTCCCTTTCCAAGTGAATGAGATTATGAGGGAAGAGAAGAGGCGGGCAATCCTATTAACTACATGTGGGAATAAAGCCTACAGCTTGATTCGAAGTTTGATGGCACCCAGTGCCCCAGATTCAAAAAATGTTGATGAATTGGTGGACCTCATGAAGGGTCATTATAAATCAAAGCCCTCAGTAACGATGCAAAGGTTCAAGTTTAACTTGGTGTCAGCTGTGGCTCAGTTCATAGCACCCTCGCCTTTGAATCAGAGGGTTGTGGGTTCATGTCCCACTCCCGGAAACCAAGAACTGTGATTGTACTTGAAAGAGTTGCAATCTGTGACTGTTGATAACTCAAAAGAGTTTCAAGTTTAACTTGAGAGACAGAGCCCTAGGGGAGGCAGTTGCTTGTTATGTGGTAAGTTTGAAGCAGTTAATGGGACATTTATACATCACTAAACGACATGCTCAGAAATCGTTTAGTGTGCGGTGTGAATGAGGACACAATTCAGAAGAGATTATTGTCTGAAACAAGTTTGGATTTTAAGAAGGCACTAGAGATAGCACTGGCCATGGAAAGCGCAGTAAGGGATTCAAAAGCCATACAGGGAGCACAAAATGGCAGCGTCCTGCACTTTGGCAGGAAGCCCCAGCCAAAAGGGGTGTGAAAGTGCAAGACTCTGCTGAGATGTGGGAAACAGTCCCTGCTAGCCGGAAAATGAGAAAAAATGACTTAGCAGCGAAAACAAGGAATAATTTCAATAGAGGTGGAAACAAGCAGTCTTTTAACGATTGGTGTTTTTAAAAAATCAAATGTTTTTATTATCACAGAAATGGACACATAATGAGACAGTGCAAGGAAAGAGCCAAGCGGACTTTCAAACAAAAGAAAAACCCAGTGAGATCTACAATGTAGAAGAGCCTGAAGCAACAAGTTCAGATATTTATTCGTTATTTAATTTGAAGGTTGGAAAGACAGAACCAATATATGTAACTGTGCAAGTGAATGGTAGACCTGTTAGAATGGAAGTGGACACAGGAGCTTCCACTACAGAAATTGGGGAACATACCTTCCGATATCTGAATAATGGTGAACATCAATTAAATTTAGAAGAAACGGATGCCAAACTAAAAACATACATGGGTGAAGACATTCAAGTAAAAGCATAAGTAAAGTAACTGTCCATTATGGAAGCCAATTGGCAAAGCTACCCTTGATGGTGGTAGCAGGTGAGGGGCCAAGCCTCCTGGGGTGAAACTGGCTAAAGGAGATTAAGTTAGAATGGGCTGAAATTTTCCAGTTGAGAGCAAGTGGGTTATCAGAGCTACTTCAAAAATACGCCGCAGTCTTCAAGGATGAACTTGGAAAGATCCAGGGGCTGCAGGCAAAAATTCATGTGGATCCAGAGGCCACCCCCCGATTCACGAAGGCGAGACCAGTACCTTATGCAATGTGAGAAAAAATATACACCAAGCTGCACAGACTAGAAAAACTGGACGTTATACAACCTGTGCAGTTCTCAGAATGGGCAACGCCCATAGTCCCTGTCCTTAAACCCGACCAAAACGTCCCAATTTGTGGAGACTACAAATTGACGGTCAATGAATTAGCTAAGCTAGACAGACACCCCATACCAAAAATTGAAGACCTGTATGCCAAGCTGGCAGGTGGAACCACCTACATGAAGCTGGACATGCGTCATGCTTATCAACAACTAGAGTTAGAGAAGGCCGCCCAGGAATTTGTCACAATTAATACTCAAAGAGGGTTGTATCAATATACACAATTGTCTTTCGCCGTCTCCTCAGCTTGCGCCATCTTCCAGTGAACAATAGAAAGCTTACTGCAGGGACTGCCCCACATTGTAGTCTATGCAGACGAGGTTTTGGTGACAGGATTCACTGAAAAAGAGCATTTGGCGAACTTAGAAGAAGTCTTAAAATGTTTTTTGCAGGCCAGTGTGCATTTAAAAAAAGAAGAGTGCACGTTCCAAGTGAGGGAGGCAATCTATTTGGGTCACTGGGTAGATTCACAGGGCCTCCACCTGCTTGAGGAGAAAATGAGAGACATAAGAGAGGCACCTGCGCCAAAGAACACCTCAGAGCTCAAATCATTCGTAGGGATGACCAATTATTATGGGCGGTTCTTACCCAATTTGTCTACAGTGCTGGCCCCCCTATATTATCTACTTAAAAAGAACAAACTTGGTCTTAGGAGGCGCCCCAGAAAGAAGCTTTCATAAAGGTGAAACAATTGTTACACTCGTCCAACCTATTAGTACATTATGACCAGAGGAAAGAATTGATGTTGACATGTGAACACATCCCCCTACGGAGTGGGAGCAGTCCTCTCCCATCAGATGGACAATGGCACGGAACGGCCTATAGGATACGTATCAAGAATGCTCACTACAATGGAAAAGAGATACTCGCAGATAGAAAAATAAGGCCTATCAATCATCTTTGGTGTCAAGAAATTTCACCAGTACGTATGCAGCCCCCATTTTACTATCATTTCAGACCACAATCTATTGCTAGGATTGTTCAGTGAGGACAAGGCTATACCACCCATACCCTCAGCAAGAACGCATCGATGGGCTTTAATTCTGGCAGCATAGGAGTACACTTTCGTACATGGGCCTGGAAGTCAAATTGCAAACACCCATGCACTTAGCCGTTTGCCTTTATAAGAAAATGTTAAGGAAGCCCCAGTTCCACAAGAACTTATTTTGTTGTTAAATTTCTTAGATTCCTCGCCGGCTTGTGCTCGACAGATCAGAGACTGGACAAGTTGGGACTCAGTCCTATCTCAAGTACGAGAACAAGTGCTTCATGGTTGGTCACAAGAGCCTGTATCTGATGAAATGAAACCATACTTTACTAGAAGACATGAAATCACCAGCCAGGATGGCATCTTATTATGGGGAGGAACAGAGCCATTGTTAATTGAACTACACAGTGTCCATCCAGGAATATCCCGAATAAGGACCATAGCACGCAGCTGTCCATGGTGGACTGGGATGGATGGCCAAATAGAGAGTTTAGTGGAAGAATGCAGTGCAATGTCAGCATCTGCAAAAGTTGCCTGCAACAGCTTCGTTACACCCTTGGGAGTGGCCAGGAAGACCATGGGTACAACTATGTGGGACCTTTCATGGGAACAATGTTTTTATTCATTGTCGATGCCCACTCAAAATGGATGGACATATATGTGGTGGAGTCACCAACGTCTTCTGCTACAATTGAGAAGCTACATCAAAGTTTTGCATTAATGGACTACCAGAAGTCATTTCTAATAATGGCACGGCATTTACGAGTGCTGAGTTTCAGTGGTTTATCAGCCTCAACAGTATCACTCATGTAGAACCTTCACCGTACCACTCTTCCTCAAATGGACTGGCCGAAAGGGCGGTTCAAACATTCAAGGCAAGCATGTAGAAGCTAACTGGAGATCCCTTAGCAACCAAGGTAGCACACTTTCTGTTCCATTATAGGACCACCCCTCATACAACAACGGGTGTCACACCTGCAGAGTTATTATTGAAACGCCATCTTGGGACGAGATTGAGCTTAATAATGCCAAATTTAGGGGGGAAGGTGGAAAGGAGTCAGGGAAGCCAGAAAACTAGACATGACTGGCATAGTTACGAGAGAAATTTACTGTTGGAGAGACGGTATATGTGAAGAACTTTGGAGAAGGACCAAAGTGGTTACCAGGTGAAATAAGTTCAGTGACTGGACCTCTATCTTACCACGTGGAAATGGAAGGCCGAGTCATACAGAGACATGTGGATCATTTAAGGAAGAGAGAAACAAATCACCAAGAAATTATTCTATCAGTGTTCATGACCGGGTCAATGTTTCCTGTTGAGAGAACTCAACCCAATACAGACATGTCTGATATGTCTGATGTTCCTGCAAGAGTTGAGGATACAGATCTGCAGGTGCCCACTGAAACACTTGATGTTCAGACAACTCCAGAAAAGGAGGTTCCTGACAAAGCAACTGAAGTTGTAGAGTTGGGATGCTCTACACGCATAAGGTAACCGCCAGGAAGACTGAAGTTGTAAATTATCTACCTGTGTAAATATTTCGCTATTTTGAGAAAATTGTACTTGTAAATATAAAATGTATTTCCGAGTAAAAGGGGAGGGATGTGGTAACTATGGTTTTAACTAATGTGTAATATACCTTTAAGAAGAATGCTGTTAAGGCAGATCACATGATCTTTAGTACCCAATAGGAGAATAGCGCAGGCTACCTCTCAGTAGTTAGTAGTGTAGAGATGGAGTTTGAAGTGAAAGCGCACATGTAGTTGCTGCTGAGTACCTTTGTAAATAAACATAGGGCAAAATTTTTCCCAGGTGCCCAACCTGAACAGGAGAAAAATAGTGCGCGATGATGTCGGGCGAGCGTCCTAACGTCATTGCGCACTTGCGCAATATTTTGGTCGGTGGGCACGCGTGGGAGTCGGCAACGTGTCCATTGACAATTAAAAGGGCTGTTACGCCTATTAATTAATTAATTAGAATTTTTTCTTGCCCGTCTAACCTTACGGTTGGCGGGCAGGCAAATAGGCCAAATGGCCTTTGGATTTTTGAGGAAACCTCATTCAGGCAGGATTTCCGAGGTTTCCGATGTTAATCAAAAATAAAATAAAAATTTTTAGAACTAATTTTCAACATGTCACTACAACATGTGTCAGAGTCACATGAGGGGTTCATGTTTTCCTTTTTTTTGAAACCTTTATTTTTCATGTTAAAAATCTACAGCTCCATGAGGCAGCTCTGTGCCTTCAGGGAGTGCTCACTGAGCGCACCCACACACATGCACTGACTTCCGCGCTCGCCCTCCTCCCCCCACCCCAGCAGCGCTGAGGTCATCAGCGCGTGTTTCACATTGAATCACTCACAGTCGGGGCCTAATTGCGGGCCCACCCAACAAGGTAAAAATTCGGCCAATAATGTTTTCCACCTAAGAAGCGTTTGCTGATCAACTCTACCTATAGTACCAACTCGGCCACCGCTTACAACAAGCGTGTGACCAGGATCCACAAGATCCAACAATTGGCTCCTGATTAAACAACGTCTTAACTTTAAAATTCTCCTCCTTGTTTTCCAATTCCTCAATGGCAGACTTGTCCAACCTTTCCATGAGGGGGGCCACATTTCAAATATTTTCTCACTCGAGGGCCAGGGTTTTCCAGCCATGGCATGGCAGGTCCAGTCACGGCGGATGCAGCAAGCCGGCCAAAAGCCCATTGACTCTGGCGGGACCGGAAGATCCGGCCAGCAAGAGGGGATGGAAAATCCCGCCTATGGGGCCAATGAGCAAATTTCAGAAAGGTAAGGATTGGCACAACATGAAACAGGAATTTTTTTTAAAAACTGATGTATGAAAAGAAACGACTTGCTAAAAAATTATGTCGAAGCAATGAGTTGATAATTTTAAAACATGAGTAATAAATAAAGATGGCTATTAGAGTGTGAGGGGGCGTGTGTTGTGTGTGTCCAGCTTAATCTCAGTCTCAGGGTGCTCACTCACTTACCCTCAGCGACTGTGAGGTTGGGTGAGAGTGCATGTTGGTGTGTGGGGGTGAGAGTGAATGGGAACCCTGAAACTGGGAGTGAGCCAGACTTACACACACACTTTCCCCGGCTCTCACACACAGTCTCCCTCCTCCCTCACACATTCTCCCTCCTCACACACTCTCGCCCCCAACACGATCTCGTTACCCCTCTCACTCCTTCCCTCCCCCTCACTCTCCCCTGCTCCTCACTCTTTCCCTCCCCCTTCATTCCCTCGGCCTTCTCACTCTCCCACTGTCTCACAGTCTCACTCACACTCAGGTGGGCCCCACTCCGTCTGCCCTGGACCCCGCCCTGGCTGCTCCGCCCCTTGCTGCAGCTGCCCATTCCCCCATTCTGCTCTGCTCCACCCCATCCCCTATCTCAATCACGGGTCCCAAAACTTACCTTAAAAACTTACCTTCCCACTGTTTGCTGTTCGTCCAATCACACTAGTGAGTCTATCAGCAGCAAATGCAGAGAGAGGAACTAGCCTGTGATTGGATGAACAACTTTACAGCATTTTTCAAATATAAGTCAGTTGAATGTTCAACAAGTTTGGCGGGCCGAGTTAAGAGAGCTTGGGGCCAAAATGTGGCCTACGGTCCATGAGTTGGACAAGCCTGTTCTATGGCCTTGCCTACCCACACCCCCCTCCACCCCCATTTCTGTAAGGTCCTCCACCCTCACAACCCTCCAAGGTATCTGCGCTCCTCTAATTCTGGCTTCTTGAGCATCTTGATTTTAAACACTCTATCATTGGTCACCGTGTTTTCAGCTTCTATGGCCCTAAATTCTGGAAGTCCTTCCCTAACCTCTCCGCCTCGCCATCTTTCTACTTCTCTTTCCTCCTTTAAGATGCTCCTTAAAAGATACCTCTTTTTTCAGCTTTTGGTGACCTTCCCTAAGATCTCCTTGTGTGGCTTAGTGCCAAACTTTGCTTCATAAAGTTTCTTCAAAATGTCCTGGGGCATTTTATTTCATTAAAGTTGTTGTATAAATACAGGTTGTTGTATCTCTTCTTAGTTTAATGTCACATAACACTTTGTAACTACTAAAGCATTTGTTTGAAAGAACACTTTACAGCTTTTTTGTTTTGACAATGCTATTTTCTGTTCCTTTAGTAATGAAAATTCAAATTAAAAGTTCAATAAAAATCCACCCAGTTGAAACAGTTCCCAATGGGGCTTTCTTTTATGGGCTTCTATAATTGCATCCTCTTAGTAATTAATTTCACCTTCCACTTAATGATTAAAGGACATTCTAATGCATCTTAATGATAAAGTTATCTTTTTCAAAAATGCACAGGATTTGATTAACACCTAATACCATGTTACTTCCTAAGGGGCTGCCATGATTTCACCAGGGATAATTCATTGTTATGTGCATAACAGTAGATTTTGTTGATGATATAGGACAGTTTCAATGTTATAATTGTTCATTGTGCAAAAGAAAATGGAGCATTTTGACTAGATGTTGATGATGGTTCACCAGTTGAAAGGTTCCACAGGCACTGACTGGTAAAATTCACGGAAGTACCGAAGGTCATTCTAACATAAGATTCCGATGTGGGTGCTTCGAACAGATACAAAGTAGAAAATTTTATTTTTTCTCTAATTCATACTTAGAAAATACTATTTACTTCTTTAACTAAGAACCAAAGTATCCCCAAAATTCCTTTCCTGGGCCAGGGCCCAGATTAGGGAGATCACTTAATAGCGTTTGGATTTTGAACTGAACAGTTTTGTGCCCTATTCCAAGTGCCTCTTCTAAGTCTAGTGTGGGTGGAGGGAGCAGGTCACCTGCCCTATCCCCATGTTAAGGCAATGTGCCCATGGCAGTTTCCAGTCTATCCCAGGGTTCATCTTTGTAGGGTATTGAGACAATTACCTGTTAGCTGGTTAGACTTCTGTACAGGCCCTAGAATGCCACATATAGCTCCTCTGGGAGTTGAAGGCGGAAATGCTGCCAAATCTATTCAATCGTGAAGGTCCTCAGGGGACTTGTAGCACTGTGACTGTGGATCACTTTGCCTTCCAACAGCACTTTAGGACAAATGCCATTGATGTGCCCTGACAAGCATTGGAAGCCCACTCCAACCATGCAAATGGCTCCAAGGACAGAATTTTACATCCTGCGGGCAGGCATGTACCCAACCCGATCGGGAGTAAAATAGTCTGCGATGACGTCAGGTGAGTGTCTCAACGTCACATTGCACACGCGCGATATTTCAGTGGGCGGGCACGCACGGGAGTCGGCAGCATATCTGCCGACAATTAAGAGGCCTATTAAGGCCATTAAACTAGCAATTGATTTGTATTTTTCACTGCCCGTCCAACCTCACAGTTGGTGAGCAGGCAATCAGGCCAGGCAGCCTTTGCATTTTATAGGAAACCTCATCCACGGGTGGGATGAGGTTTCCAGCAGTAATTTTTTTAAAATAAAAATTTTTAAACATAATTTTTAATATGTCCCTGTTCGTGTGACTGAGTCACATCTAGGGACGTGTTTCCCTTATTTTTAAAATCTTAATTTTTCATTGTAAAATTCTTCAGCTCCCTGAGGCAACTCTGTGGCCTCAGGGAGCATTCATTGTGTGGTCCCCTGCACATGCGCAGACTTTAGCGCTTGCACTCCCCCCACCCCCACTCCAGCAGCGTTGGCCAGCCAGCGTGAAATCGCGAGCAGTGGTCCGTTTCACGGCCGCTCCTGGGCCTACCCGCTGTGCCCACCCAACGAAGGGAAAATCCTGCCCCATCTATCTGTAGCCTTCTTTGGGAAGATAAGTTCACTCCATTGAAACTGGGCCATCAGAATTTCAACCCTTATGCTATTACTTGTGCATTACAGTGAGTTGGAGTTTACACTTTTGCAAAGGTTGATGCTTTGTTGGGGTTGGAGGAGTGGTGCACAGATCCACTAAGATGAAGTGGAAAGAGGTTTGTGAGAGGTGTGCTTGAAGACAGTAAAGTTTTTCTAATTGATTCCCGGAACCTTTACTGGCTGGGGATTTGAACATCACCTGGATGGAGTGCACCAGAAAAATCAAATAGGAAGAGACATAATCATAATGGAGGGCACCCAATTTTGTTTCTATCTGTAAATCAATGTGATCCAATTTCCTTTCTGTTCTTGCCCTGGCTATATTTTATAAATAGGCAGTAAATAACACACTCTTATCCATGTGGGTTTCCTTATCATCTATAAACAGGTTTTTATATCTTGTGTCTATGAGTTCACTTGTCAAGTAAACTCAAATTGCATACCTTCATGTACGCTTATTAGCTGATGCTGGGGTTAATAACGGAGATCAACATAGGAACAAACTGTGATTGTTTATTACAACAGAAGGCAGAACATTAAATCATTGCATACTCCCACAACCACCTCCAGCTCTAGCCTTACAGTTAACCAGTAGCCTGCGCTGTACTTTGATTGGTCATGACTGTCACATGGTTAGTCCACTTGCATTCTCTTAAAGGTACATTGTACCCCATTTTACCACATCCCTCCCCTTTTACTTAAAAAATACAGTTGACAAACTTAATGACATGTGACCTATTTACACTAATAACAATTTACAAATCAAGTCTCTCAAGAGGCTTTCCTGGACGAGTTGAGCATCACAGTTCAACAACCTCGGGTGGTTTTTCTGAAACCTCCTTTTCAGGGGACAGTTGTCCACTAGGTTGCTCAGTGGGTGATTTCACTATCTTCTGGGTACAGTCACGTTCACTCCTGCTGCCCCTCCACTCCAAGCTGAAACAGATAAAGGGCAACAAGCACACAAAGCACCACAGAGAAAAAAAATTGTTTTTCTTTTCAAGAATTTCAATAATTCCTCTTTTTCTTCCGGCATGAGCTTTTCTTGGTAGCTCTGATCTGTACCTTGGTCTTTTCTTTAATTTCGCTATTGGCTGGACTAAACTCAGGCGCAAGCTGAATGTGAGTGGGCTCAATAGTTGGGTTTTCTGACAGCTCTTCTGAGAACTCAGGGCCTTCAAGTTTTAAAGCTTCAGGGCTTTTATGCAGCTGCTGCTTCAGCTCTTTCCTATTCTCATTAATAGTTTCCTAGAAAATCTCATATCATTGCCCCTTCTCAGCTAATTCAGTTAAATGGGCTTCACTTGAACCATGCTGGGACCAGTGGCCTGGCAAATCAAGTAACGAGGGCTATAGAGAGGGCTTTGAACTAAATAGAGTGCGGGGGCGGGGGGGTGGGGGAGGAGGAGGGTTCTGGACAAGGGATAAGTAGGCTTACAAAGCAAAAGGATATGGCAGCCTTGCAGGGCAGCTACTTAGGTAATGATACCCAGAGTGCGACAGAAAGGGACAGAATGTACAAACATAAAAAAAACAGCAGCAAATAGGGTCAAAGGGGGAAAAATGGTAAAAAGGCAAAATTAATGGCTCTTTACTTAAATGCACACAGTATTCAGATCAAAACAAATGAATTAACAGCACAAATAGAGATTAATGGGTATGATCTTATAACCATTACGGAGACATGGTTACAAGGAGGTCAAAGCTGGGAACTAAATATTCAGGAGTATATGACTTTTTGAAAGGACAGTCAGGAAGGAAAGGATGGCAGGGTAGCTTTGTTAGTACAAGATGGAATAAGCACGATAGTAAGAGATGATCTTGGATTGGAAGATGTAGAATCCACATGGGTGGAGGTAAGAAATAACAAGGGGAAGAAGACACTGGTGGGAGTAGTCTATAGGCCCCCTAACTGTAGTTATGCTGTAGGACAGAGAATAAATCAGGAGATAATGAGGGCATGTAAAAAAAGGCAGTACATTAATCATGGGTGACTTTAATCTTCATCTAGATTGGGAAAATCAAATTGGCAGAGGTAGCCATGAGCAAGAATTCATAAAGTATATTCGGGACTGTTTCCTAGAACAACCAGGGATCAGGCGATTTAGGATCTGGTAATGTATAATGAGGCCGGTCTCAGGGTAAAAGATCCCCAAGGAAAAAGAGATGGAAAAAATGCTGGAATTTAGCGTTCAGTTTGAGAGTGAGAAACTTAGTTTGGAAACAACTGTGCTAAACTTAAATAAGGATAATTACAAATGAATGAAGGCAGAGTTGGCTGGAGTGGACTAGGAAAGGAGTTTAGCAGAAAAGACGGTTGATGAACATTGGCAGACGTTTAAGAAAATAGTTCATGACTCACAACAAAGATTATCCCAGTGAGGAGGGAGGATTGTAGGAAAGGGATAAACCAACCATGGTTAACCAAGGAAGTTGAGGATAGTATCAAAGTGAAAGAAAAAACATAAAATGTGGCAAAGATTAGTGGCAAGCCAGAGAATTGGGAAAGTTTTAAAAACCCAAAGAAGATAACCAAAAAAAAATAAAGAGGGAGAAAATAAACTTTGAGGGTAAACTAGCAAGTAATATAAAAATGGACAGTAAGAGCTTATTTAAATATATAAAAAGGAAGAGAGAGGCCCAAGTCAATATAGGCCCCTTAGAGAATGAGGCTGGGGAAATAATAATGGGGAACCAGGTAATGGCAGAGGAGTTGAATAAATACTTTGCATTAATCTTCAAGGTAGAAGACACGAACAGCATACCAAAAATACTAAATAATCAAGGGGCAAAAGGGAGGGAGGAAATAAATACTGTCAAATAACTGTCACTGGAGAAAAAGTACTAGGGAAACTAATGGGGCTAAAGGCTGATAAGTCCCCTGGACCTGATGGGTTGCACCCTAGGATATTAAAGAAAATAGCTGCAGAGATAGTGGATGCACTGGTATTAATCTTCCAAGATTCCTTAGATTCTGGAAAAGTCCCAGAGGATTGGAAAACTGCCAATGTAACACCCTTATTCAAAAAGGGAGGGAGACAAAAAACAGGTAACTATAGGCCAGTTAGCTTAACATCTGTCATTGAGAAAATGTTAGAGTCTATTATAAAGGATGTAATAACAAAGCATTTAGAAATGCATAATATAATCAAACAGGGTCAGCATGGCTTCATGGAGGGGAAACCATGCCTGACAAATTTATTAGAATTCTTTGAGGAGGTAACAAACAGGATAGATAAAGGGGAGCCAGTAGGTGTAACATATTTGGATTTCCAAAAGTCATTCAATAAGGTACCACACATAAGGCTACTTAATAAGATAAGAGCCCATGGTGTTCTGGGTAGTATATTAGCATGATTAGAGGGTTTGCTAACTAATAGAAGACAGAGAGTTGGGATACAGGGGGCATTTTCACGATGGCAACCTATAACTAGTGGAGTGCCACAGGGATCAGTGCTGGGGCCACAATTATTTACAATATATATTAATGACTTGGATGAGGGAAATGAATATATTATCACCAAGTTTGCAGATGACACAAAAATAGATGGGAAGGCAAGTGGTGAGGATGACACAACAAGAGTCTGCAGAGGGATATAGACAGGTTAAGTGAGTGGGCAAAAACTTGGCAGATGGAATATTATGTGGGAAAATGTGATGTTATGCACTTTGGCAGGAGGAATAGAGGAGCTGAATATTATTTAAATGAAGAAAGACTGCAGAAAGCTGCAGCGGTGAGGGATTTGGATGTCCTCCTGCATGAATCACAAAAAACTAGCATACAAGTTCAGCAGGTAATAGGTAAGGCAAATGGAATGTTGGCCCTTATTTCAAAAGGAATGGAGTATAAAAATATGGAAGTCTTGCCAAAACTATACAAGGCACTAGTTAGACCACACCTAGAATACTGTGAACAGTTTTGGTCCCCTTACCTAAGGAAAGACATACTAGCATTGGAGGCTGATCCCAGGGATGGAGGGATGTTCTTATGAGGAGAGGTTGAGTAGGTTGGGCCTGTACTCATTGGAGTTTAAAAGAATGAGAGGCAACCTTATTGAAACATATAAGATTCTTAGGGGTCTTGACGGGGTAGATGCTGGGAGGTTGTTTCCCCCTGTGGGAGAGTCTAGGACCAGAGGGTACAATCTCAGAGTAAGAGGGCACCCATTTAAAACCGAGATGAGGAGGAATTTCTTCTCTCAGAGGGTAGTCAATCTGTGAAATTCTTTATCGCAGAGGGCTGTAGAGGATGGGTCATTAAGTATATTCAAGGCTGAGATAGACAGATTTTTGATCAGTAAGGGAATCAAGGGTTATGGGGAAAAGGCAGGAAAGTGGAGATGAGGATTACCAGATCAGCCATGATCTCATTGAATGCCTGAGCAGACTCAATGGGCTGAATGGCCTACTTCTGCTCCTACGTCTTATGGTCTTAATTCATTCCTTAACTTGGCCAGAGATAGGTTTGACTCTTCCTTTTCTTCTTCATATCTTTTCAGTGGCACAAATTGGGTGCTGATTGAATTTTGTAGCACATGAAAGTACTTTAATAGGTTTTCCTTTGCTTTCTGAAGGATGCTGATCTCAACATGAACTCTGTCCCAGTGTAACACTTCTACAGACTTCTCCCATTGGGTCTTCACGCACTCGTTTTTTTCTGCAGTAACGCTTCTGGTTTCCAATTGGGAACTTAGTGGGCCCTCAAGGTTTATCTCTCCCAGCCAGTTCCTTCTGAGGAGATTCTGTCCTCTGCCTGACATTGCAAATAGCAGTAATTTTGCAGACTGTTCCTCATACAGCATCTTGACTGGACATATCCCTTTCGGTCTTATTTCTTCACCCATTTTGAGTTTAGTGTCCAAAACTTCCAATCTTAAAAGATAGGATCTTTTATTCAAGTATCTGATTGTATGTTCTCCAAAGACAGACACCAATGCCCCAGTATCAACTTCCAACTTAACGGGCTATCCATTGACTACAATGACTACTTGGATTTGCTCGGTTCTATCCACTTTCAGGTGATATAATGAACGGATGTCTGATTCTATTTGGACATTCCGAATTCGCAATGTTCAGTTAATGCTTTTAAAATGGCAACATAGTCAGCTATTGTTTCCCCGGGGAGCCTAGTCCTTGAATTGAACTTGAAGTGCTGCATAATCACTGAGGGCTTTGGTCTCAGGTGGTTTTGTACAATTTTTATTAACTTGTCAAAAGTCTTCGAGTCAGGTTGTTGGTGACGTGAGGCTACGGATCAGCCTGTGCATTTTGCTCCTACATGTGGACAAAAGAATCACCCTCTTCTTTTCCTCCCCTGTGATGTTGTTAGTGATAAAAAAAGCTAGGCGTTCAACATACTGAGACCAGTCATCTGCAATGGGGTCGAATGGATCGACACGCCCGAACTGCGGCATCGTGAATGACTGCAAGGGGACTGCGCTTCTGATGGCTTCCCAGTTAATGACAAATTCAGGTGTTTGGTTTACCGCGGCTTTCTTGGCTGCTGTCAATCGATTCGTGTTTTCTCTTGCGCACGGTTGCCCTCTCTCTGGGGTCTTATAATTTTTCGCACTGCTGCTAGCCAGCAGTGTAGGCTGAAAATGAGAAGCAAACTAGCACACCAATGTGGAAAGTGTGTAACTCTCTTCACCCACACACTAGATACATCACATTGACCTGATGGACACAGACTGCATTTTTTCGCTGAACCCATCTACCCCAAATCCCAGTGTGGTTTCAGAACCGGAAGATCTATAATTGACATGATCTTCTCAGTCTGGCAGCTCAAAACTGGGCATCCATGAGGCACTGTGAACAATGAGCAGCAACAGAATTGTATTTGACCATAATCTGTAACCTCATGGCCCAGCATATCCCCGCTCTACCATTAACCATTAACATCAAGCCAGAGGATCAAACTGGTTCAATGACGAGTGCGGGAAAAGCAGCACCAGGCATCCATAAAAATGAGATGTCAACCTGGTGAAGCTACAACACAGGACTACTTGCATGGACTACTTGCATACCAAACAGTGGAAGCAGCATGCAATATAGAGAGCTCAATGACCCTACCAATGGATTAGATCTAGGTTTAGCAGTCCTGCCACATCCAGTAAACAACTCACTAGAGGAGTTCACAAATTATGCAGCGCTTCAAGCTCAATTCAAGGAATAATCATCCAGGGGAAACAATAGCTGGATGCCCACAAATATCCTCAATGATGGGGGAGCCCAGCACATCAGTGCAAAAGACAAGGCTGCAACCATCTTCAGAAGTGTCAGGTAGATGATCCATCTCAGCCATCTCCTGAGGTCCCCAGCATCACAGATCCCCAATCTTCAGCCAATTCAATTCGCTCCACGCAATATCATAAAATTCATGTGGGCATCATTGGCTAGGCCAGCAGTTAACCAAGTCAGAGCCAACCACATTGCTGTGGGTCTGGAATGCCTTCCTTTAGTGAACTAGATGGGTTTTTACAACAATCAATCCATGGTCATCATTAGACTTCTAATTCCAGATTTTTATTGAATTCCATTATCGGCCATGGCAGGATTCAAACCCAGGTCCCCAGATCATTACCCTGAGTCTCTGGATTACTAGTCCGGCAACAATACTACTATGCCATCACCTCCTACACTGAAGGAACTGGATACACAAAAGCAATGGGCCCTGACAATATTCCAGCAATGGTACTGAAGACTTGTGCTCCTGAACTAGCCCTGCCCCTAGCTAAACTGATCCAGTACAGCTACAACACTGGCAACTACCAAGCAATGTGGCCACTCAGCTCCTGGCCTAATTACAGCCTTGGTCCAAACATGGACAAAAGAGCTGAACTCTAGAGGTGAGATGATATTGACTGCCCTTGACATCAAGGATGCTTTTAACTGAGTGTAGCATCAAGGAACCCTAGTAAAGCTGTAGTGAATGGAAATCAGGGGGAAAACTCTCCACTGGTTGGAGTCATACCTAGCACAAAGAAAGATGGTTGTGGTTGTGGAGGTCAATCATCTCAGCCTGGGGACATCATTGTAGGGATTCCTCAGGGTAGAGTCCTAGGCCCAACCAGCTTCATCAATGACCTCCCCTCCATCATTAGGTCAGAAGTGGGGACGTTTGCTGATGATTGCACAATGTTCAGCACCATTCGTGACTCCTCAGATACTAAGGTAGTCCGTGTCCATATGCAGCAAGACCTGGACAATATTCAGCCTTGGGCTAATAAGTGGCAAGTAACATTCATGCCACACAGGTGCTAGGCAATGACCATCTCCAACAAGAGGGAATCCAACCATCTCCCCTTGACATTCAATGGTATTACCATCACTGAATCCTCCACTATCAACTTCCGGGGGTTACCATTGACCAGAAACGGAACCAGACCAACCATAATAATACTGTGGCTACAAGAGCAGGCCAGGGGCTGGAAATTCTGCGATGATTAACTCACCTCCTGACTTCCCAAATCCTGTCCACCATCTACAAGGCTCAAGTCAGGAGTGTGATCAAATACTCTCCACTTGCCTGGATGAGTGCAGCTCTAACAACACTCAAGAAGTTGGACACCATCCAGGACAAAGCAGCATGCTTGATTGTCACCCCATTCACTACCTTCAACATTCACTCTCTCCATCACTGACGCTCAGTGGCAACAGTGTGTACCATCTTCAAATGCACTGTAGCAACTCATCAAGTCTCCTTAGACAGCACATTCCATACCCATGACCTCTACCACCTAGAAGGACAAGGGCAGATGCATGGCAACACCGCCACCTTCAAGTTCCCCTCCAAGCCTCTCACCATTCTGACTTGGAAATATATCACCGTTCCTTTACTGTCACTGGGTCAAAATCCTGGAACTCTCTTCCTAACACCACTGTAGATGTTCCTACAACACGTGCACTGTAGCAGTTCAAGGCGGCGAATCACCATCCCCTTCTCAAAGGCAATTAGGGATGGGCAATAAATGCTGGCCTAGCCAGCGATGCTTACATCCCATGAATTGATTTAAAAAACTATATATCGCCTTCATTGATCTCACAAAGGCATTCGACCATGTAAGCAGAGGCGGTCTATTTAAGCTGTTGGAAAAAATTGGCTGCCCATAGAAGCTGCTCGAGGTGATCTCCTCTTTCCATGACAACATGATGGGTAAGGACAGCCAAGACAGGGCAACACTGGAACTCCAAGATACGCAATTGGACCAAACAGTTTTGTGTTCTGACTCTCACACTCTTTGGTGTTCAGCCTTGCCCGCCTGAGGCTGACGATTCATTCAATAGCATTCAATACTGAGGAACACCTTCAGCGGAAATGGACAAACTCACTCATGCCTTCAAAGAGTTTGGTTTGACCATTAGCATTGGGAAGACAAATGTCATGACTCAGGATGTTGCCATACTGCCATCTATCAGCACTGACAATGTGACGCTGGAGGTTGTTGATATCTTCACATATCTAGGCTCCACAATCACCAGCAATCTGGCTGCTGAATCAACACACGTATTGCAAAAGCTGCAGCTGTGATGTCCAAGCTGAGTAAGAGAGTGTGGAACAACAGTAACCTGACTGAGAATGCCAAACTGTGAGTACTATCAAGCCTTCATCCTCAGTGCACTTCTCTACAGTGGTAAGGCCTGGACAACATACACTAGGCAGGAGATAAGGCTGAATGGTTTCCACCTTCATTGGCTCAGATGTATCTTCAGCATCTCTTGGCAGGACAAAAGGTCATCGACTCAGAGATCCTGGGGCATGCTGATTCCATTAGAGTGCAACCATTGCTAAGCCAACAACATCTGTGCTGGCTCAGCCATGTTCATCGGATGGAAGACGGCTTCTCTACAGTGAACTGGCCATTGGGTTATGACCTGGGCATACATGCCTCTGCTACAAGGACACCTGCAAACAAGATATGAAGATGGCGGACATTGACAACTGGCAGACAGTCACTGGCGGCCACGACCTCTGGAGGCTGAGTGTTTGAAGAGCAGAATATAAATGAAAAACTCAGCCAGCCAAGAAGAGGGCCCAGAGAAAACAGAGGCCAGCAAATCATGTACTTTCTCAGTCCACTCCCCTGCAGCAAATATGGCAGAGACTTCCCATGCCAGTGTGGGACTCCTGAGCCACACCAAGTGTTGCGGAACAGAGTCGACCACCACTGCACAAGCCTTATGACACGAAAGGCTGCCACAAGAATTACAGAAATCCAAGTAATAAATACAATAATGTCCTTATTAAGCACTGAAAACTATTAAACATATTTATTGAATCTTTAACAGTCCAAACTTAATAGTCTGTTTTTTGCTTGTAAATGGAATTTCTGTATATGAGAACCAACAGTTTAGATTAAAAACACAGTGAATACACAGGAATGACTGCATCAATTGGATAGCTGGAGGCGATGTATCAGATCAATATGCAATTCACAATGTTAAACCAAATCAGCACAAAATAAAACATAGGGAAGTAAATCATCCCATTAAAACTGTAAAAATAAAACAGAAGCTTGCTTTCACTGATCTTACACTGGAATTAACTTTGGAGGTTCAATAATGATCATGAGCAATTTTACATCTATTACAGGCCAAATTTTTACTAGCATTCATCAAACTGTAATTAGGTTAATAATGCTCTAGGAAATGTAAAGATCAAGCAAAATTTCCAGCTTGCAATGATAATTGTTCAAGTAACTCTAAGGTAGATTTGAATGATTTATATTACACTTTCAGTTGCAGGCTATGCATTGGGGCAAATTTTGACTCTGTAAAAATAATATAAAAAGAATGATAGTGAATCTTAAGCCCGTTTTATATTTCGCCCAATTCATTGAGATGTAAAATGAGCTGCTGATTTGCTATCTCACTTAAGCAAAATCTAACCCATTCTCTTTCGCCCAAAGTCACTCACTGTGATGAGAACAGAGAACTATTGCTGCCAAAGTTCTTATTACAGCATTTGAAATAATGGGGCAAAGGATTGATTTTTTTTTTAACTAAACCAAGCACTACCAGAAGAGTATGCTGGATATTTTTGAAATGTTATTACAATGAATTTATTGAATGTAATTTTATTAGCAATAACAAAAAATGAGCAGTCAAATACAACATGACTGCAATAGTGCTTCTTTAACATTTCTCAAACAACTAATGAGCCACTTAATTGGTATAAATCACAGAAATCTATGGACTGAAAGAAATTACTAAACAACGATTGAGAAAATCTTTATTTGCTCATAAAGTACTCTGGGAAGAACAATGCATGGCCTCATGCAACGGATGCTGCCTAATAAATGATTAGGTAATCTGTTTTAGTGATGTTCGTTAATTGTCAAATGTAGTTTGGGCCACTGGGAGAATTCCTCAAAATTCTTCAAAATGCGTCTTGAGATTTTTAACATTCAGCTGAAAGCACAGACAGGGCCTAAGTTTAACATAAAATCTAAAAGACAGCCCCTCATGCAATGCAGTATTCCCTCAGTAGTGCACTCAGTAAAGCTTCAGTGCTGAGTCCTCGAGTGGAACTTGAATTCGGGATCATCTGGCTCAAGCAGGTAACCACCAGTTGTCAAAAATTGTCAAGAATTTTAATCCAACTGTCAAGAATTTTAAAAGAATTTATGTGAAAGGGAATCAGAAGTTCTCTGTGATCTTGAAACAGTCAAAACTTTAATTGACTTCTAGTGCAAAAGTGATAGGCAATACAAATTCACAGCTCTCAGGAACAGCTAAGGAGCTTGACCCTGATGAGGAATCGAAAAATTGGTTAAATAGTTAGAATAATATTATACTGCCACTATGACTGTCTTCCAAGTTTTAAAAATCAATTGATTGAAAATTATGGGCTGTGGACCTGTGGGTCTGCTACAACACAATCAATAATATCCCTGTCAGTTGATCAGAGAATCAGGGCTGTGGTATGAAACTGTCAACCAATTGTAAGGTGCAGAATAATGTCCAGGCTACAATTTCCATATCATTGTAACAGATTGGAACTGAGTGAATATCTGCAACATTTCTTCCCTCCCTCTGAAGGTAATCAAGTAAAACGCCAGGATATTCATCAAATCTTAGAACACAGACTATTTAACTCTGTCCAGTTGTTCTGCAGAGGTGACTTATAGTCCCAGCAGCTCAGAAAATCATCACATGTCGGAGAAAATGTAATCATCCATGTCTATACCTGTCCTTATAACCTTCAATCCTGTCTTTAAGGAAAATATGATTTTCAGGTGTCCATGCCTTGAGCTGATTTCAAGAGCTATTTCTGTAAACGTACAATCATTCAGATGTTTCTCAAAAAGTAGATATCTTTGGACAAATGTAAAATAGGGGAATCTTGGGGACCCATGTCTCCAACAAGTTAATCAACACAGCGTGAAATGATGTTGCTAGGAAACCATTTTATCTATTCGTTGCATTGTGGGAATAATTCTTCTGATCTCTAATCGCACTGAAAGTTTTGGTAATTCTGTACTCGAATGGCAGGAAATGAGACCCAAGGTCTGCAATAAAAGATTCATTTGGTTTCCTTAAGACAGTTAAGGGGTCCTCCCAATATTATGACTGGAGCAACTGAATAGCTCTCCATGTGGAATGGGCAGTGGAAGAATGGCACCCTTTGTCCTATCCACCCACTCAGTTCAGTACCCTTGCTGCCATTCCTGATCCATGCCACCTCAGTTCCATGCCCCTCACCCCAGCACTGGAAAATCTTCCCAGCATGGTAAAAGTGCCTAAAAGTCCCCTTTGTAAGATTTGGTAATATTACTAATTTTTAGGGTTTTATATTGGTCTGAAGTAACATCCAAGGATTTTATCTTAACTATCTATTCAACAGTTCAGTTTGAATTTCTGCTGGTGAGACAATTAACAGTTGAGGCAGCTGGGGAACAGGAAGGCAGTTACTTGTAAGGAAGTATACTTGATGGATTTAATCACTCTAAAGGAACGAAAAAGTCTGTTTTAATTACAAAATGCAATTGAGGTTTTTTTTGTCAGCTGTAAAGGAATAAACAAAAGGTTTGAGCCCAGCAGCTTGAACTTAGAATGACACCTTATCTTTAAACAAGATCTATGGGTAGAATTTCCACCCCCCCACCCCCGCCTCCCTGCGCCCACACCAACCCCCCCAACCCCCCCACCAGTCAGGGGGGTTGTGCGGGGGCGGGGGCGGGCGTGGACCCGATTGGCACCACCGATTGGGTCTGCGCCGCAATTTAACATGGGCGGGCCAATTAAGGCCCACCCAGCGTGACGCATGCCTGGAAGTGCTGTGCGCTCCCTGTGCGGGCAGGGGATGGGGGTTCCCTGAGTTGGGAGTGTGCTCTTTCGCGCATGCGCATGAAAGAGCGCAGGAATCTCTCTGAGGCACAGAATTTTAAGTTTAAACAGAGTAATAAAGTGTTATAAGAATTTTTATGACATGTCCCCTCATGTGAAACTGTCACACGAGCTGGGACAGTGCATTAATTTTAATAAAATTTTTTCTAAAAATTTTAAATCATTCATGAAACCTCATCCCAGCCATGGATGAGGTTCCATGAAAAATGCAAACATAGAAACATAGAAACTAGGAGCAGGACTAGGCCATTTGGCCCTTCAAACCTGCTCCGCCATTCATTATGATCATGGCTGATTATCCATGCTCCTGCTCCTGCTTTCGACCCATACCCTTTGATCCCTTTCACCCCAAGAGCTATATCTAACTCCTTCTTGAAAACATATAATGTTTTGGTCTCAACTACTTTCTGTGGTAACGAATTCCACAGGCTCACCACTCTCTGGGTGAAGAAATTTCTCCTCATCTCAGTCCTAAATGGTCTACTCCGTATCCTCAGACTGTGACCCCTGGTTCTGGACTCCCCCACCATCGGGAACATCCTTCCTGCATCTACTCTGTCTAGTCCTGTTAGAATTTTATAGGTTTCTATGAGATCCCCCCTCATTCTTCTGAACTCCAGCGAATATAATCCTAATCGACTCAATCTCTCCTCATATGTCAGTCCCGCCATCCCAGGAATCAGTCAGGTAAACCTTCGCTGCACTCCCTCTATAGCAAGAACATCCTTCGTCAGATAAGGAGACCAAAACTGCACACAATATTCAAGGTGTGGTCTCTCCAAGGCCCTGTACAATTGCAGCAAGACATCCCTGTTCCTGTACTCGAATCCTCTGGCTATGAAGGCCAACATACCATTTGCCTTCTTTACCACATGCTGCACCTGCATGCTTACCTTCAGCGATTGGTGTTCAAGGACACTCAGGTCTCGTTGCACATTCCCCTCTCTCAATTTATAGCCATTCAAATAATAATCTACCTTCCTGTTTTTGCTACCAAAATGGATAACCTCACATTTATCAACATTATACTACATCTGCCATACATTTGCCCACTCACTCAGTTTGTCCAAATCACACTGAAGCATCTCTGCATCCTCCTCACAGCTCATCCTCCCACCCAGCTTTGTGTCATCTGCAAATTTGGAGATATTACATTTAATTCCCTCATCTAAATCATTAATATAAATTGTGAATAACTGGGGTCCCAGCACCGATCCCTGTGGTACCCCACTAGTCACTGCCTGCCATTCGGAAAAAGACCCGTTTATTCCTATTCTTTGTTTCCTGCCAACCAGTTTTCTATCCATCTCAATGCACTATCCCCGATCCCATGCGCTTTAATTTTACACGCTAATCTCTTATGTGGGACTTTGTCGAAAGCCTTCTGAAAGTCCAAATAAATCACATCCACTGGCTCCCCCTCATCAACTCTACTTGAAAAAATTCCTTGAAAAATTCCAGTAGATTTGTCAAGCATAATTTCCCTTTCATAAATGACTCTGTCCGATTCTGCCACTGTTTTCCACGTGCTCAGCTATTAAATCTTTTGTAATGAACTCTAGAATTTTCCCCACTACCAACGTCAGGCTGACTGGTCTATAATTCCCTGTTTTGTCTCTGCCTCCCTTTTTAAATAGTGGGGTTACATTAGCTACCCTCCAATCTATAGGGACTGTTCCAGAGTCTATAGAATCTCGGAAGATGCATCCACTATTTCTAGGGCCACTTCCTTAAGTACTCTGGGATGTAGATTATCAGGCCCTGGGGATTTATCGGCCTTTAATCCCATCAATTTCCCCAACACCATTTCCCTATTAATACTGATTTCTTTCAGTTCCTCCCTCTCACTAAACCCTGTGTTCCACAATATTTCTGGTATGTTATTTGTGTCCTCCTTTGTGAAGACAGAATCAAAGCCTGCCTGCCAACCTTTAGGGTGGAAGGGCGGCTTTCTCAATAGGCTTAATTAGTTCATTAATGGCCTTAACCGGCCTTTGACAGTTCAGCGGGTGCGCAGATGAGTCGGCTGCGAGCCTGCCGAACTGAAAATCTAAATGATGTGCGGTGACGTCGGGACGCATCCCCTACGTCATCCCACGTCATTTTATGCCTCGGCGAGCGGGCCCCGCCCCTGCTTGCTGAGCCGAGGATTCAGCCCTATGTGTTTTAATGGGTTTTGGTTTACCAAATGCCTTAATTGATTAATCATATCTGTAGAGCAGAACATCTGTATTAGAGGAAAACCTTCTTTTCCTGGCATTATGGTAGAAAGTGTTATTAACATTTGTGCTTAATGACTGTAGCATCTGTGAGAATGGGTTAAAATATGTTGATATAATGTTTACCATAGGCTGTGTTATTGATAAGAGGATGTAATATTGGTTATACAACTGATCTGTATCTACAAGGATGTGTCACTTGTTCACAATGGAATGTATTTTGGATCCCAGGGATTAAGTATTGGCCAATTGTCTTCAGTCTACATGACTCTAGTTATTCAGATGGAGTGACACCAAATGGTCCTCACCCTAAACCAATGAAAGAGGTTAATTTGAACATTTTTAAATTCTTTGGGATTTGGGTGTCACTGGTGAGGCCAGCATTTGTTGCCCATCCCTAATTGCCCTTGAACTGAGTGGCTTGCTAGGCCATTACAGAGGGCAGTTAAGAGGCAACGGGTCTGGAATCACATGTAGGCCAGACTGGGTAAGGATGGCAGATTTCCTTCACCAAAGAACATTAGTGAACCAGATGGGTTTTTACAACAATTGATGATAGTCTCACTAATGGTGACCAAAACACCAATTCCAGACTTAATTAATTTTAAATTCCACCACCTGCTATGGTGGGATTTGAACCCATGTCCTCAGAGAATTAACCTGCACTTCTAGAATGCTAGTCCAGCAACATTACCACCACACCACCATCTCCCCCTAAATTCCAGGTAAGGAATGAGGAACAGTGAGAATCAGGGATAAAGGTTGGAAATTTAGTCTTCGTTGGCATAGATTTACCATGGCTTCTGTGATATAATTTTTCTGTGACAGGGTTTAATGTAAAGTCACCTCAGAGACAGAAGCATGCAGGCATCAGCTGTGCTGACAGCACTCAAGGAATCCTAGGGCCTTGAGAGATAACAACCTTCCATGTTGTCTTCACTACTTCTGTTGAGTACATCTAACATCTTGCTTAATAAATTCTACTTCATTCATAAATACTAATTATTTGTACCTTGCTAGGTCAGGCACAACTGAGGACCCCATTGTTAGAAATTAAGGGCAGAATTTTACGAGTCAGAGAGCGGGGGTGGGGCCCGCTCACCAACGTGTAAAATGATGCGTGTGACGTCGGGGGGAACTCCCGATGTCACCACACCCGACTTAAATTTTCAGGAAGGTGGGAGCACAGCAAAATCAGCTGCACGCCCGCCGACCTGTCAATGGCCAATTGAGGCCATTGACAGGTTCAATTAAGTAATTAAAGGACCTGCCCGCCCAACCTTAAGGTTGGTGGGCAGGCCAGGAGCCCCAGCGGGAACTAGAAAAGACATGAAACCTCATCCACGGGTGGGATGAGGTTTCATGTAGGCTTTAAAAAATTTTAATAAAGATTTTCTAAAAATTATGGATATGTCCCATCTCATGTGACATTGCCACATGAGGGGACATGTAAGGGAAATTTTATTTTTCTATTTTTGTCTTTTTTACATTTACATACTTAGCCTCAGGGAGATGAGTGCGCTCTTTTGTGTGCATGCCTTAATTGGCCCGCCCACATAAAATGGCGGCGCACCTCTGATTGTGGGTGCTGATCGGAAGCCCGCCCTTACATGCCCACCCATTAACTTTCCCCCCGCCCTGATGGGGGGAAAATTCACCCCTAAGAATTTGAAACCTAGATATTTTAAGTAAAAGGGTTTTATACCCCCAAAACTCCTAAAACTTTACTCCTTGGCTGATTCTGGCTCCCATGATGATATTTTTTATCCTTTCACACCACTCCTCCAGGGATTTTGTTGATCTTACCCCCACTTTTCCTCTAAGCACTGTTTGGATGACTGGCTGGTGGAGTATACAGGCCAGCTGCCTGATAATGGCAACCGGAAGCCTGGTTCATTTGGAGAGGCTGGGCCTCATTAACAAAGTGACTGTGGATAGCAACATGCACTCTGGGGAGATTGCCAACTCCAATCCATTGTAATACTGAACAGTCCATCCAACCTTTGTGTCTGGGAAAAGATAGGTCAGAAGTGGGGGCACGGAGGAGTCTGTACTCTGGAGTGGATCTAGGAGTTGGCGGGGCTGAGCGGCAGCAGTGCAACTATGGGCTGACACTCCTACCCCTCCTGTCCTTACCAAAATTAAAGGTACTTACCTTTAGGCTCCTGTTTGGGTTGACTATGACCTGATGTAGGCAAAATGTGCATGGTGCATATTCCAGCCAGTTGAATCCTAAAATGTGTTATGATATAGCAGGTGGTAATTGTCAGGCTGACTGAAATCCAAAGGGAAAGTTGGTTAAGCTATCACAATGATTTGCAATGTGTATTTATTACAAGAATGTATGTGTACTGAAGTCAGAAGTAAAGATTCCAATACCACTTTTGGAGATCTTAAATATTAAATTAAAGCATTTATAAACAAAACAAACTTAAACACACAAGAATACAGTTTTACGTTTAAATTTGGTCTTATAACATTTCCCAAAAGATTTCTACTTAGTTAGATTCACAAATAAATACCCTTTCCCAGGCAACAATCCATATAGATTCTTAATCTATAAAACATGCATAATATGGGGAGGGGAGGTGGTGGTGTAATGGTACTATCACTGGACTAATGCTCTAGATACCCAGGGTAATTCTCTGGGGACCTAGGTTCATGGCAGATGGTGAAATTTGATTTAAATGAAAAACCTGCAATTAAATGTCTAATGATGACCATGAAACCATTGTTGTAAAAACCCATCTGGTTCACTAATGTCCTTTCAGGAAAGAAATCTGCTATCTGGCCTACATGTAACTTCAGACCCACAATAATGCGGTTGACTCTGAAATGGTCTAGCAAGCCACTCAGTTCTCAAGGACAATTAGGGATGGGCAATAAATCACTCAGCTGGTGATGCCCACATCCCATGAACAAATAATATTATAAAGATATTACCACAAGGCACCCACTGTTGCTATAGGGGAGGTATCTCACAGGGCTTCTTTCTCCCTCTCACTTGACAATGGAAATCCAAGGCTTGTAATAAAACCATGCTTTCTGGAACAACCAGACACTTCTCTGGGGTGGTTAGAGGCTGCTTCCTTCACAAGAGCACACTCTTCAAAACCTCACATGGCTGCACCCCTTACAGCTTTCGATCTTTTCTTAAATATGTTTTTTCCTCTTTCACCTTTAAACCCAATGTTCTTAACTTTCTTTGGAAGTTACCTTTCCCAGATTATAAAACTCTTTCATGTTGTCTTTATGGCCACTACTTTTGGGAAACATAAACTTAATAACTTTGCTTAATTCATTTATGAGCCTTGCCAGCTGTAAAACTTCCTTTCCTTTCCCTTTGAAATTCAACGGATAAAAATTTAACTCCTCATTTATCTCCTAATGCAAATTCCTATTCATGTTGTATTTACTTGTATCCCATTTTAGCTTGTCCATTTCCACTTCAAAATGCTTGCTTTTACACCTGACCCTTTGATGATTTAAACTTTGCAGTCTGACTGTGTCAGTTTAATTAAATTAGCCACACATACACACAACCCCACAAGCCTGCTTCACAGTATCCCACAGTAATATTGAAAAAATAATACTTTCTTTGCAAATGGCAGAGTCCTATTGACGTCATAGAACTCAACTTCAAATTCATAACATGGTAATCTATTCCCCCTATTCCAAGGATCATGGAAAAATGTCAATAACACAGAGATGGCAGGAATGGGGTAGTAAGTTCTTGCACAAACAGTTTGAAATGCAGCAGGAAGGGAGATGGAAGTAGTGTTACTCTTACCAAAGGTTAATCAGTCTTTGTTATAAAGTTGTGATAAGCATAGCAGCAAGTGATAAGGAGCAGGAACTCTGGCCCATGTTTCCCCTTCCTTTCCCGATGGAGCTCAGGATAATTGTAGCACTCCTACCACCACTGGACTGACATGAGCTAATAGCATGGAGTGGCAATCAAATTTTTGATTTCCTGGTTTGGCTGGCTCAGTTTGTTTACATACTTACGCCTCTACATAGATATTTTTTACCTTCAATAGGGTATTCCTTAAGATAGCTGCGTGACCAAATGCTTCGGAGTTTGATGTCACATGAAAAATGCCGAAGGCCATGTTGTTACGTGATCTAATGCCATGTGGTCAAACATCATGGAAAACATCCAACCAGAGTCGACAATCCTATTAGCCCCAATGTGTTAGAGTGATGAAAATTGGCCCGGTTCCTCCTCTAAGGGTTTCAGTGATTCCTGCCGCAATTACTTATATGTGGAGATCAGGTGAGGCTGTGATGTCAACTGCTTCCACACGTGCTGAAATATTTTCAACTTCTTTCAAAAGAGAACATTTGCTTTAATATAATATAACAGTAAAAGATATATTAAAGGATTGGTGGTGGTGGGTGGGGAGTGGGGGGGGAGTGCAGTTGGAAATACCTGATGTATTTTCCTTCAAGGTTAAAAAGCTTTTAAACCACTGCCAAGCATTGATTGGTTATAAGGCTGAGAAATAAGACTTACACGGTTAAGTCTGACTATTATTGATGTCTAATTGTCCCTTGTGTCTAGATGATTAGTTTTAGGGTCTTACCTAATCAGTGCATATGTTAGCTTTGGTGGCAGCAATAAACAAAACACTTAATCTTGGACTGCTAACTCCATTTCAACATAAGAGTCTTAGATAACAAGTCATGAACTTAAAATTGCTTTTTTATCATTGGCTGCAACCTTTCACTTCTGATTTGTAATTGAACTGTCTTCCTGGAAACTCAGTTGGCCTGGATATTTTGAACGAAAATTAATATTAATGCAAAAATGGTAAATATGGAAAGATCATCAGTAGAGACCTGTGGTTGTTTGATCCAAAAGTACAATCTATTTACACTCAACATAAAAAAAATGAAATGGGGTAAGAAGATAAAATGAAGAACTATACACCGCATGTAGATAAGCCAATCAAAAAATTATCTCGGTGTAGATAATTTGTGGATGCGCCTAACACCTCACAGACTATTCAAAGCAAGAGTTTTGCCTTGAGATATTTTAAAATAATGGATGAGGCTGGAACTCATCTAATCGCAAGCTGAAGTACCCAGATTTATGGAAATATTAAGAAGAATTGTCCAGTGGCATCATCGGCCTACTCCTCAAATTATTCCTCTGTCCTTACAAACTAATGTCTCATCTTCAACCTCCCTCTCTAAAACCTTTGAGTGTGTTGTCACCATCCAAATTCTTGCCCATCTTTTCTGCAACTCCAGTTTGAATCCCACAAATCGAGTTGATTCCCGCCAGAGTACTGAAACAGCCTCATCAAGGTCACAATGAGATCATGGTAAATTATCCCCCCACACCCTGTCTCCAGACATTGTTGACCACATCATCCTCGTTTAACACCTCTCCTCCATCATCCAATTGGGTGGGACTGCTCTCATTTGGTTCCATTATTATCTGTTCAGTATTAGCCAGAGATTCACCTGCAATGTCTTTTCTTCCTGCTCCTATGCTGTTACCGCTGGAGACCCCAAGGATCAATTCTTGACCACCTCATATTTGTCATCAACATGATGCTCCTCAACACATCATCCAAAAAACAATGCATGGTTCCATATGTACACTGACAACACCCAGCTCTAACGCAACACCACTTTTCTTGGCTCCTCCACTGTCTCCAATTTGCCAGACTGCTTGTCCAATATCCAATACTGGATGAGCAGATATTTAGCAACAACTTGTATTTATTTATAACATCTTTTATAGTAAAATGTCTCAAGGAGCTTTACAGGAGCATTGTCAAACAAAATTTGACACTAAGTCAGGTAAGGAGACATTTGGCAAAACTAAGTTTTAAGGAGCACCTTAAGGAGCGTCCAGCTGAACATTGAGAAGAGTAAAGCCATTGCGTTTGGTCCCCCCTCAGTAACCGCGACTCCATCCCTCTCCCTGGTAACTGTCTGAGGCTGAACCATACTTCTCGCAAATTTGCTGTTGTTCTTGTCCCTGAAATGAGCTTCCAATCTCATATTCACTCCATTACTAGGCTGCTTACTTCCACTTCCATAGCATCACTCATCTCCGCCCATGCCTCAGCTCATCTGCTGACAAAGCCTTTATTGCCTCTAGGGTTGACTGTTCCAATATTCCTCTAAGACCTCCCATCTTCCACCCTCCATAAACTTGAGCTCATCCAAACTCTGCTGACCGTATCATAAATGGCACCAAGTCCTGTTACCCATTATCCCTCTGCTCATTGACCTACTTTGGCTTCCATTCCAGCAATAAATCAATTCTAAAATTGTTACCCGTCTTCAAAATCCTCCATGGCCTTGCCCCTTCCTAGTTCTGTAACCTCCTCCAGTCCTAAAACCCTTTAAAATCTCTGCACTTCTCAGGTTCTAACCTCTTGCCCAATCCAATTTTAAACACTTGACCATTGGTGGCCGTGCCTTCAGCTGTCTGGGCACAAAGCTCTTGAATTCCCTTCTTAAACCTTTGTCCTTCTCTCCTCTGTAGAATACTTCTAAGAACCTACCTCTTTGACCAAGCTTTTGGTTATTTACCTTAATCTTCCTTTATGTGACTCACTGTCAAATTTTGTTCAATTAGAGTAAAGTCCTGCCGTTCGCAGATGTTATGTTCCCATGAAATCTCGCAAAGAGCGAAATCACAAACGAATAACATGCTTTACAATGGGAGTCAATTAGATATGTTCCAGCCATCCCAAAATTTAACATGTATAAAAGAATAGAGGCGATAAAAATTATTTTTTTCAATAAATTTGAGAGAAATTTACTGGAGAAATTGTTTAACAAAGCAGTAAAACAAGAGCAATATAAAATGTGTCACACTTACATACTGTGCTTTACTTGAGAGTGGAGGTGGAGGGTGTGAGTGAAGTGACTAATGTAGATATTGATGTGGCTTAAAAAACAATATTATTGTTGACTGCTTCACCTTATGCCTTTCAATTCTGTAAAGCTCTCAGTAAGGAGCAATAGCTGTGTCAATCACTCTACAAAAGACAATGCTTCTTTCCATCTTTGTATCACTGTCGTCTGTTTTTTTCAAATCTTGAGATGATCTTATGAGGTCTGCCATCATCTTGGGTGTAAAATGAATCTACTTAGGCTCTTCTTTCTGCTCTTATTTAGATCTACTTAATTTCATCAGTTCCACCAATTCTTCTGCAGAGAGTTCCTCTTGATGAGACTGAAGCAACTTCTCTACTTCATCTGTGACCAAGTCTTCAAATACCTCCTCTCCAACTTGTTTTTCCAACTCAACAATCTTGGTCACTTCAGCATCCACATTGGGGAGCCCTGTGAAATCATTAACAGTCTCAGGCCAAACATTTTTCCGGCAGGCATTTATGGCTGATTCTCTAACCCAATCCCATGAGTCCTTAGTTATCCCTATTGCTGTGAGGATGTTGAATTCCTTCCAGCAATCAAGGACTGTGGTCGAAGGGTTTGCATCCATGAGGTTGAGAATATAGCTGAAACTTCTATGGGTGTAGTAAGCTTTGAAGGACACAATGGCCCCTGGTCCATTGGCTGGATAGGTGAGGTTATACTTGGAGGTTAAAACAAAATGTCAGCATCTGGATGGCTCTCTAAAAGAGAGTGTAGATGTCCAGGTGCATTATCAAGGATAAATAGAACCTTGAAGGACAAAATCTTTTCCCTCAGATAAGTCCTGACCTCATGCAGAAAGCAATTCTCAAACCAGTCTTCAAATACTACTGCTGTAACTCAGCCTTCCAAAATAGTGGCAGATGAGACTTATTTTCCCCTTTAAGAGCTCAAGGCTTTTCTGACCTATAAACCAGCATTAGTTTACATTTAAAACCAGCCACAATGGCACATAGTAAGAACATTAGCATGTCCTTTGCAGCTTTAAAACCAGGAGCTGTCATTTCTTCTTTGGATATCTAAGTCCTATTTGGCATTTTCTTCCAGAACAGACCAGTTTTATTTGCATTATCTGCCTCGTAGCTTCTCTCCTCAGTGTATTCCTGTGGCACCTTGGGAAGCTCTTCTGCAGTTGCATGGTCAGCTGATGCAGCCTCTCCCACTGACTCACATTCTGTAGGCCAAAATGCTTCCTAAAATGATCAAACCATCTTGTACGGCTGAAAATCCTCTGGAAAGCAAAGGAGAGGCACCTTCTCTGCTACCTTCATCATCACTATTATCACCAGTAGCACCAACACTACCCTCTTTACTAACTGTTACGTGCTGATACAATTCAAGTGCCTTATTTCTAATGATTGGACCATTTATTGGGGTCCTATCTACACATTTATTAACTTCTCCATTTCCTCCAAGTGTGGATTTCTCCTACTTTAATCTGGCAGTATGATTACCAGAAACACTAACACTGGCCCTTATTTTATCTCCAGACTTCCTAATGTACCTAATTGTAGATACATTGACACTGTATTCCCTGGCCAATATGGTAGCATTGGCACCATTTTTCAGTCTATCTAATATTGTCACTTTTTGGACAAGTGTCATCACTTTTCTAAGACTTTTACTGCTTGGTTCTGACTCACTCATTTTTAAATACAGTACTGCACTGTAATGGGCTTAAAGATTGCCCAGATACTGCAATGTGATCAGGAATTAAATCACAGCAACAAGGAACATCCATGTGTAAACGGTGACAGACAAAGCATTCACAGTGCACACTTCCTACTGCAGGGACACCTTGCTTTTTTAAAATCTTCGTTTAGGCGGTTTTTCTTATTTTTGGTCCAGTATTTTCCAAAGTTGGCTCTTACAGTGCTTTTTATATTTAAAACCATGGATAAGTGAACATTTGGGCCCACAATGGACCATCTTGTGTACAAAAACTTTTGCATGGGTAAACAAATTCATGAAAGAGGAAGTCATGAACTTCACATGCCTTGGGATGTTTTACTGTATTAAGACTATATAACTGCAAATTGTTATTGTCAATCTCTGCTATAAAATCTCCTGACAAAAATGTCACTAATGGAAAAAAAACTCAAAGTAAAGCTAAATTTGACTTATTTGGCTCCCTTACCCAACCCAAGTGTTAGGTAGCATAGCGTGTAAATACATGCCAGAAACCTAAGTTTTCAATTATGTAATAGGCAACCTTGCATCTAGGTAAGATGATGGACAGGCAGATAATCAAATCATCTGGGGATGGAGTAGCTTCATATGGCACACTTTTTCTGATGGCTGAAGAGAACAATCCGTGGCAAACAGGTTCTGCCACAAGTGCCATATATGAAATGGTTATCAGGTGGCTTTTTGGGCTGTTTTTTTTTCTCCAGTGTTGGCGCCTGTTGTCAAGCCACTGTTGCCAATGGTGACATAGTCATGGTGGTGCGCAGCAGCCCACAGGTGATGTCTCATTTTCCTCTGTCGTTGGCTAGTGCCTCCTGGGTGCAAAACTCAATGTTCAGGGATTTCATGTCAGGCTTGCAAGCATCCTTGAAGCAGAGTTTTGGGCATCCTACTGGTCTTCTGGTTCCCGCTATCTTGCCACACAGAAAATCCTTAGGTATCTGACCGTCTTCCATCCTGCAAACATGCTCATGGCAGTGAAGTCACCTCTGTTTGATGAACACTAGCATACTTGGGAGATTTACATACGAACATATGAATTAGGAGCAGGAGTAGGCCACTCGCCCCCTCAAGCCTGCTCCGCCATTCAATAAGATCATGGCTGATCTGAATGTAACCTCAACCCCACATTCCTGCCTAACCCCGATAACCATTCACCCCCTAAATCAAAAATCTATGTAGCTCTGCCTTAAAAATATTCAAAGACTCTGCTTCCACCACCTTTTGAGGAAGAGAGTTCCAAAGGCTCATAACCCCCTGAGAGAAAAATATTCTCCTCATCTCTGTCTTAAATGAGCGACCCCTTATTTTTAAATAGTGACCCCTAGTTCTAGATTCTCCCACATCTGGAAACATCCTCTCCACATCCACCCTGTCAAGACCCCACAGGACCTTAAAGGTTTCAATTAAGTCACCTCTTACTCTTCTAATTTCCAGTGGATAGAAGCCCAACCTGTCCAACCTTTCCTCATAAGACAACCTGTCCATTCCTGTATTAGTCTAGTAAACCTCCTCTGAACTGCTTCTAACGCATTTACATCTTTCCTTAAATAAGGAGACCAGTACTGTACACAATACTCCAGATGTGGTCTCATGAATGCCCTGTACAACTGAAGCATAACCTCCCTACTTTTGTAATCAATTCCCCTCATAATAAATGATAACATTCTACTAGCTTTCCTACTTACCTGCTGTACCTGCATACTAACATTTTGTGGTTCATGCACTGGGACACCCAGATCCCTCTGAATCTTAGAGCTCTGCAATCTCTCACCATATAGATAATAAGCTTTTTTTTTTATTCTTGCTGCCAAATTGAACAATTTCAGATTTGCCCACATTATACTGCATTTGCCAGATCTTTGCCCACTCACTTAACCTAACTATGTCACTTTGTAGCCTCCTTACATCTTCTTCACAATTTATTTTCCTACCTATCTTAGTGTCATCAGAAAATTTAGCAACCATTCCATCAGTCCCTTCATCCAAGTCATTTATATAAATTGTAAAAGGTTGAAGCCCCAGCACTGATCCCTGTGGCACACCACTCGTCACATCCTGCCAACCAGAAAAAGACCCATTTATGCCAACTCTCGGCTTCCTGTTAGCTAGCCAATCTTCTATCCATGCCAATATGTTACCCCCTACACCATGAGCTTTTATTTTATGCAATAACCTTTGATGTGGCACTTTATCAAATGCCTTCTGGAAATCTAAGTACAGTGCATCCACCAGTTCCCCTTTATCCACTGCACATTTGACTCCTTCAAAGAACTCCAATAGGTTGGCTAAACATGATTTCCCTTTTACAAATCCATGTTCACTCTGCCTGATTGCCTTGAATTTTTCTAAGTGCCCTGCTATAACATCTTTAGTAATAGTTTCTAACATTTTTCCTTTGACAGATGTTAGACTAACTGGCCTATAGTTTCCTGCTTTCTGTCTCCTTCCCCTTTTGAATAAATTAGTTATATTTGCTATTTTTCAACCTACTGGAACCTTCCCCAAATCTAGGGAATTTTGGAAAAATAAAAGCAGTGCATCAACTATCTCACGAGCCACTTCTTTCAAGACTCTGAGGTGAAGTCCATCTGGACCTGGGCATTTGTCAGCCCGCAGCCCCAACGATTTGCTCAATACCACTTCCTTGGTGATTGTAATTTCCCTGAGTTCCTGCCTCCCTTCCATTTCCTGAATTACAGCTATTTCTGGAATGTTACATGTGTCCTCTATAGTTTAAGCAAAATACCTGTTTAATTCATCTGCCATCTCCCTACTTTCCTTTATCAATTCCCCAGACACACACCAATGCTCACTTTGTTAACTCTTTTCTTATTTAAGTATCCATAGAAACTCTTACTATCCGTCCTTATATTACTAGCTAGTTCTTTCTCATGCTCTAATTTTTCTTCCTTATTAATCTTCTTGTCATTCTTTGTTGTTCTTTATATCCTTTCTAATCTTCTGACCTGCCATCCATCTTTGCATAATTATATGCTTTTTCTTTAAGTTTGATACTGTCTTTAACTTTTTTAGTTAACCACGGATGGTGGACCCTCCCCTTGGAATTTCTCTTTCTCTTTGAAATATATATATTCTGTGTATTCTGAAAAATCCCTTTAAATGACATATCCCTTAACCTCATTTGCCAGTTCACTTTAGCTAGCTCTGCTTTCATGACCTCATAATTGTCTTTATTTAAGTTTAAAATACTAGTCTTGGGTGTACTCATTTCTCCCTCAAAATGAATGTAAAATTCAATCATATTATGATCACTGATACCGAGGGGTGCCTTCACTAGGAGGTTATCAATTAATCCTATCTCGTTGCTCAATACCAGGTATAGTATAGCCTGCTTTCTGTTTGGCTCCAGAATGTGCTGCTCATAGAAACTATCCCAAAAACATTCTATCAACTCCTCATCTATGCTACCTTTGCCCATCTGATTTTTCCAGCCTGTATGGAGATCAAAATCCCCCATGATTATTGCTGTACCTTTCTGGAAAGCTCCCATTATCTCTTCTTTTATACTCTGTCCTACTGTGTAGTTACAATTAGGGGGTCTGTACACTGCTCCCACAAGTGACTTCTTGCCTTTATCATTCTTCATCTCAACCCAAACCATTTCTACATCCTGGTTTCCTCAATTTAGGTCATCCCTCTCTAATGTGCTAATATCATCATTAATTAACAGAGCCACCCCACCACCTTTTCCTAACTTCCTGTCCTTCCTAAATGTCAGATACCCTTCAATATTCAGGTCCCAATCTATGTCATCTTGTAGCCATGACTCTGTATGGCTATCAGATTGTACTTATTTATTTCTATTTGCGCTATCAGTTCATCTGTTTTGTTTGAATGCCACATGCATTTAGATACAGAGGGTGGAATTTTCTGAGCCCGCTGGTGGTGGGTGTGATAGGTGGCATGCACAGAAAATATGGCAGGACCCACTTCACAATGGTATGAAGGCAGATCGCAATCTTCCGCTCAGCCTGCCGATGGCAGGCCACGTTTCCCCCCATTGGTCGGCGGGGAGCTAATTGTAATACATCAGCATATAAGTAAAAGGCCACCCCGCCAGGCTCTTGGAACCTCGCCATATCATCCGTCCGCATCGGCGGGAAAGCACGTTGACGTGTTTCACAACAACACACAGGCGACGTGCACTTAGCGGCCTTCACTTTGGGGGAACTGTGGTGAGGGAGCAGCAGCGTTCTCCACAGCTCACCCATTGTTTACAGGCCTCAGGGGCGCTGGTGGGAGCGGGGGAAACTGATGCCTGGCCCCACAGGTGACTGCTGAGGGGTGGGGTGGGTGGTGTCTGGGGGCAAGTGCTGGCCAGCCTCGGAGGTGACTGCTGAGGGGGGGGGTGGGGTCAAGTGCTGACCTGGCACTGCATCCCGCACACAGGCAATCGAGGTGAGGGGCAGGGTAAGCGAGGGAAGTGGCCACGCATTAGGGCGACTTGTATAAACTGATCATGCCTCCGCAACTAAGGCAGAACAGGCGCAACCACAGTGATATGATTGGGGTCAGGCTCCTAGCCTGCCTGCCCATGCAAGCAATGCAGAGACAACAAAGCGCCATTAAGCTCCATAGTTTACCCCCAACCCCCCACACACCACCACCCCCCCCCCACCACCCCCCCCCACCACCCCAGCCCCCCAAGCACAAACTTCGAGTCCACCACCACTCTATTGGACCACAGAGCAGTTGGACTGCACACGTTGTACAATCTCCTCACCAACGCTGGCCATGTAACAGTCACTGCTGGAGGTGCTCACAGCCCCTTGCAATCTCAGCATCCTGGTTTGGACCAGTGTCCCCCATATCGCAGGTTGACAGGGCAGCCATGCAGTGCACCCATCTCTGGCCATCCGAGGGGTGACCAGCACTGTCCGGGAAGCATTAGGATCGATCACACAGGACCAGGAAAGGTGCTAAGCACGGCCATGTTAACCACGTCTCTCTCTCTCTTTCATGTTGCAGGAGGACCACGTCAAGATCATGGATGACCTAGCTGTATGCCTGATGGCCTACAGAGACCATAGAAGATGGAGGAGAGTGCAACTGAGGTACCTGGATGCACAAAGGCAGGAGCAGCAACTTCATGCTGCCCAGGAGCGACAGCGAGCCGCGGCTGCTCGATGTCTAGTGACATCCCAGGGTCTATAGATGCTGCCCATCATTCCTGCCGATGACTGAAAACCAATATGTCTAGGGACCTGGTGGCTCACATCTGCCACACAGCAGGACTTGGCGCCAAGGAGACATGGAGGGCATCCATTGCCAACGGCTGTGAAAGTGACCGTGGCACTCAATTTCTATGCCAGTGGCTCCTTTCAGGGCCCCACAGGTGACCCCTGTGGGATTTCACAATCCGCCACCCACAAATGCATCCATGAGGTCACGGATGCCATCTTCTCCATGGCACACAACTTTGTGCATTTCTCCTGGGACCGGGACAGCCAGGATGCAAGGGCAATTGGATTCGCCCTGATCTCACGATTCCTACAGGTGCAGAGTGTGATTGACTGCACCCATGTGGTGCTCAGGTCTCCGTCACTATACTCAGTGGACTTCATCAACCACAAGGGCTTCCACTTACTGAATGTGCAGCTGGATTTGCGACCACCAGAAACTCATCCTGCAGATGTGCGCACGGTTTCCAGGGAGTGTGCATGATGTCTACATCCTGAGTCGCTCGTTGATCCCTGCAGTCTTCCAGGGTCCACAGAGGCTACAGGGTTGGTTCCTTGGGGACAAGGGCTACCCACAGAGGCCGTGGCTGATGACACCCGTGTGGCGGCCTCAGACTGCAGCAGAGTGACGTTATAATGAGGCTCATGCTGCAACTCGCAACTTGGTGGAGCAGACCATCGGGATGCTGAAGATGCAGTTCAGGTGCCTGGACCAGTCTGGTGGAGCCCTGCAATACAATCCGCAGAGGGTGTCACGCACCATTGTCGTCTGCTGTGCTCTTTACAACCTGGCACTCCAATGAGATGAGGAGCTGGCTGACGAGGAGATGGAGGAGCTGCATGTCTCCTCCGATGAGGAGGACATTGATGGGGATGAGGCTGAGGGGGTCCTTGGTGGTGACGACGACGGGGATGAGGCTCTCGCACTGGCTAGATGAGATAGGCACACTCAGGAGGCCCTCATAGCTGCCAGATTTGTGGAGGATGATGACGACATGCAGTGAGTTGTCCCCATAGATCCTCACATCACAGTTGTGAATGTTTGACTCCAATCTGGCTTATCTCAGTGCCAAAACCCTCTGTGAGAATACTCCTGTCGTGGAGAGGAAGTGGAGGCCCTAAAGGTCGCTCGATGGCAGGAAGATGATGACAACATGCACTGAGGAAACTCCATAAATCTTCATGCAGCTTTTGAGAATGTCTGACTGCTGTCTGGCCGAGAGTAGCTGGCTTGCACTCCATGATCAGGGCCATCTCAGAGTCGCAGCCATGAAACTTTAGATGCATCTGATGCTGTGTCTGCCTTCAGCACCTCAGCCCTTCTGGAGCTGGTGCACAGCATCACTGGTCACAGATGCTGGTGTGATGGGGGCCAGCCCCACCTTAAAGGTGCTGAGAGCACACAGAGAGAGTGAGAGAACTCTGTGGCATCTGCAGCAATGATCAGCACTACCAAGGTGCAGGCATCAGTATTGTTTCCAGGGAGTGTGAGGCTGGACCATCACTGTGGTCTGAAGGCTGCACAGAGCACAGAGAAGAGGCCCTGGACTAAGACACCTGCCTTTTATCTTGTGCAGAAAGGTATCACATCTGAGTGACAAGAACACTGCTCATCAGAACATGGAACGACAGGCAGGGTGACATTCTTGGGAGTTTATTGACAATAGTGAATATTATGTACAAGTGATTAATGCCTGTGCCCAGGCTGTGCAATTAATTCTCCTTAACTGTCCTAGCCCTGCCACTACATCTTAGTGCTCTCCAGACACCCACAGCGGAGGTGGAGGCAGCCTGCTGACAATGACACTCTGTCTGTGATGGTTTTGGCAGGCGTCTTCTGGAGGGCCGAGGCTTAGAGGGCTCTGGCCTGCTTTCAGGTCCTGCTGTGTGGCAGTGGCACCCTCCTCAGCCTGTGAAGCTGGATCTGCGGAGGTTACAGGAAGAGGGGAGTCAGATGGGCCGGTCACTCCCAGAGTCACCTGGGTGGATGACATCGGAGTGTGCACCTGCTGATCCTCCTCCCTATGGGTGCACGAGGGCCCCTGGCTGACTCCATGAGTGGAAGGGGTAGCTGGAGTGAGATCGAGCTGTTCAGCACCCCTCTCGCGTACACACTGTTGGAGGCCAACTATGGCATCAGCAATGGAGTTGAGCCTGCGCAGCAGTGCAGGGGTGGCATCCTGGACCAAGGTCTCCATGGCGGCCGACATCCTGCCAGTGTTCACCTCGGTGCGTTGCAATTCCGGCGCTATCACCTCAGTCTGAAGACGGATGGACTCCTCCATCGTGCCTTGCAATCTGAGGAGTACAGCCAACATCCCTTCCTGATGTTCCCTAGCTTGCCTTTGCAGCTCCAGCAACTATGACATGGTCGAGTTCATAGGCTCGTCATCTATCTCGGACTCAGCAACGTTCTGGCCTCCAGCAGTTCTCAAAGTGCCGGGTACCTGAGAAGTCCCTGCCTCCCCATGCTATGGATCAGAAAGTGAAATGTGCTCACCAGGTTGTGATCCCGAGGCTACTCTAAAGCTAAGTCCCACCGAGGTGTGTATCTCTGTGCTTGTGGAGAGTGTGGGTCAGCGCTGTGACAGGACTTCAGGAGGGTGCCTTCAGTTTCCTCTTCAGAGGTTTCTTCGGAACTTGCTTGGAGGTTCTGGGTCGTGGACTCTGTCAGCTGCTTCCCAGATGTGCCTGTGGAAGCAAGGGGAGTTAATTAGTGCATGGCAGTGGCCTGTGAAAGATGACACGTCACTCACGGCATGGTTGTCTGATGGATGTTGCACTGCTGGATCCTCACTTGGTAGAGCAGCACTGACCTCACCATCAGCACAGGACCGGTCCCGGTCATCACCGGCCAGCTGGATGGCTCTGTTTTCAAATTCTGTCAGAACTTTGAATTCCCGCATTCCTCCACCTGTCTGTGACCTTTCCCTCCTGTTGTGAGCCAGTTTGTTCTGCATGGATAGAGATGGGGAGAGTGTATCAGGACACCTGCCGGGGCAGATGACAAGTATGCCTGGCCTGTGTGGGTGGAGAGGGGTCACATGGACAGGATGAGGACAATGATGGTGTGTGTGAAAGAGTGAATGGTGATGTCCCTTGCACTGGCAGTGAGTGAGGGCCCTGTGGATGTGTGATATGTTTGTGAGTGTGTGAGTTGGGAGTGATGAAAAGAGTGACTTACCCTGGCGGAATGGAGGAGATCATTCATCCTTTTGCAGCACTGGGTGGCTGTCCTCTTCTGCAGGGCATTCGCACTGACCACCGCTGCCACCGCCTCCCGAGCTAGGTTGGTTGTTACCCATCCTGCGGCCAGAGCGTAGGTAGAGCACATTCCGGCGGCCTCCATGGCATCCAGCAGTCGCTCGAGGGACCCGTCGTTGAAGCTGTAGTCTTTTTGCCTTTGCTGGCCATGTCTCCCAGGCAGCGGTGGTGAGCTGTTAGCGATGAACACTTTGCTGCCTTTTAAATATGGCAGCCGGCATGATGATCAGCGGGGGTGATGGTGAGCAGGCGAATGAGAACCTGCCCACCATGGAAATGGCATGTTTCGCCAGAGTGAATATATAATGAGGCAGCTTGGGATGATACGGCGTGAAAATCTGCGGGTAGGTCTCCATTTTACCCACCTGCTATTGCACTTAGTGCAATTCTGGGAAAATTCAGCCCAATGCCTTTACTTTTGTCCTTTCATTATTTTTGTAGCATCTAGCCTTATCTGCTGATTTACTCTTAGGTTTGTACTCTCTGTTCTTTCCTGTCGCAGTTTGTTTATCATTTCCCAAATTAATACCTTTCTCTCTTGCCTTGTCTCTACTCCTTGGTTTACCACATTTTCCCAAATTTGATCCTTTTCCCACACTATTCAGTTTAAAATCTTCTCTACTTCACTAGTTAGGCAACTAGCAAGGACACCAGCCCCTGAACCACCACGGTTCAGGTGTAGACCATCCCAACAGTGCAGATCCCACTTTCCCCAGCATTGATACCAGTCCCCCATGAATCGGAACCCACTTCTCCCACTCCAGTCTTTGAGCCACGCATTTATTTCTCTAATCTTATTTGTCCTATGCCAATTTGTGCATGGCTCAGGTAATAATCCAGGAATTATTAGATTTGAGGCTCTGCTTCTTAATTTGGTGCATAGCTCGTCATACTGACTATGCAGAGCCTTCTTCCTCAACCTGCCTATGTCTTTGGTACCTACATGGACCACAACCACTCGATCCTCCCCCCTCCCACTGCAAGTTCTTCTCCAGCTCTGAGCATATGTCCCAAACCCTGGCACTGGGGAGGCAACAAAGCTATCTGGACTGTCACTTTTCACTACAGAGAAGTGTCAATCCCCCTTACTATAGTATCCCATACTACCACTACATTCCTGTTTGCTCCCCAACTTGGATGGCTTCCTGTACCACGGTGCCATGGACAGTTGTCTTTGAGAGCACTGTCACATTCCTGATTTTGTCCTTCAATGAGGTGTCCAGATTATGCTGCAAACAGCAAAGTTGAAAGAGGTTGAGCTTCCTTTCTTGATAGCTGTAAGTCATCCATGTTTCACAGCCATATAACAAGGTACTGCGAACACAAGCCTCATAAACCAGCATTTTGGTCCTAAGAGTCAGTTTGATGTTATTCCATGCATGTTTTTTGAGCTGCTTTCCCTATGCGTGCATTGAAGAGACAGATTGTCTGTCACCACAGACTCAAAGTAGCAGAATTTGCTAGCCACTTCCAGCAGGATGGTATTTAGTGTGATCAAGGGTGAAGATGTGATGCCCTCTCCCATAACTACAGTTTTATTGATGCTTATAGCAAGGGAGAACAAGTTAGATGCATGGGAGAGTCAATCCATGCGTCTTTGTAGCTAAGTTCCTGTATGAGTGACTAGCATGTCATCATCAGTGTAGAGAAGTTCTCTGATCAAGATGTGCTGTATTTTTGTCTTCACTTTCAGTCTGGACAGATGGTAGACCTCGCTGTCTGACCTAGTCTGTCAGCAAACTCCTTCCATACCTGCAAGGAAGACTAAGGTCAGGGGCATGGAGAAGAAAATACCAAACAAAGTGAGGGCTAGGACAGAGCCCTGTTTCACTCCATTTTTCACCCTGAAACTGTTGGAAGTAGTTCTTTCAATTATGATACTCAAAGTATTTCCAGTCTTAAAAACTGGCAATATCTAGGCACAAAGTGGCACAGATCTCCAACTGATAGCTTTTAAAAGGGTTTGATGTATGGCAGGCCAAAAAAGTCACCAACGAATTGGAAAAGAAACTGAAAACTGTAGAAATCTTTAGAATCTAAAGGAAAGACCATCAGATGAGGAACTGAGTGCAGCCAAGAAGAGCTAATAGAAGGAAACAAGGACTAGACCCATCATCTGACTTCCCTGTTCCTCTTAAGATTATATAACTATTTTATGAATCCACCTTATTACTTCTGACAGTCTCAACTACTATTATTTCATGTTTAATCATTTACATTTCAGTAACACAGCACAAACCTTTAGAGCATATCTAAGTAGCATTGATTCATCATTATTCATTAATAGTTGAAAGAAATGTCTTACAACTATAGAATAATAGAACCATAGAAGTTTACAGTACAGAGGAGTTAATTTGGCCCATTGTATCTGTACCATTGCCCTCTGTCTCTCCAAAGCCCTGTGCATTCATTTGCTTAAATTATTTATCCAATTTCCCCTTAAAAGTTTAAATGGTCTCTGCCTCAACCATTCCCTGTGGCAAAGCATTCTGTGCTTCAACAAGCCTCTGAGGAAATTTCTGCTAATCTCTCTCCTTACTCTCTTACAATGTTAATTCGATGAACCTTTGTCCCTGACTTCCCATTAGAGGAAATAGACTTTGATGCTCACTTTGTTTCTGCAGTTTTATTGTCATGCAGCCATTTGAGTTCCGTGTAATCACACACAAGTTGAGTAAAACCTCATCCTTAATTGGGTATATTTTATTACGGCTAGTTTCCACATGAATGATTTAACATTCTTTGCTAAACTACTCTCTGTCTCTACATTTCCATATTAGACTGATTAAGATCTTTGGCTGCTATTACATGACTACTTTCCATTGATGTGGAATGTTTTGTGATACACATTAACACAAAATAGGAAGTGTAACTTGGGGATCAAGCCTGTGATGTGCCTTTCAAGTATCGTAAAGTAGGCAGCGTCGTGCATTTGAGTTTCTCACTGGGTGCAGTATTGATCCAGTCTGGTGCGAAAGCACATTTTAAAAGTGCCCAGTTGAACCATCATGAATCATAAGAACTTTAAATATTTTAACTCTTTTAATGGTATTTGAGATGAGTGGCTCCTGATTACTACCAGCTCACATCAGTAAAAATAAGGCCATGGTGCAGAGTTCTGCAAATGCGCCATAAAATGGTTTGAACTGTGTCACTTTGTGGTTCAGTTCAGAGTAAAATCGTGAAATATTACAGCACAGAAATAGTCTATTTGGCCAATTGTAATTTGGAATTTGTATCCTGCTTTCTCCTGATCTTAAATATTCGAGTGCAAGTTGGCATAGCAGTCTAGCTGGGGTCTGCCAGCTGTACAGTGCAGTATATGGGTCTTCTTTGAGTCTGCTATTTGAGTATAATAGCAACAGTTTTGCAACAAGAGTACACCATTATGATCTTGGTGGAGGTGGAAGGGTCTGCAGAGAATCTGATGTGGCAGAGGAAGGGTAGCAAACAGGCTTACATTGAGATCGAAGGATAGAACAGATGTCTTATAGTGGGAGGATAAAGTTTTGATGCATCAGTCAGAACGTACAAAAGCTGTCCATCCATTTTCCCCATTACCATCTTACACCACATTATATGAAGAACATAACTTAATAGAATACATGTTGTGAAGTTGAACTTTTGGGAGTATGGATTGGAGAATCAACAATAGTAACAGTCAAAGTTAGAGTGTCACCTGCCAGCTGAATATCTATAACCCACTTCAATGAGGGGAGCACCTTTATTTGTAGCAGTTAAGGTCAACACTGCATGAATTTCTTTGTAGCTGAATCCTTCCAGGTAGCATTAATCAGCACCTATTCAGTATTGCTCATTGCTCTTCTATTCAGGAGGATTACAGAATTCATATCATCCCCAATGGAGGTATACAAATAGAAGGACAGTTAAAAGAAAGCAATTGATAGCATACATGTGCACTCCAAGCCTGAAATGAGACCTACCTCAATGTTATGATTTGGAAAGATTTTCAACCTATTAATGTCCAATAGTTTGTGATGCCAATCACCTTAACATGTATGTTATCCTGGAAATTGCCATAACACTTACCTAGTCATACCTAGCACAAAGGAAGATGGTTGTGATTGTTGGAGGTCAATCACTTCAGTTCCAAGACATCGCCGCAGGAGTTCCTCAGGGTAGTGTCCTAAGCCTAACCATCTTTAGTTGCTTCAGCAATGACCTTCCCTCCATTATGAGGTCAGAAGTGGGGATGTTTGCTGATGATTGCACAATATTCAGCACCTTTTGTGACTCGATACTGAAGCAGTCCGTGCCCATATGCAGCAAGACCTGGACAACATTCAGGCTTGGGCTGATAAATGGCAAGTAGTATTTGTGTCATACAAGTGCGAGGTAATGACTATCTCCAATAAGAAAGAATCTAACCATCTCCACTTGACATTCAATGGCATGCTATTGCTGAATCCCCCATTATCAACACCTTGGGGGCTACCATTGACCAGGAACTGAACTGGACCAGCCAGATATTCAGAAGCTTTTTCCTAGGGTGGAAGAGTCAATTACTAGGGGACAGAGATTTACATTGAGAGGAGAAAACTATAGAGGAGATGTACGGGGCAAGTTTTTTACGCAGAGGGTAGTGAGTGTCTGGAATTCGCTGCCAGAGGAGGTGATGGAAGCAGGTACGATAGTGGTGTTTAAGAGGCAGCTTGACAAATACATGAATAGGATGGGAATAGAGGGATACAGACTCCGGAAGTGCAAAATGTTTTAGTTGACGGGCAATATGATCGGCGCAGGCTTGCAGGGCCGAAGGGCCTGTTCCTGTGCTGTACTTTTCTTTGTTCTTTGTTCTATATAAATACTGTGGCTAGAAGAGCAGGTCAGACGATGGGAATTCTGCAGTGAATACTCACCTCCTGACTCCCCAAAGCCTATTCACCATCTACAAGGCACAAGGCAGGAGTGTGATGGGATACTCTCCACTTGCCAGGGCGAGTATTTCCAACAACACTCAAGGAGCTCAACACCATCCAGGACAAAGCAGCCTGCTTGGTCGGCACCCCATCCACCATCTTAAACATTCACTCCCTCACAACCGATACCCAGTGGCAGCAGTGTGTAGCATCTACAGGATGCACTTCAGCAACTCACCAAGGCCCTTTTAACAGCACCTTCCAAACACGTGACTTCCACCACCTAGAAGGACAAGGGCACATGGGAACAGCACCACCTGCAAGCTCTCCTCTAAGCCACACACCATCCTGAATTGGAACTATATCGCCGTTCCTTCACTGACACTGGGTCAATATCTTAAAACTCCTTTCCTAACAGCACTGTGGGTGTATCTACACCACATGGACTGCAATGGTTCACAAAGGCAGCTCACCACCACCACTGCAATGACAATTAGGAATGAGCAACATATGCTGGCCTACCTGACCACATCCTGTAGAAGAATAACGAAAAACTTTCCTCATGTGATAAGCCACCATGCCAGTCTTCATGGCTCAGAGCCATTTATCTGGATGGTGGATTGGTCATCTGGGTTAGCTCCTATTTCATTGTTCTACTGAAAGCACTAGTGGAGAAATAGTGGCAGTATATCCAGAAGCCACCAGTGTTCTTTAAGGCATTTTGATGCTGCAATAACCTCCCAAGCTGTCACTGTCTCTGCAGGTTATGAGATACTTTCATCATCTCAACCCTATATGCGGAAACTAGCCCTTGTCAACTGGGCGCTTAGAGAACGAACATGAAGCTCAGGAGGTGAACAAAAGCTTTATTAGTGGCAGACAATACGTGTTGGCATTAGTGTTTTGCCTTTGACAAAAGTGTTTGTCCAGCCCTCTGAGGTCAGCTCATCAGTCCATTATTGCCTTGATTTCTGGGAACAACACCTCCCCAAATTCAACTGAGAACATTAGTGGCCGTAGTTGTTGCTGTGCCAGAGTAAGCTGCTTCCTCAGCTTTCTAAAGGCTTCTGGATGTGCAAAGTTTCCCTTCAAAAGGCTTTCCTTCTCTCCCAGCTGCAGCTGCAGTAAGCTGGGAGAAAGTAGTAGTGGGCAGGTAGGCTTTGAGACCACTCTACCACAAACTGCCCAGAGGGAGATCCAATTTTCATGCTGACTTCCCAGAGCTTTGCACCTCCTCTTTCACTCTTATTTTATCTTGCTCTATAACATTTTTGATCATAAATATTGTAATTCTCTGCCTGTGGCTGAGCATAAATACAAGTCAAGCTGGAGTGTCATTTCTCTCCACTTTGATTCGTTAGTTTGTTTTCAGTCCTGTGTAATTACATTTCTATTGTCTGTTTCTGTTTATTCTGTAAGAACGATTGGTTTTGTGATGATGCATAGATATCCTCAATTTATCTCAATTGGTTCTTCACTGAATATTGAGGATGTGTGTGACTGAGCTACTTAATTACTGTATAATTAAGTACGTTTTCAGGCTGTAACACTTTGTTACCCCGACTACCAGGACAGAGGATACATTACAAAGACATGATTTATATCCCACAAGTGGGCTGACCTCACAACTCACAAGCAAAAACACAGCTCACAAGTCTTCATTATGTATTCCGTTTGTACCGTATGTTGAAAATTAATTAGGTAAAGTAGCAAGAAAAAGATGGTTTTAATGGTGCACTATAATCCTTTGTGGATTGATTCCAATGCAGCTCGAGGCAGTGTGAATGCTAATTAGACCTTTTCTTGTGTGGTATGAGTCTAGCCTTTTGCTCTTACTTCAACCAAGATGAAAAAAAACTATAATTGCAGAGCTCTCAAATAAAACAGAAAATACTGGAAATGCTCAGGTGGTCAGTCAGCAACTATGGTGATAAGACAAGGCTGAAACATTTGCAACCATCTTTAGCCAGAACTGCCACACGGATGATCCATCTCAGCCTCCTCCTGGAGTCCCTGGCATCGGAAAGGCCAATCTTCAGCCAATTCGATTTATCCCACGTGATATCAAGGAAAGGCTGAAAGCACTGTATACTGCAAAGGTTATGGGCCATGTCTCCTCTGTGGAGATAGAAATAGAATTAATCTTTCAGCACATGACCATTCATCAGAATTGAAATATCAAAGTTAACTGATGAACAACAACATTTATATGAAGGTGCTATTGTCACATATAATGTAGGTTCAGTATTAACTTAATGGAAAATGTGGCCACAAAGCTTTGAAACCATCAATGTGTCACAGGTGTGAGACGGCAGGATTTCCACTTGCCTAATTGCCCCAACACTGGCCTTGCCAAAAATCATGGGGTCAACTCATTTGCATATTGTTGGTTGCCACAAGAGCATCCTCCTGGACCTGGCACAGATTGTGTCATGGTTGGCCATACCATCCTCCTCCAACACCTCTCCATCATTCTTTAACTAGATTTTTTATTTTTTCACAGGGTGGAGATCCAATTAAGTCCAAGGCAGGAAGGCTCAAGGACAGCCTTCCTATCCAGAGACCAATGAGGCCCTTAAGTGGCTCATTCCACCACCACTGGTACTTAATAAGTGGTGAGCAGGGGGGTATTCCACACGGGCGTACTACCAGGAATACCCTTGGGGGTAGGGCTGGAACCTGGTAGAGGGGAGGGTCTCACTTGCCGAGGACTCCATGCCAGATGGAGGCACCCGCAGTCAGGAACAGAGAATCCCAGAGTAAGACACCCCTCTGACTTTCAAATCAACCTCAACCCTCCCCTCCCACTTTCAAATCAACCCCGCTGCCACAACCCCTCCCACATCACTAGGGCTTCCCTATCTGACAAAGATGAACCCACTCCACTCACTTTATTCCCGAGGCACCATCGTCAATCCTCTACCTTGATCTCGCTGCAGTACTGGCACTGGCCACCACTCCTGATGGTGCTGCCATTGGTGGGAAGCTGCCAGCCTCAAGAGTGGGACATTTTCCCTGCACCAGGGTTTCTGGTGAATTCCCCTCAAAGGAGCCAGTAACTCTGGCAACAGGAAGATAAGTGCCCAATTGGGACTTAATCCCATTGGGTCTGCCCAAAAATGGCCATGGTGGGGTTTCCACCAGTTTTGCAGCTAGTGGGCGGGCCTCTCTGCTGTAACAGTTAAATTCCACCTTATGGGAGGAATTTTCAACCTTTAGTCCCTGTCGAAACAATGTAACCGTTAGCGGGTTGGGAACCTGGGGAAATCTCCAATAGGTATTACCGCAGTTCTTTCACTGAGCAACAGTATCAGCATCCACTTCCGCATTCCCCAACCTGAGAAGGTGCGGGGAATCTGTCAAAGGAAGAATTTCTAACTAAAGGGACCATGACGGGGGTGAAAAAGGCTTAACAGGACATGGATGTTGAGGTTTCAGCAAACGTAGGATTGGACCAGGAAGGGTGCTCTTTGGCTGTCTCGCCCTGAACTGGAGCTCTTGCTGTAGGATCTGAGGGGCTACAATGAGGTGAACTCCACCAAGGATGGCAGCCAGGGTGGCAGCCAGGGTGGAGGTGTGTTGGTAGGGGAGTGTGGGGGGGAGGAAAGAGGACAAACTCTTCAGTTGAACAGGCCCAGATGGAAGTGACCAAGTCAGTCAGCAGAACAGTTGTTCCTCCAACCTGGAAACAGTGCACTGAGATTCAGGACTTCAGGAGGGCGATTAAGGTAAGTGGCATAACACTGAATTTCCCTGAATTCTCCTGTATGGCACTCTGTAGATCAAGACACGTTGCAGCTCCATTCATTCTGCTCTCCAAGCATCTCACCCTCATTTGAGCAGGCAATGTTCACACTCACCCTCTTCCTATTGCCCTCTCATACTCATGCCTCACCATCACCCTCCACAAGCATTACCCTTCCCACTTATCTATACAAGCCATTTACACTCAACTCTCATTTTGCTCCTAGCAGAAGAGAGCACGCAACTTTGCCTCTCCACAAAGATCTAGAGTGGGGAATGGGGGAGATGCCCCTTCAATGACAGGCACCTCGACAGCCACTAGCAATGTGTGCCCACCTGATCCACTGAGAAGGACTTCCTGATCCAGGAGGCTGCAAACATCAGCAATGACTGCCATGAAAGTTTAAGCCTTCTGGCATACTGGTGGCCACACATGTCAAGAGAGCTGATCCTCTGCCTATAGACCCCGTGTTGGGAGTCTTACCCCCTTAGAGCTGGATCTCTACAACCATCCCATTTGCTTTGTGGAGCAGCATGTGGCTGAGAAGGCTGGTGTTGCTGATCAAAGCCTTTCCAGCTTGTCAGTTTCACTGAAGGTCTTCCTGCTGTCCAGTTGCCTCAGTGACCCTGGCAAGTTGCTGACAGCTCGAGGAAATAGATGTACTGGCTGTCAATTCCAGAATGCTGGGTTAAAAGAGTACTTAGTTACCAACTAGAATATTTGAATGACTTACCCAAAAGTTCCAAAGTGGTCTCCCATTCGCCTGCAAACCGAGCTGAGTGAAACCCAGTAGTGAGCGGGGATGACATCGAGATCTCCACCCAATGACATGTTTAAGTCCCCACATGCACACAAACCCATCTTCCCTTGCCCGTTTAAAAAAAAAACCCGCTCTATTTCATCAGCATTTGTAGGAGGTCCCTGAAAGTGTAGATATTTGCAAGGGGTTGACCATGAGAGGGAAATTTGAAAATGACTGTCCCACACCTGTGTCAACAGCTATTTCCTACACTACCAACTCTGAGCTCAGCTGCCATCGCATCAAAAATTCAGTGAATTAATTTTGTCTCCCATAAGCCTGAACACTAAAATTTCCAAATTAAAGTTAAGAGCAGGTTCTACCGAGTGCCCTTTGGTTGTGAGACCCTGCATTTGCTAGTAATGCTAATTAATGTTCCAGTTTAGGATTTTTCTAACACTTGCCTTCAATTTCATGCCTAGGTGACAATTCCCAGAGTCAAGTTGAGTTCTTTATGAGCTTCAACTCGTTCCTTTATTCACTACTGTATCCAGGTTAGTGTGCAATTTATCAATTAGTCCCCATATATTGCTCTCTGGAGAATATTCCAGATGTTCATCATGTTCTCTCATCACTTCGGAAGAGCAGAAGATAGCACACTGCAAGACCAATGTGTGAAGGCTAAACTACTGAGTTAGATTTGTCTATAGGTGAAATAATACATTGAAGCAGAGACACAGCATGATACTAGTGGACGCAATAACCATATTTGTAAAATATGTGGTGTGTTTAAAACAAAGAAGTTCAAAATCCTTGCTCTCTATTCAGGAGGTTTTTTTTAAACCAACAGTCTCTGATATTTGCTCATGGAAGGGTGCCGATGGCCAAAATGTGTTGCTTACTTGACAGCATCTGAGAATACAACCCTTCATGTGAAATATGAATAGCATATGAAATATAGGAACAGCAGCAGGCCATTCAGCCCTTGAATCTGTTCCACCAGTTAATTAGACCATGACTGATTTACCCTTTGTCATTTGAAGGCCCTATAATTTGATAAACTCGGAATTGAAAACTTACTGGGGCTTTGTATTTGACGCACCATTCTCAGTAACCATCAGTAATCAAAGAAATTGCTTTAGAATCATCTTATGCAGATATAATCAAAATGTATCTATATTAATTAACATATTAAATGTCTGGTCAATAGTGAACACACTGCATGTTACCTGCTATAATATTTGCCTCATCACACAAGAACGTAAGTAGTATGAGCAGGAGTAGGCCATTCAATAAGATCAAGGCTGATCTTCTACCTTTGCTGCAACTTCCCACATTCTCTCCATATTTATGATCCCCTTAATATCTAAAAATCTGTATCATGAGTATACTCAACAACCAAGCATCCACAGCTCTCTGGGCTAGAGAATTAAAAAAATTACAACCCCCTTCGTGATGAAATTTCTCACCTCAGTCCTAAACAGCCGACCCCCTGCTGTGATCCCTAGTTCTAAACTGCCCTGCCAGGGGAAACATCCTCCTAGCATTTACCCTGTCAAGTCTCTTAAAAATTTTAGATGAGATCACCTCTCCTCCTAAATTCTAGGGAATATAGGCCTAGTCTACTCAACCTCTATGTATGGGATAAGCCCCTTATTTGGTTGCATTCCCTCTAAGTATATCTTTCCTTAGGTAAGGAGGCCAAAACTGTACAGTTACAGCCTGCCAACCTGAAAAAAAAGTTTCTTCCTACTCCCTGTTTTCTGTCCATTAACTATTCCTCAACTCATGCTAATATATTACCTCCAATCCCATGAGCCATAATTTTGTGTAATAACCACATTTGTGTCACCCTAACAAGTGTTTTTTTGAAAATTTAAATACACCACATCCATTAGTTCCCCTTTATCCATCTCACTAGTTACAATTAACACATTTCATAAACCCAATTTCCGTTTCATAAATCCATATTGACTCTGCCCAATCATATTATGATTTTCTAACTGCCTTACTATCACATCGCTAATAATGCATTCTAGCATTTCCCTGGGATTACTAGGATTAAGGGCAATAGTGCCCTATTTCCTTTCTCCCTCCTTTCTTGAATAACAGGATAATGTTTGTTACTTTCCAATCCATAGAGAATGTTGAGGAATCTTGGACGTTCTATAAGGTCAAAACAAATGCATCCACCATCTCTGCCTACACTTCTAAAAAAGGTGGCTACAATCAAGTTGAGGGAATTTGCTGGCTTTTAGTCTCATTTTGTGGACAACAACCCTCCAACACGCTGAGTAATGCCATAGTGCTGGTATAAATATACGAGTTCCGTGAGATAAAAGCTCTACTAAAGCTGCCATTAAGAACAAAACAAATGTGCTGTACATGTAGGTTAGGATCAGATCAGATCTATGACATGATCATGACCTCATTATCAGGCCAAAAGGATGGGAGTACCATCCTCCATTGTGGTTCAGTTATTACAAGCAATTTTACAATTGGATGCAATGAATTGCGAGCAAGAAAAGAAAATCCCTCATTTACTACTAACTCATGTACATTACTGCCAACTAGATTTTCCAATGCTCAAGAGACAAGTATTTTTCATTGTTGAAAGCATATACACAGTAGAAACCAAACATTTAAATGTTTTGAATGTTATGCAGATCTGTGGAATTTCCAAACATAACAATGTTAGCAAAGAATTGCTTGGTAACAATTATTCTTCAGCCATTAATTAAGTGCATGTTCATTTTAATGCCCTCAACAAAAGGAATTCAACTGGCTTATTCATCTCATTTTAAGAATCTAAAACCACTCAATGTGTTCGGTAACGAGTCATACGAGAGCCTGTTTACGGATCTATTGTTTGATGTTAAGATAAAAATGATCCATTAAAAAACCCATGGGAACTTAGATATATTTATTTGCAAGTTCAGTGAAAATGGACAAGCAATTTGAATCCTATCAAGATCAACTTACTTGGTCAACATAATGGGTGAGATCTTTGCAAAAGGAAATGCTTTACGCAATGTCAAAGGTGAAGTTGAAATATTCTGCAAATGCAATGGTTTGTTGAAAACATTCCACTGTGGTTTGCAACAATTAAATCCATTGGAATTGTCAAGTCTAGAGATAGCAAAGATATACTCGGTGAGCTAAAGAAGGGTGAGAGTCAGGCAATATTAAGGAAGTGGAATTAGGCAGTCTTGGTGATGGGATGATTATGTTGTTGGAAGCTCATTCAACACCAAGGCTGCAAATGGTTTGACTCAGCTTCAGACATATGCCCATATGCCAATGAGGGGGATGGAAATAGTGGTCATGGAGGGTGTGGCAGATACCAATGACAATAGTTTGGTCTTCCCAATACTTAGTTTGAGGAAATTTCTGCTCATCCAATACAGGATGTCAGGAAAGCACTATGATAAGTCAGAGGCAGTGGTAGGGTCAGGAGAGATGGTGGAGATATAGAGATGACAGAGTTCAGTGTACATGTGGAATCTACTGAGTTTTCTGACAATTTCACTAAGGGGCAGAATATAATGAGAAATAGGAGGAGGCCAAGAATAGATCCTTGGAGGACACCAGAGGTAATGACGTGGGAATTGGTAGAAAAACTACTGCGAGTCATTCTATGGCTATGATTAGATAGCTAAGAATGGAAGGTGAGAGCAGTTCCACCCAGCTGGACGATGGTGGAGAGACACTGGGAGGAGGATGGTGTGGTCAACCGTATTGAAGACTGCACACAGATCGAGAAAGATTTGGGGAGATAGTTTACCATGGTCACAGCCACATAGGATGATTTTTGTGAATTTAACAAGGACTGTTTCAGTACTGTGGTGGGCGTGGCAACCTGATAGGTTCCATTCAACAATGGAATTGCAGGAAAGATGGACGCAGATTGGGAAGCAACAATAGGTTCAAGGACTTTGGACATGAAAGGTTGGAGATGGACAGAGGAGTCAAGGGTGGGTTTTTTGGGGAGGGGATGGTGATGGCAGATTTGAAGTTGAGGGGCAGTACCTGAAGAGGGAACCATTAAGAAAATTAACTAACAAGGGAACCAGGAAGGCAAGTTGGATAGTCAACAGTTTGGTGGCAATAGTGTCAAAGGAGCAGCAGGAGGGTCCCATGGATAAAATGAGCTGAGAGAACACAGTGGAAGATGGGGTAGAATCTAGTGAAAGATATGAATTCAGGGCAATGGGGATCATGAAACAGAAGGGAGGTGGCAGAGGCAATTGATTGGATGATCTTGATTATTATCACAAAGAAATCCATGAATTCCTCAGACTTTTTATTGGAGGTAAGTATAGAGGAGACACTGGAGGGTGGTTTAAGAAGACAGCCTGTGGTGAAGAGAAGCCAGAGGTTATCTCAACATTCCAGAATGATCTTTGAATGGTGAGCAATTTTAGCAAAGGAAAACTGGACTCGATAGTTCTTTATGTGGTTCAATCAGATCTGGTGGTGGCTGGTTAAACCAGCTGTCCATTATAGAAGTTCAAATCAGCATCCCTTGGGCTTAAAGGAGCAAAGATGGAGAGTGTACTTGGGGGTAGGGTGAGAGAGGACAAGATTTTTAATGTAGAAAAGGCTGTCAAAGGTGGAGGAGGGCTGTGATTTTGCAGATTAGTTGTTGCAGAAATGCCATGATCAACAGTGGGCCGAAGGCTAAAAAGTTGGGAATTTGAAAGATAAGTGATTAAGTGATAAGTGAATTGAAGGGAAGTACTTTCCAGGGGAGAATACTGAAGGAAGTGGGGTCGGTCCATGGAAAGAGGATGTGGGTAGAGAGCAATATGAGGGAATGATGAGAGATGGCTTTATCTGTGATAGCATTGATGGGAATAGTGAGGTCACAAGATGGTGAGGCCAAAGGGGTGGCTATGAGCATGGATAAGAGAGCTTACAGGTAGGGAGAGATTTAGGGAGCAAAGGCAGGCAGTGAACTCAGAGGACACGGAAGAAGAGTTAAGTTGGAGGTTGAAGTCACTGAGGGCAAGAAATCAATTGTTGCAGAGGCTGAAGGAGGAAAGCGGAGATATATCAGTGACAAACTTGGTGTGATACTTGCATGGGAGGTATCAAACAAGCATTTTAAATGAGAGGCGAGAGGTGGAACAACATGAGATGCTCAAAGGGCAGGTTGCGGCATGAAATTATCACATTCTGACATGTTGGGAGCAGAGGGTGGTGTGCAATAACATGCAGGAAGACCTGGGATTCTGGGTTTCCCCAGTTTTAACTCCACAGTGTGTGTTTTTTGGCATTGGCAGATTTTCTGCCTGCAAGTCAGTAAGACAGACAGGCTTGGCTTTCAAAACAAAAACTAAAACAAAAAAAAGAAACTCGAAACGTCAACTGTGTTCCTCTCCACCGATGCTGCCAGACCTGCTGAGTTTTTCCAGGTATTTTTGTTTTAGTTTTTGTTTTGGATTTCCAGCATCCGCAGTTCTTTGCTTTTATCATAGGCTTGGCTTTCAGTCAGGTGGGGAGCAGTCCAGAGGATACTAGAGGATCAGGTAGGCCTGATCTCTGAACTGGGGGAAGGGGCTTGATCTATGACTCTGGAATGCTGTGGTAGTTGGGAAGACGGTAACATGTGACCCCAGGGTGGGGGGGAGTCCTATTTGTGACCTGGTTTTGTGGGGATGGGGATCAATCCCAAGTACCAGGAAGGGGGGTGTCTGATAACTGACAGTACAGGGGGGGGGGGGGTGTCCCATGACCCCAAGTGGGGTGGGAATGATACCTCACTGCCCAATCCCAAGAGGGATTCAATCCCTGACCTCAGGTGGAGATGCAATTTGTGCACTGGGCAGGGGCGAAGGGTGGGATCTGAGGGGATGAATGGGAGAGGTCTGATGCTGGGAGATCTCGGAGTGGGTGCAGGAATAAGAGCTCCTACTCTTCCTAGCCCATAAGGAGTGCTGCTTTCTTTGCCTTTTCCCCAGGTTGCCCTTGCCTTATTGCAGCTGCTGGGATTCCAGAAGTCTCAGAAACCCGTCTGACCATGATTAAATTTCCAAAGTAGGTTAAATCCAAGACTTCCAGCTTCACTGGTGGATTTAAAATGCCAACTCACCTCCTGGGATACACCAATCTCACCTGAGTAAAAGCTGTAATGGAGGAGCTAGCTTCCCAATATGCTTTTTTTTTTGTCCATTTAACCCTCCACCCTGCATCCAATCCACTCACTTACCCATATGAAATCCCCTCTCCACCCCAGGCTATACCACCACTATGGCAGTTTGAGCATGGCAAGTGGAAGACATAACCAAGTGGGGAAGTGTGCACCCTCAGCCATATCTCTGTTGCACCATGATGTTGATTATAGCAACAGCCTTGTTCACAAGTGACCGTACTACATTCTAGCAGGTCCAGTGAGTCACTGCAAGGAATGGTGAGTGGGAAAAGGAGGTTGGGCATGATTAGCTCCCGGCAGGTAAATTGGGCAGGAAGGTCAAGAGAGTAGGATGGGCAATTGGGATTGCAGCTTATTAGAAGGCACTAAAACATGCCTTGATGCATCCCATGAAGGATCTCGGGAGGCACATTTTCAAATGAGTTGAGCATGGGATGGCAGGAGAGTAAGGAGGATGATGAGTGCTGAAGAATTATGTTTGAGGGAAGAGTACCTGAGGGCAGAGAAATGAAAGGAAGTGTGATGGTGTGAAGGAATAAAAAGAAAAAGGGAGAGGGAAGGGGGAAATAGAAGTGATGGGCTCAGGTGTGGAGCAGCAGCCAAAATACACACGTGAACATACATAGGGAAGCTAAACTTCTCACATGATTACATGCAAGATCAAGATAACTATGTTCTGAACTACATGGGGATAGGGAGGAGGAAACATATGAGAAAACTAAAAGTCAAGTCAGGTGGTTTGATAAAGTTGATGCAGATTGGCTGGAATCAACGACAAACTGATGTCCATGTGTCAAGACAGGTGAGAGAGACCGGAGGCTATTCAATGGGCAAAGCATTGATGCAAGTATTTCCATAAATTTAAATAAATGTACATATTGAAACAGTTGTTGCTGGTGCCTAGACTTCCACATGAAGAAATAATTAGTAGCCAGGCAATCACTGGTGCCTGTGGATGGATCCCTGGGAATCACTGATTAATCAAAAAGATGCAACAAATGTGCTGCTCTGTCTGTCTGTCAACACTCTGATTGTCAAATTGAGAATCACAAATTATTTTAGTGAAACTAGTTTGATAATTTCCTATTAATTTTTAAAAAAACAGCCTGTTCCATGATTTAAAATTAATTCCCTAGGTTGGTCACTGCCAGTTCCAGCCTCTGCTCCAACTACCAGTAAAATAAGACTGGTAGTTTGACAGTCAGGCAGCCTGAGTTTGCTGAGCATGTCCCTCATGAAAGTCTCTACTGCATAGCCTTCCATGAGAAGAATAGTATTAATTTGTTGGCTGGGGGTGGGGGATGGTGGATCAATGCCATTAGCCTTTTATTCAGACGCTGTCCCGGTTAAAGTGGATGTGAATTATTGACGGCAGCATTTCATCTGAAGGCTGGACCTGTCTAACACAGATCTGTTGCACCAGCAAGCAAGCCCATTGCCAATGCTGTAAGATCCTAAACCACCCCCACCCCCTGCCTTTAATCAACAGCCCCGTCCTCCTGAGATCTGTCCAGGAGCCCCCAGGGTCTTTTGAAAGCCAATTTCCTGACAAATTTTTTTGATGTACACACTATACAGGGTTTTAATTTTTTTTCCATTCATATTGGAGACTATGTTCAAACGATGCATACGAGAAGGAAAATGTTTGCATGAACTCAGGCTTTGGGTTTCTACCAGGACTACATAGTGCAGGTAATTAAATACAAAAGCCACAACAAATATATAAAATGGAAATTGGACACCGTTTCTAACACAGCTGTTTTCAAAACAGATTCTAATAGTCTTATTTTTTGTTGAAGTGCCATTTTAAAATGTTATAATTTAATATTTTTTATTTGTTTACAAAGTATTTCCTACGTAGCATTAATTAATATTTTTCCTTCAAATAATTACAGAGAAGTACTCTTTTGAGACGTTGCAAAGGGACATCTTGGATGAAGTCTTCAAAGAAAATCACTCATCAGTTATGTACTCATGCTGAATTATAATCATTAATAGAACCAGATAATACCTGCAACACGGTAATGATTTTCAAAGTCATCTCATTACTAAATAAGACATTTGGATCTGACAGCTGTGAGCACACTGTCAATTTATAAAGGACTGATTAAAACATGAGGAACAGTTGGGCTGCCTCAGCCACCTGTTTTAAATAATAATCTTTTCCACAAAGTACTTGATGTGTCTAATCATGTCTCTTTCCATTAACGTTTCCTGTGTCTGTCAAAGAGAAGAACCTGCAATCTTTATGTAAAAGAAAGTGAAGGACTATTAAAAAATACACAGCAAATCATGACGACTTAGTTCTTTGACCTCCAGACTAACCTTTTCTACCACCTGATATTAATCATAAATTACCTTTCAAGACCTAAATGAAAAAAAAGTTGTCTTGTACTAAGGTAGTGAAAGTCATTTTCTTTCGAATAGTGGTTTGTTATATTCATTTGTAACTATATCAACATGAAGGATGCTTTCACATTTTTGGTAACGTGAAAAGAGACATCATAAACTTCAAATGTCTGTTATACAATGCATGGAGTGGATATTGTTAAATACAGGAAACAATGAAATATCATTAGTGTTAATCTACAACATCACACTAAGTACACATAGCCAACAAAAGTACAACTAGTAAATCAAAGCTGCTGACATTTTGTCATAAGGGTCACTTTTATCTCCTATTTTTCATACATGAAACTAAAACTTTGGAGTCTGTGGAAAGAAAAGTATGATAAATATTAAAATGACATTCTACTTCCCTGCATTCTACTCTCCAGCTGCCCCCAACCCATCCACTCAGCTGTTCTTTAATATCAGGTGTGATTCGATCGTTGGTGCAGACTTACATCTGTCAAGGATATTATTGCTATTTACAACAGTTACTATAAATTACTTCTATATTTTATCTTTGAGGTACTTCAACTTTGTTGTACACTGTTGCGAGAAAGAACCTGGAATTATATTGGGCCTTTCACATCCTTATGACATTTCAGATTGCTTCATAACTCATAGTTCACTTATTACATGGAGGCACTGTTACATGGGCAAAAGTGAAAGCCAATGTGCAAATAGCAAGGTCCAACAAAACAGCGGGATAAATTAACAGTTAATCAATTTTGGCCATGATGGTTGAATCATAAATGCCGACCAGGACACTGGGAGAACTCCCTTGCTCTTCTCCAAATGGTGCGACGGGGTTTTCTAAGCCCAATTCAGTGGGCAGATGAGGGCCTCAATTTAATAACTCATTTGAAGGACAGATCCTCCATCAATGCAGCACCTCTTCAGTTCTACATTGAAGTGTCAGGCTAGCTTATGCACTCAATCTTGTAGTGGAGTTTGACTGCAAAACCTTCTGACAGATGGGTGCACGTGCTACCCGAGAGAAGGCAGCACATTGCTGTATAAAAATAACAAAGATAATTTTACATAGGTGCTAATTAGAAGATATAGATAGTTGGTAAAAGAAGTAAATGTGATGTGAGGAAATTTTTTTCACCTAGAGGGTGGTTGGAGCCTGGAAAAAACTTCCAGAGAGGGCGATGGAGGCAGGTTTAATTGAGGTATTCAAAAGGGAATTGGATTGCTACCTGAAAAGAGAGAATGTGCCAAGGTTATGGGGATAAGGCAAGGGAGAGGGGCTAGGTGGAATGCTCTTTCAGAGAGCCAGTGCAGACTCGATTGGCCGAATGGCCTCCTTCTGTATTGTGGGGATACTGTGAACTTTCTCAAATTGCAGTTAGTTTGGATTAGATGAGCAATATCAGAAATACAGAAATTGCAGGGCAAAATAAAATATATTCTTTCAATTAATGCTGGTGAATACTGCAAGACAAATGGTCTGCACTTGAAAGATTAACCTGTATTTCCTTTGTTCAGGTTCTATTAACCCTCTGGGATGTTTCCAGCATTTTCTGTTTTTATTTCAGATTCCAACAAATGTAGTTTTCCTTTTATAAATTGTAAATTGCACCAGATGCTTTGAAAAACTGCAAAGTTTAAATGGAAAAATGAACTTTCAAGAGTCCTTTGATCCAAAAAACCAAACTATCAACTAGATACAGTAGTTGGGGTCTTGTTCCAGGTCTGTTGGCATTAATCCTCCTGCAAGTAAAAGTCATCATGAGTACTAAAGATAACAACTTTCAACTTTGGAACTGGGGAATTCAATATAGAAGAGAAAAACAGTGGAGTAAAATTTCACCTTTACCGAGTAGTATAACCTGAGCAAAATGGAGGAAAATCCAGCAGGGATGATTCTATGCCAGTAACAGATACCACCTGACTTTTCTTCCATTTAAACTAGGCAGGAACCCAATTTTCCCTCCTGTGCTCTGTTCAGATGTTGCACAAAACTTAGGCAGTAAAGATGAAAATTTACCTCTGACTTTTAACCAAGCTTTGCTTTGTAAAGACACAATCTGCAGAGGGATTAATAAATGATGTTCAAAATCTTTAAATCACATCAGTTAGCAACTGGAATCTTTTTTGTCCTTCCAGATGGCTTCTCCCTTGGTGAAAATCTGTGCCCATTTTTTTTTAAGGTTAGTCTTACAAGATAATTTTGCGCAAAGGCAATTAATGTATCTTTACCATTGAAGTTATTTGCTTAGTGAAAGCTTTTTAAAAGATGCATGGGGGGAACTTGTAGAAGCCCATTACGATCTTAGTTCATATCTTCTAACATGGCACAAATGATGGATTAAGCCTGGGACATTCTTAGTCTGTAAGAAATTAGTTCCTATAGTGAGCATTGCATTTAACAATTATGTCACTCAAGGAACTACAATTTTAATTGTTCAATATTTGAAGTCTCTATACTCAAATATTTTGAATCATAATTATGCCTTTCTACTCAGCTTGTATATTCCAAGGGTCAGTATTTTAAAGTTGATAAATATTGCTTTCACACTGTAGAACTCACCAATTGACAGAAAAAGCAAAAGCCTTAGCATCTGGTATTCTCACCAAATACTCAAATCATAAAAAAGTCTGAAAATAATTGTGTAAGGTTTTCATGAAACCACTAGTAATCAATGGCGTACATGTGTGGCAATGTCAGCATTAAGCTGGGCCCAAATTGTCTTTTGTGAACAAGTCTACACTGAGTTCTTACTCTGCGCACTCTAGTTGTTGTGCACAATAGACTGACGTTTCTTCACAGCAAGAAATTGCTTACAATTTGTGTTATAAAAAAATACAACAGCAGCTCAATAAAAAATGTGCATCAGGAAGTTTAGCAATCCTGACTGGTTTTAGCTCTGTTACATACAAGATGATGAAAAAATCCAATTTTCACTTGCTCTTCTTTCAGTTGAAATACAGCAGCCATTTCTGAACGTTAATAGGAGAGAAAGCTGCAGCAGCAGCAATCAAAAATACAATGCCTTATTCTTGGAAGCAGAGTTTAAAACAATGTGCTGATGTTGGAAAACTCTTTTGAAATCTAAAACTTAACATTCTGGAGTTTCCATCCAAAAATATTAAAAAAAACAATGAATGAAAAGGAGAAAAGTTCAAGTTATATTAGTTAGCCCTTGTATGGAATACAATCCAGAATTTAATGGCATTCCTTAATGGAAGTGAAATAGCAAATACTGCCCTAGTCACCTGCTTCGAAGGACCTGGGTTGGGCTTACCCTTGAAGGCTAAAAGCTGGGTTTTTCTTTGTTGAATTACTGACTATAGAAGCTCAACGTGAACTCAGTGCTCTGAAATATCAGTCTTAGGCTAGATGGGCTTAGTCTACCATGACAGTTTTAGTTGCTACACAGCATTGGATTTTCCTCACTTGGAAGTAGGTTGGCTACAGATGGCAAGAAAAGCACCTGGAGTCCATTATGAATATGATGAAGGTGCACTGAGGAAAATTAGGTGGGTTCTTGGGGGTATAATGTCAAAGAGTTTAAGAACATTTCTAATAATAACTTCTAGCAGCAAATCCTGTTATTTCTAGAGATTATGCAAGCAACGTGGCATTATTAAACAGCTCTGTTTCCTAACTGCAATGTTCTATCAATGAGGCAAATCACTGCATATCAGAAGCGTAACAGTCAAAACAAATTCAAACTCGAGTCCAATGACATTTGCAAACTAGACAAAAACAATCCAATCATAATTAGAAAGTGAAATAATGTTTATGCAGATACTTTATTATAAATAGGAGTGTTCTCAGATGATTTGTTCTAAGCTGCAAACTGAAGGGGCATTTAAGGACACAAAGCTAAAAGAATGAAGAGACATGCCTACTTGCAGCATGTTTCCATTGAAGAAACCAGGAGTCATCTAAACTCATTGTACACAGTATACAGAATACATACATTTTCAGACATTTAGAGCTTGGTCACCAGTACCTGTAATCTCGTGAGAATATATTCCCACATAAAAGTTTTTAAAAGCAAACATACAATCATACATTTGTTCACATAGTTTTAAAAAATACTGCAGATAGTGAAAGTCAACAATTTTAAAGTCTGAACATAAATTAAAAAGTCTAGAATAGTTCTTTCCCACTTGAAGCTTAAAGCACTTTTGTGGCATTATTTCCATCGCATCAGTTTTAACTTTTGAGTTCAGATTCTGACACGTGAAGCACTTTTCCAAAAGCCTGTAGGAGGAATATGATTGACAGTACTCTCAAGTGTTCTGAATTTCCCCAGTTTTAGGCAAAAAGATCAAAATAACCCACTTTCAAAGCACTTTCCATTGGATGCTAAAATATTCATCAGCTTAATTCACCTTTTCTTAATGCTTTGAAAATCTTCTTTGGAAGAGGCGACTGGGAAACATAAGCATAACAATGTAAAAATCTGAGGTAAAACCCTTTGAGAGAGTGAGATAAAGAGCTTGAACGTCAGGATATAGTTCTGTTGTATCCACCATTTAGATGTTTTTCAAGCCAGAGTTCAGCCAACTGCATTGTTGATCCAAATGTACTTGCTTTGGACCCTAAGCACATTTTATATTGCTTAGGATCTATATTAGGATCACAGTGAACAGGGTGGTAAACATGGACAACCCCAATTTCCTGGCTTCTAAAGGCATTCAAGCCAACAGAGATCACTTTAGTAAAAAGGTCCACATCTTCTAATCCCCAACCCTGAATGGAGGTATCAAACCCACCAACATGCAATAAATCGCTTTTGTATATGCAAACGATTCCAAAGCCATAATCCCGCCAGAAACCTGTCTTCTTTGTGAAAACAAAGTTATTATCATTTACTGGGTTACCACCATAAACTATTTTTGGATCATACTGACTAAAGATTACAGGAAAATAAACCTGTTCTCCCTGAATTGTATTGTCTCTACATCGTTGCACAAAGTCTGGAGTAAAAATTAAGTCGACATCGCAGAAGAGCAGCAAACTGTCATTATGAAAAGAAGAGGAGCCCATCTCTAGGGCTAGACCCCTGGAGAACTCCCCTTTCATAGGGAGAATGGTCATATCTGCTTTAGGATATTTAAGGTTAAGTTCTCTCATTAACTCCATGTGCTTGCCTTTATCGGGGATTGAATCGGAGTTGAACAACAATATGAATAGTTTTACATTCTGCTTTGGAATAAGGCAAGTCTTCTCAAAGTTCTCCATGAACCGGACAAATGTATCATACCTTCCAGTGAGAGGGACTAGGATGTGAACTTTCTGGTCATTGCGTGGCTTAAACTCTTTGGTGGTCTCTGTGAATTGGAATGGCGAGAAGATCTTCAGTGAGTTTGAAAGGAATGAGAAAGACTGAGAGTCGCTGTTTATGCTTTCTGCAAGCTCTCTGGCATCAAGCTCTTCAGCTTCCTTCATGAATGCTTTACTGAAAGATTGTTGAATGTAGGCATGGCGTCTTACGGGAACAGTTACCTTTCTCCCCTTGTGTTTCTTGTAAAGTAGCAACAGATCCATGATGTACTCTGCTCCATGCATGGGATTAACTCTGCGATAGCCATACTGAATTTCTTTAAATTCAATCACACGCCCCCTCGTCTTAGAGTTCCAATTGATCATCTCCATAACCTGCATTATTGTGTCATCCAGCGCTGCACGCAATGCACTGTTGATACCCTGACGAGGGATTTGTGTTTCCGCCATGCTAAAAAGGTGTTTCCCAGTCAGAAATTCCCATTCAAGGACTTCATTCCTGTCATGAGGCTGGAAACGCATAAAAGATGGCATCATTCCAAGTTGCTGATCCTCCTTGCGCACTTCAGTGTTGCTGAGCTTGCTCATAGAGACACTTTCGCGATGCAACTGAATGGTCCGATGGCGTAGTTCTGAAACTTTACGGGTCAGCAAGTAGTTATGTAATCTATACTGATAATCAGGTCTTTTGTTCGGATGGAGTGTTATCGCATTATGAATTTTGCTGCTGCGCAAATCCTGAATGTATCCCTTCTTGTTGTGCTCATAGTTCTCATAGAACAGCTGCTGCATCTGAGGATTTGAAAAAAATAAGTGTTATTTTCTTACTATAGTTAAGCGCTGAACCAGCACAAGAAAACATCAGGACAATTTTGTATACTGCTGCTAACACAATATTTACCACTTACGTTATACTGTCTTAAAAGAAATGAAACAAACAAATTCCACGGAATGATTATTTCTAGGTAAAATTCCGAGGTAGTCAGGAATAGCCTGCTGCAAAGGATTTGGTAAAAGCCCATTGTGATAGCCACCTGCTGTGGGAACTTCTGCAATACATTTTTTCACACTGCAGTATAAAAGTCTGGTGCTGAATGCTGCTGTATTAACCACCCCTTAATCAACATTCAGCACCAGCCCGGATAATGATTTTTAAGGACTTTTGTGTAGCTACTTGCTAATAGACCTCACTATCGATGCCAGTGGTGGTTCTCTGCAGAAAAGGGAAACCCAACGTGGGAAAATATATTAAAACTAAAATATTTCCTACCCATTACATGTTCTTCACCCATAATTTTGTCCTTCTTTATTCATAATTTTACATTCAAAGGATTCTGCCTGCACTTATTTTCTCCATCTAAAAGTATGAAGGATCTTAATTTTTATGACAATCAATATTTGCTCTAATGTTGTAATTGTGACATTTTTGTTTTCAAATCTATTCAATTATTTGCAGTTCTGCTTCTAAATTAAATAACCTTTAATAAAAATCGTGCACTCTTTTCTTTAGATTACGACAGTTGAGAGGAAAAATAATTTGAATGAATATAAACCCAATTCAGAGAAGAAAACTTAAAGTCATCTGGCACCATGCTTGTCACTGGAGGCAAGAAAACAGACATGACAAACCAAAGGTGTCCAAAATAGATGAACAATTCCACACTGTTAGTATATTGAAAATCAGTGTAAAGTGTGCGACCAGAATGGTGTTAATGGATCATTAATTGGTCAAGCCAATAAGAACATAAAGTAGGAGCAGGGGTAGACCATACGGCCCCCTGAGTCTGTTCCGCCATTTAACACGATCATGGCTGATCTTCAGCCTCAATTCCACTTTCCTGTCTGCTTGCACATCCCTCAATTCCATGAGACCAAAAATCTGTCCATCTTGGCCTTAAATATATTCAGTGATGGAACAGCCACAAACCTCTTCGACTCGGCCACTTATCTACCCCCGGTTTGTATTTTCTCCAGGCAGGAGAAGTTACCTCAGAGTGTCTATGCTGTCGAACCCCTTCAGAATTTTTTATGTTTCAATGAGATCACCTCCTGTTCTTCTAAACTCCTGAGAATATAGGCAGAATTTACTCAGTCTCTCATCACAGCACAAACCTCTCACCCCAGGAACCAGTCTAGTGAACCTTTGCTGTACTGTCTCCAATACAAGGATATCCTGCCTTAAATAAGGAGACCAAAATTCTCACACACTCCAGGTTACATTTGCTAATTTCCAATCCGCTGGGACCATTCTAGATTCGACAGGATTTTGAAAAATCATAACCAGTGCATCCCTCACCTCAGCAGCTATCTCCTTTAGAACACTAGGTTGTAGGCCATCAGGTCCTGGGGATTTGTCAGATTTAGTCCTTCAGGTTTCTCCCAATACTTTCTCTTTGTTGATATTAATTACATTAATTTCCTCACTCTTATTAGCCCCTTGGTTATGCTCCATTTCTGGTACTCAATTTGTGTTTTCTGTGGTGAAGACAGAAAAATATATTTGTTCAACTTGATTGGTCCAGTCTATATGAGATTGAATTTCCTCATAATTATGACATTGCCTTTGTTACTTTCAGGACTACTCCTCCTCCTTTTCCATCTGTCTGTCTTTTTGCAAGGTGGAATATGTGTTCCCAACCTTGGTTACCTTGTAACCATCTTCTATAATGGTGATTTGATCTAAACTATTTATCTCTATTTGTGTCACTGGTTCATTTATTTTCCTGCATAATCAGATAACGACTCTTTAATTTTATTTTCTACTATGACTGGTGGTGGCAGCTAACCACCACCTTCTCAAGAGCAATTAGGGATGGACAATAAATGCTGGACTAGCCAACAATGCCCGCGTCCTACGAATGAGTAAAAAACAATTTTTTTAACAACTGCATGGACCTTATTTGCTGATGCGCTATTATTGTTAAACTCTGTCCCTTTCAGTCCCACTCTGTTCGTCTTGACCCACATCGCTACACTGTTCAATTGTTTCAACTTTTCTCATTGGATTTCTAAACCTCCCTTCACCTGAACCCTCCCTGCCTCTCTTAACTTAAAGCCCAATAACAGCTATAACAGTTCTAGTTATAAGATTCGCCAGGACACTGATCCTGGCCTAGTTTAAGTGGAGCCCATTCCAATAAATGGCTCCCTCTTTCCTGAGTACTGGTGCCAGTGCCCCAAATTGAAACCCCTTCCTCTCACACCACTCTTTCAGCTATGTGCTTAACTATCCGATCTGCTTGGCCCTATTCCCATTGGCTCATGAGTTCTACCTATATTGTCGGTTCCTGGTGAACCACAGCAACTGGATTCTCCCCTTCGTGCTCCAAGTTTGGCTCCAGTGATGTCCTTAACTTTGGTACCTTCAGAATTCTTAGTCTATCCCACTGACTATATTGCTATCTATTACTAACACATTCCTATTTTCTCCTCACTTGAATGCCATCCTGCACCATGGTTCTGTCGTCAGTTTGCTCAGTCACAGCTCCTGTTCTCATTCACACAGGTAACAAGTGCCTCGTTATTTTTTTCTTCATTCTTTCCTGGAATGTGGGTGTTACTGCCCTTAAACCAAGTGGATTGCACGGCGACTTCAGAGGGCAATTAAGAGTCAACCACATTGCTGTGGGTCTGGAGTCACGTGTAGGCCATACCAGGTAAGGACGACAGCTTTCCTTCCCTAAAGCACATTAGTGACTCAGATGAGTTTAACAACAATCGATGCTGGTCATGGTCACCATTTATTGAGGCTAGCTTTATATTCCAAATTTATTAATTGAATTTAAATACCACCATCTGCTGTGGTGGGATTTAAATCCACATCCTCAAAGCAATGGATTAGGCTTCTGGATTATTAATCCAGTGGCATTACTGCTATGCCACCTTCGGCCCTTGGTCAAAGTCAAGAGCTGAAGCTCCTCCATTACTACATGCTTGAGCCCAAAGATAACCAAAAACATATGACATGAATACACCTGAGAAACAGACTATACAGACCAGCTGAATATCTGATTGTCAAACATGGTGAGTAATCTGGACATTTGGGTGGTCGACCAGTACAGTGCATTAGCCGGCCTGCCTGTCAAACCTGTGCAGAAGAAGCAGCTGTGATCATAAAGTCTTGATCTCATTTGAATTTGGAAGGAAGCTGCAGCATCCCAGTCCTTGGCCTCAGAAGTTTCAGCCAGCAGGGGTGCAGGCAAAATGGGACACGAGGAAAATATCAGAAAAGGAGCAGAAAAAAGTGTTAAAAAGTCCTTCATGTGTTTGCACATTAACATTTCTGCTCCATTAGATTTCCTTTGACACAGCTAGCACAATTGTAGTGTTAAAGATCATTCAGTGGAATGTACCTATTATTTGGTTTGGTTTGCTTTATTTATGTGTGTGCATTTGATCTGCTCGAGTCCTGCAGCGAAAGGAGCTGAGAGAAAGAAATATAAGGTTGCTTCTCCCACTGATTGACTGGATGGACTTTGCAGAGAACAAATTTTGGATCTTATCCTTACTGCAGTACTTTTGTACAGCTTGATAAAGTGATGAATTGGCTAATTATTTTACTGCAGTGGTGCTTATGTCTGCTTAAAAATGAGCATTGCTACATTACTGTTTATCTTAAAAAGTAAACTTCAAACAACATAAGGCTTTTAAAGATTTTTTTTTACCAGAAGTATAATTTAATGAGGCTTAAAATAAAAATGTTCCTCAATTAGCAGTATTGCTGTACACAACTGACTACAGAAATACTTAACAGATGAGAAAGCATTTTCAGGACCACAAATATGCTTAGTAGTTTCAGGCAGACTCTGCAGATCACGCAGCATCTGACTAGCACTGTTGCTAGGGTTTGAGAGGAACATTGCTAACCTACACCAACTTGGAGTCCTGCTATCAGGTAAAGTGTAATGTACCTGAACACCTCTAATTGACAATAATATAAATATGACTAATGACATCTGATCAATGGAAGCACATTCTAGCCTAGCTGCTCACTTTCACCATATGAATTGTGCACATCAACAATCATCTGAAGGAAACTTTAGTCTTTGGAAGCCTGGTTGTAGCTAATCAAGATATGAAGCTATGTGTTTGGAACTGTTTATTGGAAGTCTTCCATCAATAAAGAAACACAATGATCCAGAGAGAAAACTGCTGATCATAAGAGAAGTTTGAAATTGCAGGAGATAGATAAAACCTATGATTCTCTTAAGGATTAATTTCTGTTTTGGTTTATAATAAAGCTAATTAGTTTTACATAGGCCCAGGTTTTCCAATCTCCAGATGATCAGAGACTGGACGTATAACCCAAGCTGTGCATTGGGACCCGACGGAAGTCCCGATGAGCTGACTCCATGGCAATTGCTCAGGGAGTTTGAACTTCCGATGGGCAGTTCCCCTGCTCCATTCCGGACAGTTCCATGGGACTTACCAAAATAGCAATCAGGAAATGTTAGACAGGAAAATCCAGGTTTAACTCTTGGGTAACTATACAACTGACCCCCAATCACTCACACTGACCTCCAAACTCCCTGCTCAATTACTTCCCCTTGACCTGACTACCACCCCCATCAAACCCTTCCAATCCAACCAGTCCCTCAACCCACAGGCCACCTTACCCATGTGACATCCTACCCAGTTACCTCACTCGCCCTAGCCATCCACTCATTCATCCATTATCCATTCACTAACATTCATGCTGGACATTCAAACTTATCTTATGGCAGCTAGTGCTGTAAGACAGAGCTATGGCTTCTGAGCAGATTCGCTTTGCAGCTCTCTGCAAGGATTTCTGCACTGATGGAGTTTTTCTGCATCGTGGATCAGAGGTCTGGCCTTTTTAAACCTATCTAGGTAAGTGGTAGCTTTTGCTCTGATCAGCATTGGACACAATGTTTCTGACCCTGATCAGAAGATTTGGGCTATAGTTTGAGCAGTAACTACACTTCGAAAGTACTTCATTGACTGTAAAGCACTTTGGGGCTCAGTGGTCGTGAAAGGCACTATATAAATGCAAGTCTTTTTTTTTACTTTTGGAGTGCTTTTGGACTTGGAACATTTCATTATCTTAAAGGTATAATATAAATGCAAGTTGCTATCATTGAGCATCACCAGTTATATTTCTGGGAGATGTGACTTTCCAATTCTGGGCTTGTCCCAGCTCTGAAGTTTGGTGGTGCAACTGGTGAATGTCATGGGGCTGAATTTTCAGTTGCTCGTGGGGGGCAAGATTGGGTGTCGGATGGCCTGAAAAACGTGCACTTTGAAGGCATCACTAGTTTCTGACCCCTCAGTGACATGATGAGATTGTCAAAGGGGGACTGGGTGGGGTGACAAGGGTGGGGGGGTGTGAGCCAGCAGCCTGCATGCCTTAACTCCCTGTAGAGCTCATTAGGACTATGTGGAGTAACAGTTAGCAATGTTCAGATGGCAAGCACAGGAACACGAGGGCATGAAACACATTTGAGCACAGTTGTTGGGAACACAGCTGGCAGCCACTGGTGCACATGACTGCAGTGTGAGAAGTTGTATAAAAGGGGAGAGTGAAAGTCAGATGCTCATGCATTGGCACAGAGCTGCCATCACTAGAAGTGAGGTGAAAGTGGCTGCCCTTGATACCAAGTGTGGCATCAAGGAGTCCCAGCAAAACTGGAGTCAATGGGAATCAGGGGGGAAACTCTCCACTGGCTGGAGTCACACCTAGCACAAAGAAAGACAACTGTTGTTGAAGGTCAATTATTTCAGTTCCAGGACATCACTGCAGGAGTTCCTCGGGATAGTGTCCTTGGCCCGACCATCTTCAGCTGCTTCATCAATGACCTTCCTACCATCATAAACTCAGAAGTGGGGATGTTCGCTGATGATTGCACAATGTTCAGCACCATTCACGATTCCTCAGGTACTGAAGCAGTCCATGTCCAAATGCAGCAAGACCTGGACAATATCCAGGCTTGGGCTGACACGTGGCAAGTAACATTCACACCACACAAGTGTCGGCAATGACCATTTCCAACAAGAGAAAATCTAACCATTGCCCCATGACATTCAATGGCATTACCATAGCTGAATCCCCCACTATCAACGTCCTGGGGGATACCATTGACCAGAAACTGAACTAGACTAGCCATATAAATACTGTGGCTACAAGAGCAAGTGAGAGGCTAGGAATCCTGCTGCGAGTAACTCGCCTCCTGACTCCCCAAAACCTGTTCACCATCTACAAGGCACAAGTCAGGAGTGTGATGGAATACCCCCCACTTGCTTGGATGAGTGCAGTACCAACAACACTCAAGAAGCTTGACACCATCCAGGACAAAGCAGCCTGCTTGATTGGCACCCCATCCACAAACATTCACTCCCTCCACCAACAACGCACAGTGGCAGCAGTGTGTACCATCCACAAGGTGCACTGCAGGAACTCAACAAGGCACCTTAGGCAGCACCTTCCAAACCCAGAGCTGCTGCTATCTAGAAGGACAAGGGCAGCAGACACATGGGAACACCAGCACCTGGAAGTTCCCCTCCAAGCCACACACCATCCTGATGTGGAAATATATTGCCATTCTTTCAGTGTCATTGTGTCAAAATCCTGGAACTCCCTCCCTAGCAGCACTGTAGGTGTACTTATGCTACATGGACTGCAGCAGTTCAAGAAGGCAGCCAACCACCACCTTCTCAAGGGCAATTAAGTATGGGCAATAAATGCTGGCCTGGTCAGTGACACCCACGTCCCATGAATGAATTAAAAAAAAGAGCTGAGAGGCTCGATTTTGAGAGGAACGAGGGGCTGCTGACCTCTGTGGCCACCTCTAGCCACACCTGCTTGGACTGGTTTGCTGGAGCTCTTCTTCCAGAGGGAGGGAAGAGTACAGTTCTCTGTCTACCACAGCCTCGATCAGGGCCTCAGGAAAAGCAAGGGAGACAAGTGCCTAAACCATCGCTGGCTTCTGATCTCCCTACTCATCCGCTTCCAAGGGCATGGCTACTGTTTGCCTTTTAAATTATTCCTCTGTTCCTAGCTCCTGCCTGCGCACAATGCCCCTAATCAGGTGCCAACCTATCCCCAGGCCAATTAGTGGCTGATACTTTGAAAATTACATTGCGTCACTGATGCTGATGGGGTGCAGGGTCAGACCGGAAACGTTCCAGGCATCGGGTTCCTGACCGCAAAATGAAAATTCGGCCCCAAGTGTCACACTACTATCAGGATCCTCCCAGACCGTCCTAATAGAAACATGCTAATGCATAGAGTACAAACTGAAAATATCATGGCCAGGACAATGTCTCGTTTTCCATCAAATTGCCAGGCTTCTCAATGACAATGCCTTGAGAAGTGTACTGCAAGGCAAATGGGCCAAGACAGCAACCAATGCAGAGATTTTGAATTTCACAGGACTGATGATTGTGACTCATCATGTCCCATTAAAAATAAGCTGTCCAATCTGATAAGGACACCCTGATATCTGCACCAGAAACCAAATGCTAACAAGCAAATGGGAATTCTCATCTCAAGTTGGAGAAGCAGTATGCTGTTGTCTCCAAGATCCAAGTCCTTCAAATTATACATCTTACTCATTTTGTATTAATTTTGTACTTGTAAACCTCCAATCTTTGTGACCTACGGTCATTGCCATAATGCAGTCACATTAAAATCAGAAATAATAAAACTATGTATTTCCCAAAGACTTCAGAAATATTAGGTCAAAAAGCAAGCTTTTAATCTAGTGCTATGATATACAGAATCACTGCAGAAATACTAATTCTATTAAATAGAACAGCTTTGAAGGAATTTAAAAACATATTTTATGCTTATAATGAGGGTACACTTGAAGCAGGCAAGAAATTGAGTTCTCTTTATTTCACATCAATCTGCCAATTACTGTAGTGTTTATCATGCTCAGTCAGTCCCTTCCTCCATAATGTCTTTTTACCAGAAATTACTTGAACATTCTCATAGGAACAGATATACACACAGACTTGGAAACTTGTCAAGTTTATATACAAAAATCCCAACTGATTAAATGCTGAAAAAAGGACAAAGATGTCCTTTGTCTACTAAAGTTTCACCGTAGTTTAGGTCAGACATTGCTGCAAAAAATGGCTGCCAGTAAATGAGATAATTTAATTGCATCTGTAGAACTCAGAATCATACTTAGTTTAGTTAGCTTTCCATCTTCAAAAATTTACTTGAGCATTTTTCAGTATCGAGTGTAAAACTAAATTACAGCAGGAAACTGACAGCCTATAGGGTAAGTTTTTTGGTGATTCCCCTTCTGACATAGGATCTTAATCAATCGGAGGACAGACTGGAGAATTGGCTGTGCAGGCTAGGGAGCTTATTAGTTTAAAATAAACGATTAAGCGCATTGGGGTGAAATCTGTCTTGGGTAGAACTGTAAAATGGGCAATGACAACAAGCAGCCTGTTTTACACTCTGTCCAATTTCCTTTTCCACAGAAAAGAAAATCAGGCATGAAACATAACGGGCTGCCTTCATGCTATCGTCCGTTTTGCATTACTGCAAACTTCACCATTTACTCCATGTACGATCCTCCACAGTGGAAGCAGAATTTCCAGAAGTATACTCGAGAGAGCAGGTATACAGCTATAGACCTTACTTGCTGTTTTCCTGTGATTGTGCTTCACTTTGTTTATGAGAGGTCTAATAGCATAGATTCAGAATAATAAACATGGGATAATTACCACAAGTCTCTAATCATTTTATTTTACTGACACTTTTACAGTCATTGCTCCTTTGAATTGCCTCACTTGTCCTTCTCACATTGCAAATACAACATGTTTTTCCTCCTTGCTACATCCTCAATTGAAATTGTGACACAATATGCAGTGTGTTATTCTAATTCATGCATGCACACCAAGCACAAATCCTTCACCATTAACCTCAAGGCAGCCCATAATTACCAGTATATCTAAGGTCTACTGGATAGGCAACAAATTCCACAGATACTGATCTGAGACTGCAAAGTGATATGAAAGTACTGAGGTTTTAGGGTAATTATTTTAATTTTAATGTTCTTTAATTTGTTCTTGCTCGTTTAGTGGTCTTCCTATGTATATTGTTGTCTGATTATATGCCTGCAGAACTAAGCCTCTAATCCGACAGAAACCTAGAAGATTACAAAAGGAAATTAGCATACTGAATGGAACCTCGAACATAATTACTCAGGGTGGTTGCTTATCTACCCCTCTTATGTAAGTAATTGGTTCATGGCATTTGGCAGCAGTGATAATGGAAGGGGCCAGCTGGGGTGAAACATAAACTGAAAGAGGTGACAAATATAATATTTAGGATGTGAGAATTGCAACAAAGAGTTTCTTAAAATTCAATGAATATTTAGCTTTAGACTTCCTAAAATAAACAAACTCGCTGAACTTACATTGACAAGGGGTTCACTAAGCTATTGTGTTAACACAGTTCTTCACTGTTTTGGGAGATTCACCTTTGCATAATTAAGTTTGCTTGGCACCCAGATGATGGCACGGAAAGAGATTAAGAGGGAAAGTGCTGTGTGAAGCCTCCAACCTTGCTAAGGATGTGCATTGACGTCAGTACCTTAGTTTACCTTGGTCACCCTTGCAGGGTTACCAAACCACTTACCGCACGGTGTGGCAGTTCTTGGGCTGGAGGAGGTTATACATGCTGCTTCTGTAATCTGCCTCTATAGGGCCTGAAGCATCCATTCATGGGTCTTCTTCCCCTCGCCTCCCTGCCCAGATTAGTCCTTACTTCAGCCAGTAAACCATCCACTGCTACATACGAGAATCTGGGTGTTTTATTTTAAGCTGCTGGTCATCCTAAAATAGATCTTGTTAACAAAAAGGAAGTGTCCCTTTAGATGCAACATTTCCTTCCCTCTCAGCAGCTGTAAACGACATGGAGGGGTGTTACTGCTCATAAACTGCCCTAAATTTATAATTAGAGCCCCTGGAGGAATAATCAGCTAGTTAGCAATAGGGTTGTGTCTATGGGGAAAGGTCCTGCTTCACCACTGCCCATGCCAGTTGGACAAAGGTGAACAGCTCTGTTGGCTCTTGTCTAATATAAAAATGTTACTTTAATCACAACATTTTTATAACAGCACTGGCACATATCTATCACATTAGCACAATTTCTTGGGCTCATTTTGAAAGCAAGTAATCTTACAGTTTCAGAAAATAATGCTGACCTTGTATGCTGCATATTTTATGATGCCTCCTGTGGTATAAGCACAATATACAAATACATACTGTATTTAGCATGCACTTACATAATCTTAAATACCTCCATCCCTTAGCCTCTATTTTCTAGAGAAAAGAGCCCCAAGCAGTTCAGTCTTTTCTGATAAGTGTATCCTCTCAGTTCTGATATCATCTTGTGAATCATTTTCCAAAATTTATAATTGTATGGCACCTGCTTATTAGGTCATTTGAAATTATCTTAATTAAGTTGTTTGTCCTTCAGAAACAGCATCATGATGGTGTTTATTAAAGATACATGGAGTTTAAAGTGCAGAAACAGGCCATTCTACCCAACTGGTTTATGTTCCATATGAACCTCCTCCTGCCCTTTGTCTAATCCTATCAGCATATTCCTTCTCCTTCATGCGCTTATCAAGCTTTCCCTCAGAAGTATTTATGGTGTTCAATTTAACTTCTCATGGCAGCAATTTCCACAATGCTACCATTATTTGGGTCAAAATGGCTCGTCTTTATTAATGACAATCTTGTGTTTATGGCCCATTGTTTTTCTCTCCCCCACAAACAAAAACATCGATACATCTACCCTATCATGCACTTTCATAATCTTAAAGACCTCCATCCCTTACCCTCTCTATTTTCTAGAGAAAAGAGCCCCAAGCCAGTTCAGTTTTTTCTGATAAGTCTATCTTCTCAGTTCTGGTATCATCTTGCAAATCTTTTTTTGAACTTTCTCCAGTGTTCTGTGTACTTTTTACAATGTCTGCAATTCCTTCCACTAATTAGTTGGGGTGTCATTGTGTAAAGCTTCCAAGCAGACATCTGCTAAACGTTTCCATTAAGGAAGGGAAAATCGGAGGGGTAGTTGTTCAACTTGAAGAGGAACAGCTACCATATCTATCTCTCTTAAACCCAAAGTAAGTGATCAATTTATATTAGGCAATGCATATTGCCTTGGAACAAAGCTTAGTACTAAACAGAATAACATAGCTGAAAGTATTTTAATACACCTCATTGGGAGACATGTGGAGCCTGTCCAAATTAATCATGTGACAGAATTGAGCTAAACCAGAGACTGCTAATCCATATCATGCTTAGGCTGTAAATTAATGCAGAGCATTGCAGCATTTCAGTGTATTCAAATATAAAAAAAGAGTTTGTGATATTTCATACCATTGCTAATTCTGAACAAACACAAGTTTCCACGAAAAGGTGGATTTGACTCAACTCGAAAACTAGAAACTGTAATTGAATTTATTTTGTATAGAACTAAAATTTCCAAATAAATTTCATAACTTATCTCTTCAGGTGCTGAGTGTTGCCAACACATGTGGTTCTTGTTTCAGATTTCCAGCATCTTGCTCTCTGTGCAATTTTATCGGTTTACTCGCAAGAAAAGTTTTTATTGAAACAAAGGAAATTCTTGATATTTGTTGATGCCCATTAACAATATCGCTGAGCTACTGCGAACCAAAGTTGTTTCTTGAAACAAATCCACAAGTTAGTTCCCTTGGAGTGGAAGGTAACCTGAGGGATGGTGTGCAATTTTAAACTGAATGATGTCACACAATTGAGGGGATGGCACCACGTGTGTGAAGCAAAAAATGTTAGCTGAGCACTTAAAGTGAGGTATATGGGTAAATTTTATACCATAGAAACTGGACCCTTTTCCTTTCCCTACCTGACCTGGCTGCTGCAGTCAAAAGGGCAAGTGTAAGGCCTGCTCCTGTGGCTAATTGCCAGCAAATACCAGGTTCTGCTTAGATATGACTTGCCTCTCAACTCCTCCAACATGTTGCAGCCTCTGCTTGGTACCATCCTACTGAATGTGGCTCAGATTTTATAAAATGAGTGCAGCAGGACTCAAGTTGAGATATGTCCTCACTGAGTGGAGTGCACTAATACTCAAATGAATGGTGCCACCCCCGCTAAAGACAGTTAATGAAGCTGATTCACCTCTAAAGATAATTCATTAGAGATGATTTCAAAAAAGCCCTGAGGTACTGTTTTATAAATATATGAAAATGCCTTAGTGTATAGTACTGGCTTTTAGAAATCATTATATTTAATGCAGTTATTAGCATAGCTTTCAGCTATCTGACAGAGCTTAAATGTGGCACAGCAAATGAAAAGCTTCCATGAAAAGTGGGAGAAATCTGTTCAAGAGCTTGCTGGAAGAACACCCCAAGCTTCAGGTAACGTGATCTGCAAGCAAGAAGTTTCCAGTACATTTCCTGCACAATATTTTTAATAAGTTAGAGTTCTATCAACCTGATCATTCGTGTTGCTGTTAAACATTGTTTTAAACTTTACAGCTTATATGTATAACACATATCAATAGTGAAACATAGCATTTACTTCATAAATCTATGGCTAGCTACACAACTAATGGACGACAAAGTCTAATAACAAAATAAAACAGGCTGAATTTTCCTGTGGGCATTGGGGAACCTGACATTTAGGCCATATACGAGTCCTGAGTCCATGCTTGCCGTCAAGCTGTCTGCTGGCACAACTTTACTTGAGGCAAGCTGCAAATTGGCTGCTTCCAAGTTCACAGTTCCATTAAGGATGGCGGACAGGTTCCTGAGGTGGTAGGCCTAATGAGGGGGCCTGAAGCACTGATCAACCGACAGCCCCACAGAGACAGAGGTGGGTGCTGCTGAGGCACAAATGTGAGCATGGGGGTGTCTCAGAAGCCTGTTGAAAATTTAAAATAAACAAAGGCCCGCAGTTGTTAAGGTCATCAGCGTGGAGGGGAAACCCCTTCACAGGCATGGTTTTGGCTGCGGCTGTGGTCTTTTCAGCTCACCACCACCTTCTCAAGGGCAATTTGGGGACAGGCAATTAGCCAGCGATGCCCACATCCCATGAACAATAAAGAGAAAATACTTGCGGCTCATTCATCGGGCCAATGGGAGGAGGCTCCCAATGTCTCTTTGGCCTGTGGCCAAGTTGCTGCCAGTCTCTGGGCTCAGTCAGGGTGGGGGGTAGGTTGCGCCCCACCACCTCCGAAGCCACCTCCACACAGCAGGAAAAATTTCAGCCAATGAGTTTCTCCCTAATTTGCTGTTGGCTTCCTGAAGCTGGCACTACAATAATCAAAACTGGAATAGAAGTGTGAAATGATTCATTCCCTCACAGACTTTAGTTCAGTTGCGTGCTTGCTCATGTTATACTGTAATTTTTACAAGGATCTTCCTTTGAGAAAAAAAGCCAATTATTTAACTTTTTCAGCACCTGGTATCCACAATAAGGAGAAATAAACAACAAAATGAACCTCCAGTCTTGGCTGAAGCAACGGTTCTGAAGATATCACTCATCTAGAGAAGCAGGAGGTTAGCTTTAGTTCCTGGCTGTGATCACGATACAGTAAAGTCTTGTTGGAAACCGTGCATGTGGGTCTCAGGTAAGAAAAGGATCAGCTTTGTTAGAGATAGCCCTCACAATGAAATCAGCTTCTGATTTTCACTGCCAAAGTTTCCCTTTTGATGAGGAATTATACCTAGTGTGAGTTAACACATTTACAAAAAAAATGAAGGACATTAGAGATAGCGAAGAAACATGGAAAAAGTTAAAATCGATGTAACTAATACCACAAGCGTTGATATGTTAATAAATATTAAACTTTATAATGGCTAATTAGTAAATGTATATAGAACTTCCCTAGGTTTCTACTGCTGATAAATAATACCAACAGGCCTGGAACGTAGTGGGCTGATACCAAACATGATAGCCAGAATCAGTTACTTCCTTTAATTACATACATCCAACTACTTGTGCAAAGCCAGAAAGAAGAGGAAGTTATATTCACACTTTTTTGCTTCCTGTTGACATCTGTGTACAAGTACTGCAGCATTACAGAGATGCATGTTTTGAACTATCACCTGCTGTTAAATGGGCGAAATAGATTAAAGAATTTCATAAAGTCTATTTAGACAAATCAGTTTTTAAATCAGATCATATAGTTAACTGAGTTTCTAAAAGTGACTAACCTTCATGTTTTTGTGTTCGACAGGTATTGAATGCAGACTTACAATAGGACTCATTACAACAGTTACATACTGAAGTCCTGATATAACGATTTTTTATTCATTTACGGGTTGTGGGCTTCGCTGGCTAGGCCAGCATTTATTGCCCATACCTAAATGCCCTTGAAAAGGTGGTGGTGAGCTGCCTTCTTGAACTGCTGCAGTCCCTGTGGTGTAGGTACACCCACAGTGCTGTTAAGGAGGGAGTTCCAGGATTTTGACCCAGTGACAGTGAAGGAACGGTGATATATTTCCAAGTCAGGATGGTGTGTGGCTTGGAGGGGGATTTGCAGCTGGTGGTGTTCCCATGTATCTGCTGCCCTTGTCCTTCAAGATGGTAGCAGTCGTGGGTTTGGAAGGTGCTGCCTAAGGAACCTTGGTGAGTTTCTGTAGTGCATCTGTAGATGGTAAACACTGTTTCCACTGTGTGTTAGTGGTGGAGGGAGTGAATGTTTGTGGAAGGGGTAACAATCAAGCAGGCTGCTTTGTCCTGGATGGTGTCAAACTTCTGGAGTGTTGTTGGTACTGCACTCATCCAGGCAAGAGGAGAATATTCCATCACGCTCCTGACTTGTGCCTTGTAGATGGTGGACAGACTTTAGGGAGTCAGGAGGTGAGTTATTTGCCACAGGATTCCTAGCCTCTGACCTGCACGTGTAGCCACAGTATTTATATGGCTAGCTCAGTTCAGTTTCTGGTCAATGGTAGCCCCCAGGATGTTGATAGTGGGGTATTCAGCTATGGTAATGCCATTGAACATCAAAGGGTGATAGTTAGATTCTCTCTTGTTGAAGATGGTCATTGCCTGACACTTGTGTGGCACAAACGTTACTTGCCACTTGTCAGCCCAAGCCTGGATATAGTCCAGGTGTTGTTGCATTTGGACATGGACTGCTTCAATATCTGAGTCGTCATGAAATAGTGTGAAATGTTCAATCATCAGCGATCATCCCCACTTCTGACCTTATGATGGAAGGAAGGTCATTGATGAAGCAGCTGAAGATGGTTGGGCTGAGGACACTACCCTGATGAATCCTGCAACGATGCCCTGGAACTGAGGTGATTGACCTCCAACAACCACAACCATCTTCCTTTGGGCTAGGTATGACTCCAACCAGCAGAGAGCTTTCCCCCAATTCCCATGGACTCCAGTTTTGCTCAGGTTCCTTGATGCCACACTCAGTCAAATGCCGCCTTGATGTCAAGGGCAGTCACTCTCACCTCATCTCGGGAGTTCAGCTCTTTTGTCCATGTTTGAACCAAGGCTGTAATGAGGTCAGGAGCTGAGTGGCCCTGGCGGAACCCAATCTGAGCGGCAAGTGCCGCTTGATAGCGCTGCTGATGACACCTTCCATCACTTTATTGATGATCGAGAGTGGATTGATAAGAGCGGTAATTGGCTGGATTGGATTTGCCCAGGACATACCTGGGCAATTTTCTACATTGCCAGTGCTGTAGGTGAATGGAACAGCTTGGCTGGGGGCGCGGCAATTTCTGAAGCACATTATTATTGCCGGAACATTGTCCAGTGCCTTCAGCCGTTTTTTTGATGTCAAATGGAGTGAATCTAATTGGTTGAAGACTGCCACCTGCAATTGGGTACCTCCGTGCTTCTTTTGCACTGGGCTCCTCCATCATTCAGGATGGGGATATTTGTGGAGCCTCCTCCTCCAGTGAGCTGTTTAATTTTCCACCACCATTCACAGCTGAATGCTACTCGTTCATGGCATTTATTGCTGCCCATCCCTAATTGCCCTTCAGAACTGAGTGGCTCGCTAGGCCATTTCAGGGGGCATTTAAGAGTCAACAACATTGCTGTGCTGGAATCATATGTGGGCCAGACCAGGTAATGATGGCAGATTTCCTTCCCTAAAGGACATTAGTGAACCATTTGGGTTTTTACGACAATCGACAATGGTTTCTTGGTCATCATTAGACTTTTAACTCCAAATTTTTAATGAATTCAAATTTCACCATCTGCCATGGTGAGATTCGAACCCAGGTCCCCAGAGCATTACCCTGGGTATTTGGAGTACTAGTCCAGTGACAATGCTACTATACCACCACCTCCTCCAATTCTCTGCTTCTCAAATAAGCTGTGGATGATACAAATCAGTGAACTAAACATGGCAAAATGATATAATTACTCCATTTTGATAATGTTCTGGATGAAGCAAACTGCCTTTACATGGTAACTGAAACGGGGCATTATCTCTCTGGTATTGTAAAAATACGAAGTTGATAAACAGTGGTATCCGAGAGACGCAAGTGCATTACTGATTCTGTCTACTAAAGAAAAAATGGGCTTTTAAAAATCTAATTATAAAAACCAAGATTGGCAGATACTCATGGCAGCCGATATGGTGCCACCAATCAAAGTTCTGACAGCATCTGTTCTATGCCACATATGAATCATCGACCAAACCACAATGATTCCCTTTTAAACCTAGCCTCTGCAAATGGTCTCAAGGATTTAAAAACAAAGAGCAAAAAGATTAATTCAGTTAGATCATCAGTACCAAGCCATGTTTCCATACACACCCCATCCCCAAACAGCCTGCTTCAGGCAAAGTGCTGTTATTGTTGCAATCTGGGCAGCAGAATACATCACGGTCATTGCCAGTGTTATCTCCCGCCAACAGGAGTGATTTTAGTTACATTTAGTAAGGGGACACGGGCCCTATTCACAAAGGTTTTGTAAACCTAGCAGAAAGTCTTCTTTCCCCTCCCTTTCAATTCTTCATTTTCCACAAACTGCTACAGATGCCCATTGAGTATAAAATTCAATTTTGCAAGTTCCATCTTGCTTGTGAATTATTTTTTTTTAAACTATGTCCCTCATCAGAGATTAATACAACACAGGCAACTGGAATTTATAAAGCTTTGTGGAACCCACTTACCCCTGGGTAATTAACTAATTAGAGGAATTTTCAGTTCCAGTTAATGACTTGAAAACAATCTGGCATGGATGTGACCTAATGCAATGTGGGCACAAGATATGACAGAATGGTCCAGAAAAGTACCACAAATTCAATTCATAGGCCAGGTGACCATTCATTATCAACAACTTGTATTTTTTATCCAATAGTAGCAGGGGCTGGTGCACTGGCAATACCTAGGTATTTGTGAACCTCTATGCGTATCTTCTATGCTCTCAGGGACTAACAACCTTGACTACATGAGTTGCCTCTGGTTGCATACAGTTGTGTCACCTTATGTGATAACTAACCAGTCAACGTATATGAAACTATACATCTTCTATCTCTTAGTAATTGCACAATTGTAGCTCTCATTCCATCTAATGAACAGAACTTGAAAGATTCCTTTCCATGAAAACAAAAGTGCCCGAATTAGCCAATGTGAAGTTATTTTTCCAGTTCCAATTGCTGACAAACAATATAAGACTTTCTCCTGGGCAGGAGAATGGAACTGATGCAGCCTATGCTCATCTGATCAGAAGAGCCACTTCAAGTCATCTCACCTTTCTGGAGAAGTTACATTGCACCTTAGTATCTAGGAAATTGTAATGTTTTCTGTAATCAGTAAGGTTGTAAAACAACAGAAAAAAAATGTGTTGTCTGGCTTTTAAGACCTACAGATTTGTCAAGCAATTGCTGTTATAATGTCATACAATATGAGGTACTCACAATTGCTGCAATTACTACACTAACAATGAAACAGTACAATTCTTAGACATTTTTAAACAAAGCCAAGAAAAAAAAAAACAAATTCTTTCATCAACAGGCTCCTTTTGTTTGTTAAAAGTCAGCTCTAAACTAGTTATCCAAGTCTCATTGGCATGTTGTGTTCTTTCCTTCTGAGGGTGGCCTCTCCTTTTCTGTTGCCCTCCGGCCTGATTTTCTAAGGTTGTTTTGACAGTTTAGTATCACGAATATGATAAGAACACTACAGCAATCATAATCTGCTGTTTTATTTTCTTTTGTATATTGGTTACTGGCCAAATTTTCACAAATGGATTTATTGCTGGTTCCATCTTACTGCGCACTTCATTTGAAGGACATCAGTTCATTCCTCACTTTCTTCAAAAGCCAAAGCACAATATTATTTCAAGTACAGCAACAATATTAAACCATTCCACTTTATGTCAAAGGTCCATATCTTTTCTCCTTACTGATATCATCAGTTAACTTACAGATGCTGCTCTTGCCACTCTTTTATTTTGTCTTTAATATATCCATGGTGACCAATTTGCTTACCAAGGTATATAAAGTTTCTTACAATTGCTTCATCTAAGGTTTAGATTTCTCAGGCTAACTCAGTCCAAGACTAGCAGAACAGAGTGCTTTTGTTAGATCTGGTGAAGTGATCTTTGATCGGTGCTAATGGTCCACTACTATACAACATTAATAATATCAAAAAGGTTCCGTTTGTCTTCCAAGGTGTGGACTATTTCTCAACAATAGTGAAGTGCAAACATTTAAATGGTTGACTTGCATACAAAGCATAATATCCACTTTAACAAACTATCAGTTACATTTCTAACATACTAAGTTGCTGCCAAGTTAATTCTACACTTCCCCAGAGAAGAATTTAATTTTACTAAATTAAGGTTTGTTTTCCTATTCTGACCTACAACATTAAACTCTTTACCAAAACACAACTGAGGTAAAACCATTCACTTTCCAGTTAATCAGACAGGTTTGTTAAATCTAAAGTGTGTTAAATTCAGCATGCCAACAGACTATGACCTAGAAATTTGAGCATGCCCAAAACTATCTGCAACTGAATGGATAGGCCAAATGAGCACATAATATTGGGTCATATTATCGTCGTACCTATGAACAGTACATGTCTCCCCATTGTAATTGGCGTTCATCTTCCTCTATTCCTGCTCACATGTCTCCCCACCTCCCTTCCCACCTCCTACTCACCCCTCTCGCATTCCTTCTTCCTGCGTCACCTTCAAGAGGCTTGAAGACTGAATAGGGTCAACATATTCTCAGGAGGAGTAGTGGAGGGAGGGCACAGCAGGAGGACTGGGGAGAGGAGGGACAATATTGGTGAAAATGGGTTGGTTTGGGCCAGTAATGGAGGCTCACAAGACAATTCGATCTTAGGAATGGGGAATGGAGGCCTTGGAGGTCATTTTGATCTCTGCTTATAAAAATGAATATTGAAGTCTGAAAAGGTACACATTTATTATATAATTAGAATAACTAGAAGTCCACGAGAGGATACGGAAACAGGAGTTACGAAGGTTAACCAGGTATGAGTGACATACAGAAATTAAGACACATTAAAAACACTGAAACCTCAAATTGGCAGTACTAAAAACTGTATTTAAGGTAATTCGATTCACATCAAAAGTAAAAATTTCTTCCTGGCACAATCATACCAACTGGACTGGATGAATCTGTGACAGAAAAGGTGTAACACAATACCAAAAACTCCTATCACATCACCAGCTATAGGCATAAATGTTACTATGAGCATTCCTTTTGGAGCAAGCTTCGTATGAAAATTTTAGATGGAACATGTTCCACAGAACAAATCTGATGTATCATAAATACTTCAATTTTTACCTAATCTCAATGTGAAAAAGGACTTGCATTTATATAGCGCTTTTCAAAACCACTGGACCTCTTAAAGTGCTTTACAGCCAATGAAGTAGGTGTAACCACTGTTGTAAAGTAGGAAATACAGCATCCCATTGTACAGTAAGCTCCCACAAACAGCAATGTGATAATGACCAGATTTCTTTCTCGTGTGATATTGACTTATCGGGCAGGGCACCAAGGATAACTCCCCTGCTCTCCTTTTTGAAGTATTGCCATGGGATTTTTTTATGTTCACCTGAGGGAGCAGAATGTGGGAGGCTGCCTGGTTTCCAGTTAACTTTTGACAGGTGACTGCTGACTTTACTGCAGCTGATGGTCCTGTTGACAGGTCTTGTCTAAGTTAGAGAAGCTAAAGTGCAAATCCAGGGAGATGCTCTTTCATGCCCCCCGCCCCACACTTTCAGGTGACCCAGGATTGATTGCACTATCTGGGGCTATATCAAGTGTTAAAATCATCAGGCACTGGAATAAAAATTAGAGTATCTTCGGACAGTGTTGCAATGTATTAACACATTGCATCTTTGAGCCTTGTAGCAATTTACAGCGTGCAAAAACATGTGGGGTTTGTGATTTGCATCGGGACCTGTAATAAAATCAGGATTACAACTTTGAGCATATCTTTTCATTCTTGTACATGAAACGCTATATTCTGGTTGAGAGGCTTTGTATAAACAGATACCAATTGACCCAGGAACCTCACAATGATGATCGGTTTTGACTCCTGGATATATGAATCACTGCATGATTTTCAGAATAAAATTTAATTGACTACTGCAGAGATACCATTAAGGTCAGACTGGAATAAAAGGAGATTTATTGAAACAAAGGAAATTGCGTGCGTCAAAAACTTGGCTAAAGCAGCCTGGAGCAATGAAGATGCTACAACAAAATCACTGTTGGATGAACAAACACTGTAATTGGCTTTTACAGAGCTGTCAAACCTCATTCGTTTAAAATTAAAATACATATGGTTTCCAGCTGTTTTGTTTCTTTCGTAACATATAAATGTATAACCTATTGCTCTGTTATTATCAGAAGACTGATAATTCCGAGTACGCCACCTGCTTCACCAAAGTATTTACATGTGGCCATCTTAATAGTTGCCCAATCTTTTTCACTGCAGAAAGGCAGCTGCTTCCATGCCCACATACAAAGCTTCAAAGTCTGCTGTTCATTGCTAGTTACTGTTCTCAAATCTCCATTTCTACCAGTTTGTCTTCAGTTTTCACAACTAGCACTTTGATAACTATTTTAATGGCAATGGCAAATTCAAAGGCATGCTTGTAATCAGGGTTTTACCTTGTTTGAATCACTTAGGCCTGGATTTTTGCTCCCAAGCTGGGTATGCAGAGTGGGAAATATCTCGGTTGACTACACCTTAAAATACCTCAAATGGCGGGATCTTTGTTCCCACGAATGGGGGAGGGGTGGAGTGCAGAGTCAGCCCACCACCTCTGGACGCACATTGGTGGCGACCACAGGGGCTGCTGAGTGCTGAAGCAGGCTGGTTAAAAGGTCTGTCTCATTTTCTGAGACTTCATCCCAGTTGTTTTTTTTTAATATTAGGCCCTCTAGGCCCCACTCCTCATCAGCCATCCACTCCCTAATGTCCTTACATGCCAAATCATGACCCCCTGCATCCCCCACACAACCCCATAGCCCCTTATATCCCCTGCGTCTACTCAGGACTAGCTCATGCTCTCCCCACCCACCACACTTTGCCCTTACACCTTCCATGCCAACTCACCCAGTATCCACCATGGGCAGATCTCAGGAGCCATGCTGAGATGAAGTATAGTTCTAAATATCAATTGCACACTTCACTATATAAAAAAAAACACTCATTCATGAAAGCCCATTCAATACATTTAAATCCCAAGTACTTAATCCCTTATAAAAACAAATATTCATAACCCCATGAAGATAGCGAATCCTTTAATAACCTCTTGGCACTGTCAAACCGTGAACTTACAGCCCCAAACCGTGATAATGAAAGGTTGTGGAAAGCAGTCAAGCAGTAATGCTGCTATAATGATAGCACTTAGGTTATGTCAACAGGCAAGTACTGGAACTGCAAGCAGATCTTTTCAACTCATGGAAAAATGAGCCAGCCTATGACCAATTTTTAAAGGGCAGGCTATTTAAGTAACCTAACAGTTTGACATTACCTAAAACCTTATCAACGCTTCACGAGCATTTATGCCTACTCTAAAAATTTGTAACACATGCAGTGTGGAATAAGGCCCTCGTTCCAGCATAAAATGGGGTCTATTTGAACTCAGCATGGAGTTGAAGTGACCCTGTTGATTTCAGGTTTTCTCATGTGAGTCATGCCTGCCCCTGTTTGCACTCCCCCCATCAAAAATAGAATCTGTTTGAAATGGGGGTGGGACTTCCGGCCTTGGGTTCCCAGTGCCATTTTGGATAATCTAGGCCTCAGCTTCAGCATGTGTAAGCTTCACCACAGAGTGTGCATTTGAGATATTCAGGCAACTCACTTGGGCAACTTTTTGGATGTCAGCAATATTTCTGCTCATCTACTGACACCTAGAAACAATATGGCCATGTGCACTGAACCATTTGTTCATTCACTGTGGAATGAAGTTTGGAGTTTCTGACAAAATTTCAGGTGTCAGAAATGGATTTATGAATCTGTCACAAACCACTAACTAAGCTCATTAACAGAGTGTGCGCATATTCATTGTGTGGATACACAGATCCAATTAAGAAGCACCCATGCCATTAGCTTATACCGCCTCCATAAATGCTGCCCAATATGCTGAGTATTTGACATTTTCCATTTCGTTTTAGATTTCCAGCATCTGTAGTTTTGATTTGCTTTGTGCTTAAAATAAAGTGGGCCATGTTATAATATCTCACTCAATATTGTGCTTCAGACTGATATTTCTGTCACAATGATTTCCACTTATTTATGGCAGAAATATCCTTTCAAACTAAACATCTGCATTGGCCACCACAACATTTCTTGTAAGTCTCAGTATGTTAAACTTGAGACCTTGCCTGTTCCAATATAAAATTTCGCATTATAGGCTAAATTTGACAAAATTTGTGCCCTGGGTGCACAGGTTTACATTTCAGGAGCACACTGGGAATGAGATATGCAGGAGGCCCATGGAAATTTTCATTCATTAATCTTCTGCACTGACTTGTAAAATCTACATAAATATACAATCTTCAAATTGTCTTCCATGTCTGCTTTGGGGAGAGCTGTGTTTGTTTTTCTGCATGGAGAAAGATGCAAAAGGCATCTGGATTAGGACACAGCTACACAAACAGAACAACCTTTCTTCTTTGCTGTCTCTGTATTTGAAGAAGCATACATGTCAGCAGCTCAGCTGTGCAAAATCTAAGCTTCTTCACCCAGTTATTTACAAGGTGATGCTGCAGACAGTCCATGTCAGTCAATCCAGAATTCAGGAGTTACAGGCCACACTATTTCCAGGTAGCCTAAGTTATCTCTGATGTACATGCCAATTGTGAAGAAAACGCGAAGACTGAAATGACATGTTAAGAAATGGTAACGCCAGTAACTTTGACTGTCTTTTCTCTTTATAGATGCTGACTGAGCTGGATTCTAGCACTTTCTGGGTTTGTCTCAATGGTAACAGAGATTCTCCCTGGCCAAACTGCATCCCAGATACTTTGTGCTTGTCTACATTGCAATAGTGGCTACACTTAAAAGTAACTCTTGTAAAGTGGTAAAGATGCCATGTAAATGCAAGTCTTTATACTTTCTTTTATAAGGCAATTCCCACTTTATAGGCTTTATGGATGTGCTTGCCTATGAAGGATGACCATTACGTTCAGTGTGAATAGAAAGTAACATTCAGGAACGCTCACTCCTTTCCTGATTGTGGCTCTGTAAAGATTGGTCATTAAATTTAACAAAACACAAGTATCATGGGATTATTCAGAGGAAATTCAGGTGTTCCACATACTTGTAAATTGTTCATCTTGCACAAATGGTGCTTGAAAAATCATTTCCATCATTGCCTACGTTGGCGCTTGTGATGGTTAACAGATCTGATACCTTAGAGATCTATCTTTCCACAGCTGTAACAATACTAGCCTATTAGTTTAGCCCCATCACTTATCTAGCTTTGATACACATCCATACAAATACATAAACTACATGGAAAGTCCTCAGATGCAAGTTCTCACCCTTTCCTCCAACAGAAGCACAAAGTAAAATTGTTGGAGTGATACTTAAATGCTAAAACTGTTGCATGAACTAAGACAGGAATGTTCCATTCCGCAGTTAAAGTGTAGAGAGATGTATCAACTTCCTGCATCTGGCGAGAAGTTAATGGGAATTACTGCCTTTTCCAGATGCATCACAGGCATGACAGAGTCGATGACAACTACTGCTAGAATATTTCAGTAACAAGTCTGACATGAGATTCAGGCCACCTCGAGCCAAGGGCAGTCCAGGTTTACGTGCAGGACTGATTAAACCTGTCAGTTCTTCGCTGCAGGAACATTCCGACCCTACAGCCGTTCTTACTTAGAGAGAAAAAAAATCAACTTTAAACAAAGCAGCCCTCTGTACTACCACTTTGAGTAAAAGAACCCGTTGACAACTAACATATAGGTCTAGTAAGGTAAGAGATGGCACAGACAATAACCAGAATTCAAGGCCACACACCTGATGGAAGCAAAATATGGTTCAAGCAAACAAAATTACTTATATCCATAGTTAAGTTCTTTTGTAGAACAAATACTCCATAAATCAGATCTGGAATTTGGGGCTGTATAAACCTGATTCCAGTGGTTTTAATCCAGCTCTAAAATGGGGGTTTATAAAGTTGCTGATAATGTACATTTGTATTAGAAAAACATAGGCATTACAGTAGTATCTGCATATAAAAAGTGTCAATATTGGGAATTTAAAGAGACATCTACTCGTTAATTCTATTCCGATATTAAGGATAAAGAAGGATTCCTACCAACAGTGACTTCATTAAAATGCTTTAAAGATTATGATTAATGCTTTTTGAAACATACCAATTAAGGATTAGACAAGTATAATTTTTACTTATTAGGGGAATTCCCAAAGACTGCAGACTAAAGGAATTCTGCCCTCAAACTTGAATGGTGTTTTCTTGCAGCACAGATTTGTCCTGTTCCCTTCCACCCTGGAGTAACGATGAGCATATCTGCAGTTGAATTGCAGTTTCGCTCCTTATTTCCTGTTGCTCCGTGTCCTCCATTCCAGGGAAAAGCAGGGCTTATTAGATAATATGGAAGACAGGATTTATTCAGCCTGCTCACAGACGATAAATCTTCAGAATCAAACTCAGATATATAAGCAAAACAAAATAGAAGAGAGGTGTTAACATATAAGTGCAATCCCTTTAAAAGAAATATCAACTATGACTTTTCTCCCAGAATTGAAATTAGAACTCAAGGAGATGACTGGATAACAGGCCACAGAGATGGAACTGGAAGACAGGAAGGGAGTCAGGGGATTAGCCAAATCTAGAGCTGAAGGCATCTCCTTTTTGCAGAAACAGGGCAGTGAATTGACTAAGAAATGACTCCATGTCAAAAAGGTTATGGTACATCTAAAATATGTATATGACTATTGTGTAGCATTTTGATGCATTAATAAACAACAAGTATTTGTATAAGCACCTTTAACATAGTTAAAATACCCCAAGGCCATTCACAGGACTGTCAAACACAATTTGACACCAAGCCATTTGGAGATATTAGGACAGGTGACCATGAGCTTGGTCAAAGGGATAGGTTTCAAGAAATGTCTTAAAAGGAACAGAGAGAGGCCCAGAGGTTTAGCAAGCAAATTCCAGACCTAGGAGCCCAGGTAGTTGAAGGCATGATTGTCAATGGTACAAAGATGAAAATTCAAAATGCTCAAGAGGCCAGAATTGGAGTACTACAGAAATCTCAAAGAATTTTAGGCTGGTGTAGGTTATAGAGAGAGGAAATGGAGAGACCATGCAGGATTTGAAAACAAGGGTGAGAATTTTTAAAATGGCGGTGCTGTTCCAGGCCTGGACCCAATGCGAGTGAACACAGGGACGAATGGTAAAAAAGTACTTAGTGCGAGTTAAGATATGGGCAGCAGAGCATTAGGACATCAAGTGCAATTCTGTTCAACTGGCCAACATTTCTCTCAGCACCATTTTGGATTAATGGTAGGACAATTAGTTGATGTTAAGTGGAGAATTCCACCTCATATTCATACTGAAATTTTTCATTTGTATTAGTGAAGAGAAAAAAAATCCGTGATCTGAATACTGAATGTGAAATTATCTTTAGAAAGGGAGATTTGAAAAGTTAATGTGATTTTCACATGATGACAGAGGCTGTTCTTGAGCTGTAGCAACGGCATTAACAAAGCTGAAAATTACTGCAGTTCAGTAGTTTGTCATATGCTCGATTGTCACGAAGGTTCTTTTCTTCTATAAAACATCTTTCTTGCATACAATTACCATTGTCCATGGGTCTGGCATGTGTAATTACTGTTGTCTTTGAAGCTGCCTACTTACCATAAAAGAGATTTTATTTATAAGTTCATCTATAACCTGTTCTGCACCTTATTCTAACATTAAGCAACTTAGATACTTCAAATCATATGCCTGAATTTCACGCTTGGCATGTGCACCAAGTCGGCAGAAGTGGATGTGGGATCCGCTTCTGGCCGTGGTCACGTTGCAAACGCGATTTCGTGTCGGGTGACCAATTAAGGTTCGCCCAGTGTGAAACGCACCCTCTCCGGACCGGAAGGGCCGGGCGGGGGCGGGGGCGGGAGCCTGTCGGGTGTTGGGTCCAATGGCGACCTAGCGGGCGCTTTAAAACCGGCAGAGGCAGCTCCCTGAAGGCTGCCAGGGAAGAATCTTCGGAGTGGGTCCAGGAGACTGGAACAATGGCCTTACCAGCGGCTGGAAACATCAGCTGATCTCTGGATAACTACTCCAGTAACATACCAAAAGAATCCCAAAGATCCAGAATTTTCTCAGTGTGGCACTCACTCTGCTGCCATGCCCCTTGCTGGAAGTGTGTTAGAAATTCTATTCCTTCTTCATGTCTTTTCTTTAGTTACCATATTTCCCATTTTACCACCAAAACATTACAAATCACTTTTGTACAGGCTTGCTTCTATTTATTACAACAGGAAATTTGAATAACTTCTCATTTAACTTATTGTAGTAAGTTAAACACTGGTGAAATTAATTTTTGGTCTAATCATTCAGCCATTGGTTAATGAAGCAAAGCTAACTAAAGTACCTTTACTCTCAAGATATTTTCCCCATGAAATTTAAGGATGAATAAAATGTTGAGTTTGGTTCCACATGTTAATGTTAGGCATGGAGGCCTTCTGTTCTGCCATGTTTTGTAAATCTGTTTACTGGTGTGACCATTAACACCATATATCGTTGTGTTCATTTGATGTGAGTGCCAAGGTGATATAAATTTCGCTTTTGTCTTAATGGCCTGAGTACGCTTCACTTGTTTTGTAGGTGCAGGGCACATCAGTATCGAAAGCAGTATATAAACGTTATTGCACAGGCACTAAGTGGACTTTGGGTTCAAAGGAAAGGATCATTTCAAATATCTGGGATGGAGGTGTTACCACTGGCAAAGGGTAGAAGCAGATCTTTGGCAGCCTAGCTTAAGGAGCATTGGATCAAGTCGTCCCTGGTGTCCCTGCCTCAATGAAGGATCCAGAGATTTGCCTCCATGCCCTCACCGTGCTCCTCTTCTGACTAACGACTGGATTCACCATCTGTGGCCTGTGGAGCTGCCTCAAGATCCTCTTCCTCCAGTGGGTCCTCCCTTGCTAGAGCCAGATGCTGGAGCGTGCAGCATGGAACCACAATCAGTGACATGCGCTACGGGAGGTATTGTCGTGCTCCCCCTGAACGGTCCAGGCATCGGAAGCGCATCTTCAGAAGGCCTATGGTCCTCTCTATCACCGTCCTTGTTTGTGGAGGCATGACTCCTATTATAACGCTGCTCTGTTTCTGTTCTTGGATGGTGGAGAGGCGTCATGAGCCACCTTTTGAGGGGATAGCCCTTGTCACCCAGCAGCCAACCATCCAGTCAGGCTGGAACACTGAAGAGCCTCGGCACCTGGGAGTGTCTGAGGAGCATTATGGGAGCTGCCAGGGTACCTTGCACAGACTTGTAGGATCAGCATCCTGTGATCACAGACGATTTGCACGTTCACGGAGTGGAAACCCTTCCTGTTGACGAAGGCACCGGGCTCACCTGCTGGCGCCTTGATGGCCACATGTGTGCAGTCTATAGCACCCTGGATACGGGGGAAGCCAGCAATGGCTGCGAAGCCTCTGGCTCACTCAGCCTGGCTGGCCTCATTTGTACGGAAATGAACAACTGTCATTACCACCTGAACAGAGCTTCTGTTACCAACTTGACGCAACTGTTGACAGCAGGTTGGGACATTCCACAAAGATCCCCCCCACCCCCCGACCCCTGGAAAGAGCCTGAGGCATAGAAGTTGAGGGCCACTGTGACCTTCAGAGCCACTGGCATGGGGTGTCCACCCACGGAGTTGGAAGTGATCTCAGGCCCAATCATCAGACAAATGGAGGTCACAGTTTCCCTGAGGCAGAGCCTCCTTTGGCATTGCCCCTCGGACATGTTGAGGTTGAGTAAACCCTGGCAGCAGGACAGTGGCGCCTTCTGCAGCCCATTATGCCTTGGACTACCTGCTGACCCTGCACCCCTTGTGCCTGCGTCTCTCCTTTCACAGGTCATTGCCCTGGAAACTGCATAGGTTACCTGGCCTCCTCTCCCCTCTGCCCCTCTCTACCTCCTCAGAGGAGGTGCCTCCAGTGGAGACCACAATCCCCATTACCAGGGTAACAAAAGGCTGTCCAGTGCCTGGAAGGGTCCAGCTGGTCAAACTCCTCCGGAGGCCTTGGAGACAAGGAACTCAGAACAGAGATGAAGCCATCAAGATCAAATAAGCAGCCAACCCCCTAAACTCCTCTGGAGGTCCCCAGCATCACAGATGCCAGTCTTCAGCCAATTCAATTCACTCCACGTAAAATCAACAAACAGCTGAAGGCATTGGATACTGCAAAGGTTATGGGCCCTGATAATATTCAGCAATAGTACTCAAAACTCCAGAGGGTTTTCTGGGTTCCGCTGCATCCAGGGTGCTCCAGAACCTGCTGCATCCCTAGCCAGGCTGTTCCATTACAGCTACACACCAGCATTTACCCGGCTATGTGGAAAATTGCCCAGGTATGTCCTGTACACAAAAAGCAGGACAAATCCAACCCAACCAATTACCTCCCCATCAGTCTACTCGTCATCAGTAAAGTAGTGGAAGGGGTCATCAACAGTGCTATCAAACGTCAATTGCTTAACAATAATCCGCTCACTAACGCCCAGTTTGGGTTCCACCAAGGCCATTCAGCTCCTGATCTCATTACAGCCCTAGTTCAAACATGGACAAAAGAGCTGTACTCCAGGGGTGAGGTGAGAGTGACTGCACTTGACATCAAGGCAGCATCTGACCAAGTGTGGCATCAAGGAGCCCTAGCAAAACTGGAGTCAATAGGAATCAGGGGGAAAACTCTCCACTGGCTGGAGTCATACCTAGCACAAAGGAAGATGGCTGTGGTTGTTGGAGGTCAGTCATCTCAGCTCCAGGACATCACTGCAGGAGTTCCTCAGGGTAGTGTCCTCAGCCCAACCATCTTCAGCTGCTTCATCAATGACCTTTCTTCCATCATAGGGTCAGGAGTGGGGATGTTCGCTGATGATTGCACAATGTTCAGCAGCATTCATGGCTCCTCAGGTACTGAAGCAGTCCATGTCCAAATGCAGCAAGACCTGAATAATATCCCAGCTTGGGCTGACAAGTGGCAAGTAACAGGTCAGCAGTGTGATGGAATACTCCCCACTTGCCTGGATGAGTGCAGCTCCCACAACACTCAAGAAGCTTGACACCGTCCAGGACCAAGCAGCCCGCTTGATTGGCACCACATCCACAAACATGCACTCCCTCCACCACCAATGCACCGTAGCAGCAGTGTGTACCTTCTACAAGATGCACTGCAGGAATTCACCAAGGCTCCTTAGACTGCACCTTCCAAACCCATGACCACGACCATCTAGAAGGACAAAGGCAGCAGATACATGGGAACACCACCACCTGGAATTTCCCCTCCAAGTCACTCACCATCCTGACTTGGAAATATATCGTCGTTCCTTCACTGTCACTGGGTCGAAATCCTGGAACTCCCTGCCTAACAGCACTGTGGATGTATCTACACCACATGGGCTGCAGTGGTTCAAGAAGGCAGCTCACCACCACCTTCTCAACTGGGGATGGGCAATAAATGCTGGCCCAGCCAGCGAAGCCCACATCCCGTGAATGAAATAAAAACTCCTCACTACTCACAATGGCAATGCTGCTGACCCTTTTTATCCCACCTTTGGATGAGGTTTCGTTAACAATGGGTTGCCCACTTGCCTGTTTTGCCCGTGCGACGAGCGCGAAATCGCACGGGCAATGTTAATTTGAGTACATTTGGCTTTTTAACGGTCCTAAGTGGCACTTCAATTGTTGGCAGGCGTGGCTCCGACACCCGCGCACGTGCACCAACCTGAAGATTGCTCACATGCGGGATGACGTCGGGACACTCGCCCGACATCATCTTGCGCTATTTCATGTCCGTTCTGGTCAGGCGGCACCCGCCCGTGAGACGTAAAATTCTGGCCATAATCTTTCAAGATAAAAATACTTTGAAAAAAACTACTTGAATTGGTTTTCTTGTTAATTATAACCAACCCTTTGATGTCAATATCATATTTTGTTGTATCAGGCACTTCACTTTTGATTGCTCAGTATATATTCCTTCCAATAACTCGGGTTAACTCACTGTTCGCATCGGAAAATAAGCTTACTTTTAAGTAGCTTTTTGGTACAGGTTGATAGGGGAGAAGGACAGAGGGAAGCTATTTTCCTCAAAAAGCAGAGTTCAAGATTAGAACCACCGGGGGTTATAGTACAGGACGATGATATTGGGCCCATTTTGTCTGCATTGGCTCTTTGCTGAACCAAAGACTGATTGCACAAGATACTTATGGATGAAGAATTCCATTTGGCCTATCTCAATTCCTCTAAAAGCTATGCTATACTTCAACATGGCTGCATCTGATTGTTTTTCTTCAATGATTCCATTATTATGCTGAGATATTCATTCCAAGTGTCAATCGCTCACTGCATGAAGAATCTCCAGATTAGTCTTAGCATTACCTTGTATTCCTTGTCCTTTTCCACTGTTTAATTCTCGATCAACTTTCCCCTTATATAACCTCTATATGATCACGCCTCAAATTTCCTTATCCAGACTGAAAAGCACAATGCTCTCCAGTCTTCTTTATAACTCAGGCCCCTGACCTAGGGATCAGCCATGTGGCTATTCTCTATACTGTCTCCGGCATTTGAATGTTCCTCTTGTTTCTTGGCCAGCAGAACGAGACACAGTACTGAAGGTGCAGTCTGACTTCGAGCACCATACAGTTAGATCACACTCTCTCCAACTTGTATTTTGGCCACGCAGTGCAACATAGTCTTGGCTACATTGAATGCTGCTCTGCATGATGAACATACTGAGCATGAGTTTACTCAAACATCTAGACCTCTTTCAACTTCATCTTTAGCTATTTCAACACCTCCACTGAGTATGTATGTCACCCAAAACAAAAACAGAATTACCTGGAAAAACTCAGCAGATCTGGCAGCATCGGCGGAGAAGAATAAAGTTGACGTTTCGAGTCCTCATGACCTTTCAACAGAACTAATTCTGTTTTTGTTTGGGATTTCCAGCATCCGCAGTTTTTTGTTTTTGTTTTTATCTCTGTGTTTAATTGACAGCCACTTCTCTTCAAGAAATGCCTACCTTGAAGAAGTACTGCTCTGCTCTCCGACAGGATTTCTGTATCTCTCTTCTGCCTTGTTCACCTTCATTGCTTTCCATTTCTCTCCTGGTGTTATAATTCAAGTTCTGTTGAAGGGTCATGAGGACTCGAAACGTCAACTTTATTCTTCTCCGCCGATGCTGCCAGACCTGCTGAGTTTTTCCAGGTAATTCTGTTTTTGTTTTGGGTTTCCAGCATACGCAGTTTTTTGTTTTTACATATATATATGTATATATATGTATGTCACCCATATTTTCTTCCTATATGCAGTACTTTGCATTAAATTTCATCTGCCATCGTTTCACCCACTGACAGTTTGGTTTAACTCTTCCAACTTTGGCACTGTTTTCTTCAATTCCACTGCTCCTCCTGGTTTGGATTTGTCTGCAAAGTTGACCAATCTGAGTTGAATCCAAATTGGTGTTGTAAATTAGAAACACAATTGATCACAATGCTACGTGCTGAGACATCCCACTTAGCACTTCTCCCCCCAACTTCACATTACTCCTCTATCCAGTATCCACTAGATTCGCCAATTCCTTACCCACAGCTTTGAGTGCAATTCATAGCCTTTTATGTGGAAATGCTTCTTGCAAGTTTAAATTAACAAAGGGTATGTCACAGATGACTTTGATTTCTTTGAAAAAGTGACAACCTAAGAGGTTGGTCAGACAGGGCTATCCCCATCTAAAGCCATGTTGACTACTGTTTGTTAGGTTGTTATTTTACATTTAATTCCTAAAGTTTACCTGCGAAAACCAATTCTATTATTTTACATAGAATTAAGGTAGTCTGATTCAGCTTCAAGGGACATCTGGTGAAAAGCTTAAGTGATGTGAGACCATTTAGTAGAGGTGGTCTCACTCCTAACTACAGTGCACCAAGGTGTTAAACTGGGGCCAGGTTTCTCACTTCATTACCACTTTTGCATTATTATATAGCTTTGTATTTAAAAAAACACATCAATTTTCAAGCCTGTTGCCATCCTCTTACATCACAGAATGCTCTAATCATGCAATAAATACTTTTTTAAAAAACAGAAATGCAACAGAGTTGTAAGTTACAGAACAAAAGGAGGTCAATCAGCCCATCATGTCCATGCTGGCTCTCTACAAGAGCAACCCAGCTAGTCCCAATTCCCTGCCCTTTCCTGTAGTCCCACAATTTTTTTTTCTTATCCAGTTCCCTTTTGAAAGCCACGATTAAAATTGCCTCCACCACACTCTCAGGCAGTGTATTCCAGTTTCTAACCACTCGCTGCATAAAAATGTTTTCTTAATGTTGCCGTTGCTTCTCTTGCCTTTCACCTTATATCAGTGCCCTCTGGTTTTCAACCCTTCTGGCATTGGAAACAGTTTCTCCCTATCTATTATGTCCTGGCCCCTTATGATTTTGAATGGCTCTATCAATTCTCCTCTCGATCTTCTCTTCTCCAAGGAAAATAATTTCAGCTTCGCCAATCTATCCACATAACTGAAGTTACTCATCACTAGAACCATTCCCATAAATCTTTCCTGTACTGGTCTCTAAAGTCTGCGAGTGCGGGGAAGCTTCAAAAAGTGACGTTGGCACAAAGGTGAGAGCTGATTGGTGAGTAGTGGGTAAGTGTTTTTCTCCAGTTTAAAATAGATTAAGCTAAGGAAAGGTAAGAGTTCTAATTTTTATTTAAAGTACATAAATAATTTAACTTTTTTTTTTACTGTATTTAACTTAAAGTAAGGGTTTTTTTTCAACTAGAGGCATGGCAGGGCAGCTCAGTCCCATGTTATGTACCGCCTGCAACATGTGGGAAGTCCTAGATGCTCCTTGCACTCTGACCGACCACGTGAGCAGGTAATGCCACCAGCTGCAGCTACTTGAGCTCTGAGTTTTGTGGATAGCACGTTTTTAGACATGGTCACCCCACAGCTTACGGAAGTGCAGACAGAGAGGGAATGGGTGACCAGTCAGAATAAAGGTGTCAGGCAGGCAGTCAGGAAATCTCCAGGGTGCATCTCGCTCGAGAACCGTTTTTCTGTGTTGGAAAATGATGAGAGTGATGGTTCCTCTGGGGAGTGCAGCCACGCTCATGGCACTGTGAATGGCTCAGATACATTGGGGGGGGGGGGGGGGGGGGGGGGAGAGAGACTCGATAGTAAGTGGAAGAGGCAGGCGTTTCTGCGGCTGTAGACGTGACTCCAGGCTGGTATGTTGCCTCCATGGTGCCAGGGTCAAGGATGTCACTGAATGGCTGCAGGGCATTCTAAAGAGGAGGGCAAATAGACAGAGATCATGGTACATATTGGTACCAACAACACAGGCAGAAAGAGGGATGAGATCTTGCAAGCAGAATTTAGGGAGCTAGGAAGCAGATTAAAAAACAAGCCCTCAAAAGGTAGTAATCTCTGGATTACTTCCGGTGCCACGCGCTAGTAATTACAGAAATAGGAGGTTAGTCCAGATGCATGGGTAGCTGGAGAGATGGTGCAGGAGGGAGGGCTTTAGATTTCTGGGACATTGGGACCTGTACAAGGCGGACGGGTTGCACCTGAACCGGAATGAGACCAACATCCTTGCAGGGAGGTTTACTGTGCTGTTGGGGAGGGTTCAAACTAACTTGACAGGAGGATGAGATCCTGAGAGGGGGTTCAGCAGGGGGAGATGCACAGCCAAAATTAGAAGAGAGAGCAAGAGAGTCTGGAAGGCATAGAAATTATAGGCCAGTTAAGGCACAAGGGAATTTGGCAAGGTTGGATGGTATTTATTTTAATGCAAGGAGTCTGACGAATAAGGCAGATGAGGGCACAAATTAACACATGGAAGTATGATGTTGTTGCTGTCACAGAGACATGGTTGGAGAGGGTCAGGATTGGCAGCTCAATATTCCAGGATATAGGGTCTTCAGGCGAGACAGGGAAGGAGGTAAAAGAGGAGGGGGTATCGCAATATTGATCAAGGAATCAATTACAGCAGTAAGGAGGGATGACATCTTAGAAGGCTCCTCAAATGAAGCCATATGGGTAGAACTGAAAAACAAAAAAGGAGCAATCACATTGCTGGGAGTGTACTATAGGCCCCCAAACATTCAGAGAGAAATAGAAGAGCAGATGGGTAGGCAAATTTCAGAGAAGTGTAAAAATAATGGCGTAGCAATAGTGGGGGATTTCAACTTCCCCAACATTAACTGGGTTAGTCAAAGTGTGATAGGTTTAGAGGGAGCGGAATTCTTAAAATGCATCCAGGAGAGCTTTTTAAGCCAGTAAATAGAAGATCCTACAAGAGAGGAGGTTGTCCTGGGCTTAATTTTAGGGAATGAAGCTGGGCAAGTGGTAGAGGTATCAGTGGGGGAGCATTTTGCAGATAATGATCATAACTCCGTTAGATTCAAGGCTGTTATGGAAAAGGACAAGGATGTGCCAGAAATCAGAGTTCTAAATTGGAGGAAGGCCGATTTTAATAAGATTGGATATGATTTGGCCAGACTGGACTAGGAGCAGCTATTTTTAGGTAAATCTGCGTCAGAGCAATGGGACTCATTCAAGAAGGAAATAGGGAGAGTACAGGGCCAACATATTCCAGTAAAGACAAAGGGTGGGACCAACAAATCCAGGGAACCCTGGATGTCAAGGGATATACAGTCTGGATAAAGAGAAAAAGGGAGGCTTATGGCAGATACCGAGAGCTCAAAACAGCGGAAGCCTTAGAGGAGCACAGAATGTGTAGGGGGGGAACTTAAAAAAGGAAATTAGGAGAGCAAAAAGGTGGCATGAAAAAACATTGGCAGGTAAAATAAAGGAAAATCCAAAGTTATTTTACAAGTACATTAGAGTAAGAAGATAACTAGGAAAAGAGTAGGGCCCATTAAGGACCATAGCGGCAATTTGTGTGGGGAGCCGGACGACGTAGGTAGGGTTCTAAATGAATACTTTGTGTCGGTGTTCACAAGTGAGAGGGACGACGTGGGTATAGAAATCAGGCAGAAGGACTGTGATATAATTAAAGAAATTAGCATAGAAAGGGAGAAGGTTCTAAGTGGTCTGGCAGGCTTATAAGTAGATATATCTCCAGGCCTGGATGAAATGTATCCCAGGCTGTTGAGTGAGGCAAGGGAGGAGATAGCAGGGGCGCTGGCAATAATTTTCAATACCTTTCTGGCCACAGGAGAGGTGCCAGAGGACTGGAGGACAGCCAATGTGGTACCGTTATTCAAGAAGGGAGGAAGGGATAAACCAAGCGACTAAAGGCCAGACAGTCTAACCTCAGTGGTGGGGAAACTATTGGAAGCAATTCTGAGGGACGGAATTAATCTACAGTTGGAGAGGCAGGGATTAATCAAGGACAGTCAGCATGGTTTTGTTAAGGGGAGATCATGTCTGACCAATTTGATTGAATTTTTCAAAGGGGTGACCAGGTGTGTAATTGAGGGCAACGCATTTGACGTAGTCTACTTGGACTTCAGCAAGGCTTTTGATAAGATCCCGCATGGGAGACTGATAACGAAGGTAAGAACTCATGGGGTCCAAGGCAATTTGGCAAATTGGATCCAGAATTGGCTGAGTGGCAGGAAGCAGCGGGTGACGGTCGAGAGGTGTTTTTGTGACTGGATGCCTGTGTCCAGCGGGGTTCCACAGGGATCGGTGTTGGGCCCTTTGCTGTTTGTGATATATATATATAACTATATTAACGATTTAGACTTGGATGTAGGAGGGTTGATCAGTAAGTTCGCAAATGACACGAAAATTGATGGGATAGTAAATAGTGAGGAGGATAGTCTTAGATTACAGGAGGACGTAGACGGGCTGGTCAGATGGACTGATCAGTGGCAAATGGAATTTAATCCAAATAAGTGTGAGGTGATGCATTTGGGCAGGACAAACAAGGCACGGGAATACACGATGAATGGTGGGACCCTGGGAAGTATCGAGGATCAGAGGGACCTTGGTGTGCATATCCACCGGCCCCTTAAGGTAGCAGGACAGATAGGTAAGGTGGTTAAGAAGGCATATGGGATACTTGCCTTTATTAGCCGAGGCATAGAATATAAGAGTAGGGAGGTTATGCTGGAACTGTATAAAACGCTGGTTAGGCCACAGCTAGAGTATTGCGTGCAATTCTGGAATCCACGTTATAGGAAAGATGTGATTGCACGAGAGAGAGTGCAGTGGAGATTTACCAGGATGTTGCCTGGGCTGGAGTTTTAGTTATGATGAGAGATTGGATAGACTGGGGTTATTTTGCCTGCAGCAGAGGAGATTGAGGGGGGACATGACTGAGGTGTATAAAATTATGATGGGCATAGATCGGGTAGACAGGAAGGAACTTTTCCCTTTGGTGGAGGGATCAATAACCAGGGGGCATAGATTTAAGGTAAGGGGCAGGAGGTTTAGAGGGGATATGAGGAAGAATTCTTTCACCCAGAGGGTGGTGGGAATCTGGAACTCACTGCCTGAGGGTGGTAGAGGGAGAAACCCTCATAACATTTAAGAAGTATTTGGATGTGCACTTGCAATGCCATGGCATACAAGGATATGGGCTGAGTGCTGGAAAATGGGATTAGAATAGTTAGGTACTTGTTTGACAGGCACAGACTCAATGGGCCGAAGGGCCTTTTTCTGTGCTGTAGACCTCTATGACTCTATTCTTTCTAAAGTGCAACTCCCAGAATTAGTCACAATGCTCCAATCAAGGCCAAAGAGTTTAATAAAAGTTCTTCCTAACTTCCTTGCTTTTGTACTCTACAGCTCTACTTATAACACGCAGGATCCCAGTATGCCTTCTGAACCACTTTCTCAACCTGTCCTGCTACCTTCAATGATTTGTGTGCATACATCACCAGGCCTCTCTGCTCCAGCATCCCCTTTAGAATTGTATGTTTTTTTTTATATTGCCTCTCCTCATTTTTCCTACCAAAATGTATCAGTTCACACTTCCCTAGATTAAATTTTATCTGCCACATAGGAGCTGCACATATTGTAATAAAATTATAAAAGCACTGGTACACTTCAATCTAAAAGTCAGAACATGTCAATATAGATGCACTATATGGGCGCTCTCTCCTCTGGCTGCTGTACAACTGATGTTGTGCTACTGCAATGTTTATCCTGTGCCCACTATTAACTCACAGTCTTGGCCATCTAAGTAAGAACTAAACCATGCCAAAACAAAGTCTAAACCGTCTGGAAAAAAAAGCCAGTAATTTTTTTTCCCCAAACATGTCTTCTTGTTTGTTGGTAGACTCCCTCCTCCGCTGCTGAGAGTCCACAGTCAAAAAGACAAACAAAGCTGCAGACTCCTCCGTATCAATGATGAGAACACCACATTGAGGGGTAGCCAGAGATGGTAGACTGAGACTCCACAACCTCCAGCATCAGTTTTTAACCCAAGTGTCTCCTCCCACTCCTCAATGCACCACCCCATTCCTTCCTCCCCACAGCTGACAAAGAATTACTGGAATTTGTAACACGTGTGCTCCTCTCCCAAACTTGTGTTAGATGTCCCGAAACGTGGAATTCAACCACGCTGCTGCAGGCCCACAGCCTCATCACTGCCGTTGCACATTTAAGATTTATGAATGTTTCCTGTTGCAGGATATTCAACATGCAGGAGAGCCAAGCAACACTCATAATATTATACTGCACACAGTTAAAAGTTTCAGGAACATCCAGGAATGAAATCAGTTACTTCAGTGTGCTCTAATTAACAAAAGAAAATAATGGCCGAGCTGTGGGGGGAGGGGGAGGTGGGGCTGGGGAGTAAAACAGACATTTTCCATAAATGTTTCCTATAAGCTGAATGTTTAGAATTTGTTCATGGGCTGGGGGCGTCGCTGGCCAGCTTCTACAGTCCACCCCTAATTGCCCTTGAGAAGGAGACAGTGAGCTGCCATCTTGAACCACTTCAGTCCATGTGGTATTGGTATATGCACAGTGCTGTTAGGGAGAGAGGGAGTTTCAGGATTTTGACCCAGCGACAGTGAATGAACAGCGGTATAGTTTCAAGTTAAGATGGTTTGCGAAGGGAAACTTGCTGGTGCTGCTGTTCCCATACACCTGCTGCCCTTGTTCTTCTTGGTGATAGAGGGTTTGGAAGGTGCTGTTGAAGGAAGGAACCTTGCTACAGTGCATCTTGATGGTACACAATGCTGCCACTGTACATCGGTGGCGGAGGGAGAGAATGTTTAAGACGATGGATGGGGTGCTGACCATGCAGGCTGCTTTGTCCTAGATGGCGCTAAGCTTCTTGAGTATTATTGAAGCTGCACTCATCAAAGCAAGTGAGAGAATTTCATCATATTTTTGACTTGTGTCTAGTAGTTGGTAGACAGGCTTTGGGGAGTTAGGAGATGAATTACTCATTGCAGAATTCCCAGTCTCTGACTTACATTTGTAGCCATAGTACTTATATGGCTGGGCCAGTTAAGTTTCTGATCATTGATGATGCCCAGGATGTTGATGTTAGGGGATGGAATTCTAATTTTTTATCCATATTTGGCTCAGGGCTAAAAGGATATTTGGAGCTAAGTCGTCCTACAGGAACCCAAACTGTGCACTAATGAGCAATGTCTTGCTAGTCCCAAGGCTCTGGAGTGCTAATCCAGGATCATAACCACTACCATTTCATTAAATGGCAATATGAAATGTAAGCCTTTCGTTTCTTGTCTGGAATATATTTTTAACTAATGAAATTTATAAAACTGTAGTTTACCAATAAAAATATTCCTAATGAGCAGGTCATTGCTGAGTTAGAGCTGCTTGATAGCACCGTCGATGGCATCCTCCACCATTTTGTTGATGGGGTTAGGTTGGGGGGGTGGGCAAAGGTGATTGTTGGATTGATTTGTCCTGCTATTTAGAAATGGGACATGCTTGGGACAATTTTTCACTTTGGGAGTACATTCTGTGCCCTTGCCACACTCACTGCTTCTTCCTGTGCTCTTCAACATTGAGGTGTTATGAGTCATCAGCTGAGGGAGGGTGGTAGGCAGTAATCAGCAGCAGGTTTTTTTTGCCCAAGTTTGACCTGATGAGACTTTGTGGGCTCTGGAGTCAATACTGAGGACCTCCAGACCCACTCCCTTCCAACTATTTACCACAGTGTCTCTCCCTCTGGTGAGTGTGCCCTGCCAATGAATGAGATGGGGGAGTCTAGGACACCAGCTGTAAGATATGATTCAGAAACATATGCTGCTTTACTAAGCTGTGGGACAGCTCTTCAAATTTTGGCACAAGTCCCCAGATGTCAGTGAGGAGGGCTTTGTAAAGTTAACGGACTGTGTGTGCATTTTGTCCTTTCCATTGCCTAGGACGATGCGAGGTGTCCTCTCTGTTTTTATTTTTATATTTAACTTATTCTGGAGCAGTTTGATACAACTGAATGTCTTGCTAGCTTACTTAAGGCAGTGAAGAGATAAACACATTGCAGTGGATCTGGAGTCACACACATGCCAGACCAGGCAAGGATGGCAGATTTCCTTCCCTGAAGGATGTTAGTCAAATGGGTGGGTTTTTCCAAAGATCTGGTAGGTTTATGGTCACCACTACTGAATTTAATTTATTGAATTTAAATTCCCCTGCTGCCATAGTAGGATTTGAGCTCATATCTCTGAAGCATTAGTCCAGGCCTCTGGAGTACTAATCCAGGAACATAACCACTATACTACCATTTCATTAAATGGCAATATGAAATGTAAACTTTTCGTTTCTTGTCTAGAATATATTTTTAAATAATGAAATTTATAAAACTGTAGTTTACCAATAAAAATATTTCTCCAGTCAGTGCTATTTTATTTTGAGCACCAATGCACAATGACATGGGGCAAGCTCTTCAACTTGGAGTATTGCAATGCCATTGAAATTTTTGTTCTTATCTGCACTACTGTGGAAAGGCAGTGGAGTAGAAGATTGTCTATTCCTCCTCCTGCAGTGACTTGGCAAAGTGTGGATATTATTGTCCTTGTGCAGTTACCATGCACCTCTAGGCATCCAACATTGAGTGGTCTTGGAATATTTGAGCAGATCCTCTGCAACAGGCATGGCTCAGGAGAGTGAAGGAGGAAGGAAAAAAACAAAAGGCTACCTACACTATCTACGTGTGTGAACTATTAGCCAAAGAGAATTTACAAATCTTAAACAGCTATAGTACATTCACCACAAAATCATCTCTGCATTTTGTAAAGCCATTCTACACTGAGTGGGCCACTGGAATAATTTTTGAAAAGTACCTCCATGTAAAGGCTGATCATGTTTCTTTTCTATACATTGTGCCCTATTCATCATGGAAGGATCAGCTGAGTTCTACACTAGTCAAGGTCAGAAATATTTTTCCCTAGGTGGCTACAACTTTTCATTCGCTCAGAGACTAAACATATGCAATCTCACATTTAAAAAAAAAACCCAATTAGTTTGCACTAGTCACATAGGTGAACCAGTGACTACAACAGTAGATGAGCGAAGTCATAACTTGGGAGGCCAGAGTACAAATAATATTTGAATGCAGCCTCCTGGTGTTTAAATGTTTTAGTGTCAGCCACATCAGCAGTGCAAGAGCCATAAAAAAAAGTAGCCACTGGGTGTTTAATCTGCACCAACATAAATGTTAACTTCAGTGAGTTAGCTGAGAAACACTGATAATTATGCCATGTGAAAAAGTATACAGAAAAGGTATTATCCTGCAATAAAAATAATGTTCTTTTTAGTTAACATTCCGTACTGTTTTGAATAGGGTATTAAATGACTTGGCATCTGTTGCTCTTGCACCAAGTGGCATGGTTTTGAGACTAGTAATCTAGAAATGGATTGTTGTCATCTTCATCCTTTACAGAATCGATAGTGGACCCATAGTGTTAATCTTGTCCTCTGCTAGCTTGTTGATTCAGATCAGACTGAATCATTTTGTATAATAGTAATATTCATGCAGATTTAGTAGGACAGTTATGAATTTGCAATTTGGACAAATGTAGGTATCAGACAAAATTGGAACCTACCCAATTACCTTAAGAGATGCACTTTTTTTATTTTACAAAAATAAACAAGATACATTATACGCACCCTAGAAAATTTATAATTTATTGCATTCCAAAGACGGAAAAAGTCAACCAGCTGTTGGAATACAGTGGTGAAGGAAACCCAGTCCCACCCACCTTGGAGAATCATTTTGTTTATACAGATAATTTCAGCTATGGGATATTTTAGCCACGTTTCTCAACTTCCAGACTTTTAAATGAATGTAGCATTATAGATCTTAACTGAAGTGATATCTAAGATTGCATTACAAAATCATCAAAGTATATCCCTAATCAATATGAAGGAACAATGGGAGAGGCGAGCGCTCATTTCCATATGACTCGAAAATGATCTGTATACATTACACAATGATATTAATAGCATTTTCTCTGCTCACAATAGATGAAGTTTATGAGCAATAGGTACTCTGAAAACGTGTAAGCACGGTTTCAGAACATAAGCCTTCGCGATAGAAACATCATGTGACCCAGAATACTGCAGTTAGTAGTAGTTGCTGATATGGTGGTGAATACCTTGCACAACACACCAGAACTGGGAACTGGAACTCTATTTGCATACCCAATCCTATACAAACTGCTGCACTTTATAATTTCCATAAAAAGAGCCCTGAGTTTTTTTCAAAATTATTTTATAGAAATTAAAGACTGTTATCCTTTCATATTTCCACATTCATCAGGGCGTAAGACTTTTTTTTCTCAACTCTTTTTAGCAACTTACGTTTCACATTATTCCAATATATTTTTCTTCAATTAAATTCCAATTTTAGAAATGCAACTGGTTTATTCGGGGGCTTTAATTACATTCCAATGATGCAGAGGGTGGTTAGAACGTGGAATTTTCTTCTGTAAAACACCGCTGAAGCAGAGTTCAAAATGTTCTTGAATTTGATAGATTAGAAAAAGTGGAATATTAAATGAAATAAGGAGCAACAGCAGAACAGGATTAGCCACCCTATCCCTCTGATTCTAACCATGCACCTTCACCCACTCACTTAACCGCATGATCAGCGGTTGTGCCTTCAACTGTCAAGGCTCCATGCTCTAGAAAACCTTCTCTAAACCTCTCTGCATATCCAACTCTCTTCCCACCCACACCAACCCCATTTAAGACCCACCTGTCAGACCAAATTTTAGGTTACCTACCTAATATCTCCTTTGGCTCAATGCCTATTATTGTCTGATTGTCTCTCTGTGAAGGACCTTGGCATGTTTTTCAACATTGAAGGCATCATATAAACGGAAGTTGTTATTGTTATGTGGAGAAAACACCAACACATACTTGAAAGATTAGAGGAATAGCTTCTTTCTGAGTTGTTCAATTCTGTGACTCTATAATACCCACTGCAATCCTTAATGCAAAATTTGCATAATATTCATATTATCATAAACCTGTTGCCAACATGATCTTTCTTCATAAACACTTTGAACACAGTACATACTGATTATAAACACATTCTATAAGTTGGAAGGTACAACAGCAATAACTTTGTTTCAACAGTATGGAAACAAAATGCATGCCAGCATTTGAAATTGTCCAACTTACAATAATCCAACAATAATGGAGTAACAAGCCTTAAAACATTGCAACATTGATGGGAGAAGGTCCAAATTTTGATAGCCAGACAACTGACTGGACTGAATGTGGCTGCACATTAGTACACTTTATATGCAAGCACCACATCTTTAATTGAGCTAGGGCATGAAATTCAGATCTATATTCCTGCTAGAGATGGCACTATGGAAGCCAAATGCCTTCTTACACGTGCACAGTGCATCTCAAGTTGTTTCTGGCTTGGCCTGGCCTGCGCACGTCTACACCCAATGCTGAGAAGGACGCCTACACAGATGTCCTCCATGTGTGCTGGAAGCACATGAAGTCACTCAGCCCACCAGCAGATGTGATGCATAACTTCCAAATCTGGAGCATGCAGGTCTATTGGATGAATTTGTTTGCCACTCACCAAAGAGCAAGCATTCAACTACAAGAGGGACACAGCACAAGCATTATTTAAAGGGCCAGGCACCCAACCTGCAGATAAGGTAATTTTGAATAACTTCTGTTACTGTAGCATTTAGAAATAGTCTGGAATGTTTTTGAAGGTTTGTGGTAAAATTCCTAGATGTGGCAGGGAGTACTGCTGGATTCTCACAGGGAGGGCAGAGTGAGTAGGTGACCTGTCCACAAAAAGGCTGCAACAGGTATGGGGGGCTATAGTGGCAGCACCTCTGGGTCTGCAATACAACAGGGAATTGGAACAGAAGCTGCAGGGAGGGCAGGCTCTGTCAAGCCAGACTCATCCATGCTCCTTGATAGTGACGGGAGGCTGTCTGGCAGGCCGGATGCACCTAGCATCTTGGTGTGCATTCTCATCAGCAATCTCCTGTATGCCACCCCTTCAAGGCCCTCATCTAAGCCCTCTGCAGCAGAACTCATCTGCGGCCTCACTCTCCACCACCAGTGAGCTGGCACACAAACCCGCCTCCACCCCCTCCCCCCACCCCCCCTCCACCACCCCCCACCCCCAAACATGGCAGACAAATTTTAAACCACTAATATTTTTATTTGAGTTTTATCTTTTGCCTCCTCCCTGACATCCTTCTATTTTTATTTGCATGTTGCTAGCTGTAAATTGCCACACAGAAATAGTAATTGAAAGCTGGAGTGCTGGACAAGTCCACTAATGCTCTTTAGGGAAGGAAATCTGCCATCCCTACCTGTTCTGGCCCACACATGACTCCAGGCCCACAGCAACGTGGTTGATTCTTAACTGCCTCAGAAATGGCCTAGCAAGCCACTCAGTTCAAGGGTAATAAGGGATGGGCAATGAATGCAGGCCTTGTCAGCAATTCCCACATCCCATGAAAGAATAAGAAAAAGTCATCGTCAGAAAGCCTACTGAATAACCTTACAGTTGACAATGCTTTAGCTTTACTGTTGCCTAACAACACGCCAATTAATTTCTGAACAGAATTCACATCATGGTCGCTTGAAAAATGCATTTTTCAGAAAAAAAATTGAAAATGCTGGAAATATAAACGGAAAACAAAATGCTGTTAATACACAGGTCTCTATGAAATTTATAATAAGAAAAATCAGGCTAACAGTTCAAGTGTAAACCTTCATCTGGCCTCACCTAAAAAGGTAAACTTTCTGTCATTTAAAAGATAATGCATTTTGTGGGGCCAGCAGTGCTCTTCTGACCCTCTGTGACAGTTCTTGTCAACCTGTTCCACCACTCCCCGCCCTCCCAAACAGCCTCAACTGCCAGGCAGCTGTGTGCAGCAGACAGCCAACCTTCACCCTGACAAAAGCAGCAAGTTCCAGCTCACTGAGAAAACCTTAATGAGGCTCAAATCTGACAGTGGTTCAGGCCTCCAGAACGCGACGTTGGGTGTGCGCACCACCAATATCATGCCCATTTGGTGCCCACAACCTAAAGAGCATCCTTCCTCAATGTTTCTTTTGCATGATTATCTCATCAGAAATGTAATTTTCACAGCAGTGATGAATATTTGTTTCTGTCAAAATCTCAGAAGTAGAAAAATTGCACTGTCCTCATAATATACTATGAAATAAAAAGTGCCTCTGGAATAATTGGAATGTCAGTTTAAAATATAATTTAAGATAAAGATAAATCCAACAAATAGAACTGCGAGACATGAGAGTCTGCTGTGCTGAAATGTTAGCGAGGTACTGCTGATATCACCCAAGCTGCAGTTTTGACCAGTACAGCATGGGCAAATGTGTGTTTTTAATTCCCCTCCTGAGGGCAGTAACTGAGGTTGAAATACAGCTTCACAGCTACTGGCAGCCTTCCAGTATCTTACTCTAGTGGCCGCTATTCACATGTGAATGCAGACATGAAATGCTGGACAGCTATTTGACTGTGAAAGCATTTCAAGCAGGTCCCAATCCTTTCTTTGTGTATTTATTCGGGAAAGGCAGGAGGGCCCTGTATGGCTGGGGGTGCGATTTATGGAGGTTGATTTTTCTATTCTTTTGTACTCAACAGAAGGGGAGTGGATTACAAGGTCCATCACATCACTTTTCACCTGTTTCAGATGGGGCCTCATAGACCAGGGATCAAACTTCAGGCATTATTGGTGTATACTCCTTATATCCAAACCAGATGGTCTATTTACTCAATCATTGGACAAGTTGTTATTAGCAACAGTTACATATATGCAAATAATTTCAGTTCATTTCAAAATCCGTGCATTTCACCAAATCCTGGCAGTTGCACTTATATGCCCACAGTTCTCCCTTACAGCTGCTTTCATGTAGATCTCTTGTATCAGATCTATCGCTGAGGGGTGAGTGAAAGGCACACACAGTTGGATAGCTGCCCATCCTTACCAACTGCACAGGCTAATATGGCAAATATCTGCGCAACTTATTCTGAACTATTAATGGATCAGTAAGTAATACATTTGGTGAGAACTGTAGAAAACTTTTCTTTTTAGATGCAAGATTCTTTAAATATCTCCCCAGACAACGATGGCATCCATCCGTTTTGGGAGATGATGGACTATACCCAGGGTGTATGTCACATCTGTACTGAACATCGTCTGTTGTGGTTGTAGAAGCAGATTCGTGAATGGCACTCTCTTCCACAGCTGGCACAGATGAACAGCGTTGGCCTGAGGCTGGCTGATGTCTTTTCCTTCTGGTGGACTCTCTTTTCTGCCATCTGGTCATTTCTTTTGTCCTCTGCTTTTTCTGAGACAGCTTATCTCCAGGCACTCCAGTTAGTCGCAAGGACTCCGATCTTGGTCAACTGGAGATCTTGCTTGCAGACATCCTAGTATCGTAGAGGTGGGCGACCTGTTGGTCTCGTGCCGATAGCAAGCTGGCCACAGAGCATGTCTTTGGGGATGCAGCCATCATCCATTCAGCTCACATGACCCAACCAATGGCGTCACCACTGACTCAGAGCAAACATTCTGCAGGTCCCTGCACACTGGGGTACTTCAATAGTTGGCACTCTATCTTGCTAGGAGATGCCCAATATTCTTCTGAGGCAGTGGCGGTGGAAGTTATTCAGCTGCTTTTCTTGGCTTGCATAAGCTGTCCATGCTTCACCACTGTAAAGCAGGATGCTGAGAACACAAGCCTGGTACACATGGAGCTTTGTATTTTCAATTATTTTGCAATTGGCCCACACTCAGCATTTGCAACCACACAATGATGGCATCCGTCCATTTCGGCAAGTGCCAGGTGGATGATCCATCGTGGCCTCCTCCCAAGGTTCCCAGCATCACAGATGCCAGTCTTCAGCCAATTCGATTCACTCCATGTGATATCAAGAATCGGCTAAAGGCACTGGATACTGCAAAGGCTATGGGTCCTCACAATATTCCGGCAATAGTACTGAAGACTTGTGCTCCAGAACTAGCCGTGACCCTAGCCAAGCTGTTTCAGTACAGCTACAACACTGGCATCTATCCGGCAATGTGGAAAATTGCCCAGGTATGTCCTGTACACAAAAAGCAGGACAAATCCAACCCGGCCAATTATCACCACATCAGTTTACTCTCAATCATCAGAAGAGTGATGGAAGGTGTTGATGACAGTGCTATCAGGCAGCACTCAGTCAGTAATAACCTGCTCACTGCCGCTCAGTTTGGTTTCCGCCAAGGCCACTCAGCTCCTGACCTCTACAGCCTTGATCCAAACATGGACAAAAGAGCTGACTTAAGAGGTGAGGTGAGGGGGACTGCCCTTGACATCAAGGTAGCATTTGACAGAGTGTGGCATCAAGGAGCCCTAGCAAAACTGGCATCAATGGGAATCAGGGGGAAAACTCTCCGCTGGTTGGATTCATACCTAGCACAAATGAAGATGGTTGCGGTTATTGCAGGTCAACCATCTCAGTCCCAGGACAGCACTGCAGAAGTTCCTTGAGGTAGTATCCAAGGCCCAACCATCTCCAACTGCTTCATCAATGACCTTCCTTCCATCGTAAACTCAGAAGTGGGGATGTTCGCTGATGGTTGCACAATGCTCAGCACCGTTTGTGGCTCTTCAGATACTAAAGCAGTCGGTGTCCATATGCAGCAAGACCTGGACAATATTCAGGCTTGGGTTGATAACTGGCAAGTAACATTCGCACTGCAGAAGTGCCAGGCAATGACCATCTCCAGTAAGATAGAACCTAACCATCATGCCTTGACATTCAATGGCATTACCATCGCTGAATCCCCCAATAATATCCTGGGGTTATCATTGACCAGAAATTGAATTGGACTAGCCATATAAATACTGTGGCTACAAGAGCAGCTCAGAGGCTAGGAATCATGCGACAAGTAGCTCACCTCCTAACTCCCCAAATCCTGTCCACCATCTTCAAGGCACAGGTATGGAGTGTGATGGAATACTCTTCACTTGCCTGGATGAGTGCAGCTGCAACAACACTCAAGAAGCTTGACCCCATCCAGGACAAAGCAGCCCCCTCGATTGACACCCCACCCACCACCTTCAACATTCAATCTCTCCACCACCGATGCTCAACAGCAGCAATGTGTACCATCTAAAAGATGCAGTGCAGCAACTCACCAAGACTCCTTCGACAGCACCTTCCAAACATATGACCTCTACCAGATAGAATGACAAGGGCAGCAGATAGATGGGGACACCACCACCTGAAAGTTCCCCTCCAAGCCACACACCACCCTGAACTGGAAATATATCGCCTTCACTGTCACTGGGTCAAAATCCTGGAGCTCCCTTCCTTACAGCACTGTGGGTGTACCTACATCACATGGATTGCAGCAGTTCAAGACAGTGGCTCCCACCACCTTCTCAAGGGCTATTAGGGATGGGCAATAAATACTGGTCTAGCCAGTGACACCCACACCCGCAAACAATTACATTTTAAAAAACCTTGGCTTCTCAACTTTGAGATGACAGCTGCAGCTTTGACAATCCTCGTGCTGACTTTGGCATCAAGGGGCAGGTTGCTGGTAATTGTTCATCCAAGGTACGTGAAGCTGTCAATGACCTCCAGAATGAGATTGTCAATGTTGATGGAAAGCGGAGTCTCTATAGCTTGGCCCATAACTTTGGTCTTCCTGACACTGATTGCCAGTTCAAACTCCTTGCAGGCTCAGGGGAACCGATCTACAAGCTGTTGCAAATGGAGTTTAGTATGGGATGCCAGTGCGCTGTCATCAGCGAACAGCAACTCTCCGACTTGGGATTATGCACTTTGGTCTTTCAAGTTGAACAACTTTCTATCAGCTCCGGCATGCAGGTAGGCACCCTCATTTGAGTCACCGAAGGCACAGAATAGCGGCATAAAGATAAATATGCCAAAGAGAGTTGGCGCCAGGGAGCAGCTTTGCTTTACTCCACTGCTGATCTTGAAAGCATCTCATGTTGCTCCACTGTAACTGGTAAAACTGTGCATGCTCTCGTGGAAAGAAGAATTGACATCCAGGAGTCCAGGTTGGCAGCCTATTTTCCGCATCAGTTTCAAAAGTCCATCTCTGCTGAGGAGATCGAAGGCCTTGATGAGGCCTGTGAAGGCAATGAAGAGTGGGCTGCACTGTTTGCAGCACTTTCCTTGTGACTGCCGAAGTGAGAAAATCTTGTCAAATGTCGATGTGCCAGCTCTGAAGCCCTACTGAGACTCAGGGTAGATGTGTGTCGCCAATGTCTGCAATCTGGTCAGAGCAAAGACCTTCCCTACAATATTTGACAAGGAGATGTCTCAGTAATTGTTGCAGTTACTGCGATCCCATTTGTTTTTGTGATTATTTTTGCTTCACACATGTCTTGAGGCACAAATCTTCCTTCAAGCGGAAACAAAAAAGTTCACGAAGATGCTGCAGCAGTGCTGGTTTTCCACTTTTGATTATTTCAGGTGGAGTGCCATCGTTTCCTGGGCTTTACCACTGGCAAGATGGTCAATGGCCTTGTTGAGCTCTACTATAGCGAGCTCACTCTCCAGCTCCTCCATGACAAGAAAATCTGGAACGGCGCTGAGAGTTTCGTCCGTGACGACATTCTCCATTGTGTAGAGTTTGTGGTAACGCTCCACTCACCTTTCCATCTGCTTGCTAGGTTCAGTGATGACCATCTCTGTCTTTGTCATCAAAGCGGCCGATCTGGTTGTTGCTGGGCCTGTTGCTGTCTTGATTCCTTCACATGTCCCTTTGGCATCCCCAGATTCAGCAGCAGGTTGTAAGTTGTTGCAGTTTCAACCAGTATTGATTGGTGCAGTGTCAAACAGTTTGCTGAGACTTGATTCTACCAACTCAGAGCATTGAGATTATGTTTGCTTGTAGTTAATGAGGGCTCTCCTCTTCGTTGTAGTAACTGGCTCCACTTCAATCCAATAAGCCTCAAACCAGTCAGCATTCCTCTGATCTCTTTCCCCATACGCAGTGAATAACAGCTTTTGGTGATATACGTGTGGTGACAGCAATTGAAAATATTTCTTTTTAGAAGCAAGATTCTTTAACCCCACACAATAACAATTATATAAAAAATACATTTGTGGCATATAAGGGTACATTTCTTAAAACAAAAACTTAGACATTTAACCAGCTTTGGCATGAAAATAATCTGCATCAATTCTCTAGTTGGCCATGAAGTTGGTAGCACTCTTGCCTCAGTCAGAAGATTTTGAGCATTCAAGCCCCCCTTTTGGAATTGAGCATATAATTCAGGCTGACACACAGTGCAGTACTGAGGGAGTTCTGCATTAACAGAGATGTCATCTCTCTGATGAAATATTAATCAGAGGCCCCAACTGCCTGGTTAGGTGGGTGTAAGAGATCCTATTGCACAAGTCAATGAGCAGCTCTGCTGCCCTGGACAACATTTTTCCCTCAACCACCATCAGAAAAAAAAAATCATTACGCTATTTATCAATTTTCCATTTATAGAACTTTGTGTCACTTGTTTTTATTCTACTCTTCACATACTTCAGCCCATTCAAAACTCTGCTCCTTATGTCTTAACTTGGACCAAGTCCTGCTCACCCATCCCCTCTGTCATTACTGACTTACAATAGCTCCTGGTTAAGCAATGCCTTGATTTTAAAATCGACATATTTGTTCTCAAATCTTTCCATGGTCTCACCCATCCCTATCTCCATTATCTTTTCCAGCCCTATAACCTTCCAAGGTCTTGGCATCCCACCAATTCTGGCTTTTAAATTTTTATTTCATGGGATGTGAACATCGCTGGTGAGGCCAGCATTTGTTGCTGATCCTGATTTGTCCTCGAGAAGGTGATGATGAGGCGTCGTCTTGAACCACTGCTGTTCATCTGGTGTAGTTACACCCAAATTGTCATGAGGAAGGGTTTTTGGCCTAGTGAAGGAACATCAAAATAGCTCCAAGTCAGGATGCTGTGTGGCTTGGAGGGAAGCTTGCAGGTGGCAGTGCTTCCACGTGTCTGCTGCACTTGTTCCTTCTACGTGGTACAGGTCAGGGGTTTGGAAGGTGCTATGAAAAGAGGCTTGTTGAGTTGCTGCAATTCATCTTGTATTTGATGCACACTGCTGCCACTGCGCGCTGGTGGTGGTAGGAGTGAATGTTTAAGAAGCTGGATTGGCAGCCAATCAAGCGGGCTGCTTTGTCCTAGATGCTGTCAAACATCTTGGGTGTTGCTGAAGTTGCACTGATCCAGGCAAGTGGGAAGTATTCGAGCACACTCCTGACTTGTGCCTTGTAGACACCAGAGTCGGTGCAAAGTAATTTCATGGGTGTTGTGCAAGTGCACTCCAGGGGTTTTTATTAACATTTAAGTTTGCATTTATCGAACTGAAATGATCTTGTTTAATGCCTGTAGATCTCCAACCCTCAGTGAGGTGGGCCCGAGTTATACGTTCAGGTTTTACTGTGGAAGTACCTGTACACCTTTTTTTTATATATATATATATATATATATATAAAGGAATCTAGTGATTAATCCAAAGATTACCCACTAATTACCATGTTTTACAAAATGTGTGAAAATTCCAGTATTATCCCTGGCCATATTCTATTGACAGATTGTTCAATTTGGACAGTGAGAGTCCTTTTGTGATGCACTCATTGAAATACCAACCATCCACCGATGAGCTGGATTTGTGTCCAGAACATTGTCCAACTGATTCTGGATGTGGGATTACAAGTTAGGAGCAGGATGTTCTCAGTTCGGGTCTTGTTGAAGCAGGTTCAATCGAGGCATTCAAGAGGGAATTAGACTGTTATCTGAGAAGGGAGAATATGCTGGATTATAGGGAGAAGGTGGGCGAATGGCGGTAGATGAAATGCTCGTTTGGAGAGCCAGGTGCAAACACAATGAGCCAAATGGCCTCCTTCTGTGCTGTAACAATTCTGTGATTCTAAAGATGGTAGGTAGGCTTTCAGGAGTCAGAAGGTGAGCTACTCACCACAGAATTGCCAGCTTCAGACCTGCCCTTGTAGCTGCAGTGATTAGCAGAAGCAAATGTGGATCTCTTACAGGCAGAGGCAGGAGAAAATATAATGGAGAATAAAGAAATGGCACAGATTTAAAGAATATATCGAAAGAGCGGGGAATCAAGGGCATAATGAGAGTGAGAAACTTAAAAGCTATTTATATTAGTAAAGTACACGTACTGCAGAAATTGATGGAATTAGAAGCTGATAAATGCCCCGGACCTGGGCAGCTGGGGGCACGGCCACCAATGGTACAGTGATTAAAATTATATATCCGAGAGAGATTAGAATTGGAGGACCAGAGAGAAGTCCAGAAATAGGGAGGGGTAAGTTTATGGAAGGGTTTGAAAACAACCATGAGGATTTTAAAATTGAGGCAATCTTGGACTGGGAGCAAAAGGTAGGTCAGCAAGCACATGGATGATGGGTGAACCAGACTTGGTGCGATAGCATGTAACTTGGGAGAGAAAGAACATAGTTCTGGCCTGGATGTCATTAACAGCACCAGTCCCTGCAGTGATGTGTGCACTTGTTGGTGTCTCAGCAGTTGAAATGGCCAAATAAATCCCTTTTACACACACGGGACAGGCGAATGGCTGCTCCCCAACGTGAGAGAAGTTTGGAGGTGAAGGCATTCGTGTAATCTTGTTGCTCGTCCTTTTTGGTGGAAGAGAACATGGGTCTGAAGGAATCTGTTGAAATAACTAAGTGAATTGCTACAGTGCATTCTGCACATGGTAGATGTTGCAGAAGCAAAAGTGCCACTTGTAGCGAGTGTAGATATGACTTCAGTAAACTGAGTTGATCTGGATAGTGCTGAGTTTCTTAGGTGTTGTTGCAACTGCATTTATCTTGCCGATTGGTGTGTATTCTATCACACTTCTGACTGGAACCCGGAGGTGGTGGAGAGCCTTTGAAAGTGAGGAGCTGAGCCACCGTCAGAATACCCAGCCTTTGTCTGCTCTTATTTCATGCCATTGATATGGCTGGTTCAGTTAAATTTCTGGTCAATGGTGATCCCCAAGATGTTGATGGTGCAGATCTTGCAGTGGTGGATCAGGTGGTGGTGGTTGGGCATTTATTTGTAGGACATGATCATTATCTGGTGCTCATGTGGCTTAAACGTCACCCACCACTTGCCATCCCAAGTCTGGCTTTTGTCCAGGTCATGTTGAAGATAGGTATGCTGCTTCATTACTGGATGAATTGTGAATGCAAGATCAAGGATGAAGCTGTTTGAATGGGCCAAGGACATTTCCATGAGGAATTCACGGCCTGAAGCAGCGATGATTGGTCTCCAATACTCATGACCACATTCCTGTGTGTCGTCATTGGAGGTCTTTGACCCCTACTGACTAGTTTTGCTAGGGCGCCTGGTGCCACACTCAGGTGAATGCTGCTTTGCTGTTGAGAGCAGCTATTTTCACCTGCCTTCTGGTATGTACCTCCTGCCTCCACAAGTGGATCAAAGCTCTGATGCTGTCAGGACAAAAAATGGTTCAGGGTGTGCATGAATGAAATTCTTTGGTGCACAATTTCAATGGGAGGATTAATGGTCTAATTAAAATAAACAGACAAAGGAATATAATGTGAATGCATTAAATGTTGAAATGCTAATATCATAACATGCAATTTAATTCCATTGGTGTTTGTTATGGATTCAACTACTGTTCTGATTTGCTATCTCCAATGCTGAAATGAACTGAAATTTGCTCATTGCATTCAGAATGTCTAAAATCCAAACTCAGACCCCTTCATGCCCAAAGAATGGAACACATCTACAGAAGGTTGGAAATACAATTTGGGACTGGGTCACAGTATATGAGTCTAACAGTTGAGTTAAGCAGTTTGAAGTCATGTTCTTATGAAATACCATCCATTAGAAAAGTAATTCCCACCCTTGCCTGGAGTGACACTCAATGACCCAGGAGCAATCCACAGAATGGATCATTCACTGCTAGAACCAGAAAATGATAGCGGAAAGCTACATCACGTTGATAAAACACAGCAAGATTGATGTTCAAGAATGTTACTTATTGTAACAATTAACATAAAACTTACAAAAATATTAATTTGTTAATTTAATTTATCTGATTAACACAAAATGCAGTTCCAAGGCAAATAACGTGGCACTGTAATTTGTTTCTTAACACCAATGTGTCATGAGGGGTGGGGGGTCACGGGGTAGTGAGATAACTGGTCAAGACAACCTGTCATTTAGTGCATCTAGGGATAGAATATAAATGTGGCTTAGTCAGCAGCACTCATCATGTGAACAAATAAAGGCAATACTCATTCACTTTAAAGAGACCATTTATAAAATGTTACAATGGGATGGTAGCATAACAGCAATGTCAGTGGACTACCCAGAGGCCCTAAAGATCCTGAGACACGAGTTCAAATCCTACCACGAAAGCTGGGGGAATTTAAATGCAATTAATTAATAAATCGGGAATAAGATACTAATCTTATTAATAATAGTGATGAAACTACCGGATTGTCATAAAAACAAACCTGGTCCTTCTGGGCCCTCCTACACATAGACCAGATCTGCAGCAATGTGGTTGACTCTTAATGGCCTAGTGAGTCACTCAGTTGTACAAAGCCCCTACAGAAAAAAAAACACTATGGGTGTACCCACACCACATGGACTGCAACACTCATGAAGGCTGTTCACCACCACACTCTTGAGTTGCTATTAGGGATGTGCAATAAATGCTGGTCTTGCCAATGACACCCACATCCTATGAACAAATATAGGGGGAAAGAAAAAGGAATTTTGCTAAATTGGTGCAGCAACTTTTTACACATTATTTATGCAATAACACTTTCAAAGTATACAAAAACAGAATTACCTGGAAAAACTCAGCAGGTCTGGCAGCATCGGCGGAGAAGAAATCAGTTAACGTTTCGAGCCTTCATGGCCCTTCGGCAGAACTGAGCTTTCAAAGTATATGTCACTCTTAGCCACATTTTGTCTTGTGCTGATGTGTTTTTTAAAATGAACTGAACTTTCTCTGTTGGATGTCATGTACTGCTGAATTCAATCTTTCATATGTGAACGTTTGTGTTCTTTAAAATATCATGAAAGTGACCACGAAGCTGTCACAAGAACACGAGCACACCATTCAGCTCATCAAGCCTATTCTGACATTTACAGCTCTTCGGAATATGTCAGCTTGTTGCCAAAGTTTAACTGTTCACAGCCTGGCCAATATGTGGCTGTGGTCCCAACACCAAAATGGTTCACTGTCCGCTGCCTCTGAAGTGGCCTAGCAAGCTCTGCTGCACCAAACTGCTATCTGCAGCTGTCCATGAAAAAGGTCTACTCTCACTCTCTCTTAGATAGTGAATAAACACTGTTATTACCAGTGATGCTTACATCATGCGAATGACTTTTTAAAAATCTGATTTATTTCCCTCGGTTGATGGTTTTCAGTTAACGTTTCAATTTTTTAAAAAAATCTTAGCTGCATCTTCATCATAAAAAAAGCACTTGTAATCGATTGTTAAAAAGTCTGCCCAAGAAATCCATTGATTGCATAATAGCACAAATCATATCAAAATTGTGATGGCATCACTCAAGCATGATATTGGAATATAACTAAATGCTTATCTCTCCTTCCAAACCGGACAGACAGTGGCAGTAATTTTAACCTAACCTGCCTGGCGGGAAGCTGAATGAATCAGATCAGCTGCTCATTTTACTTTCCACTGACTTCAAATCCAATAACTCAAATATTTTTTAATGAACATAGCATCCCTTTAAAACCCCACTGTCCAACATCAAAGCTAATAAAAAGTAACAAAGGAAGGCCAATGCAGCATTTGGTTCTTAATTAACTGTTTCTAGGTCAATAATTCTGCTGATAAATGATACCCAAAGTATTTTTGCCTTCCACAAGAAAGAGCAATGAATCCATTCTCTTCTAAAGAATCAATTCATTGGGAGAGGACAGGGAGAAGCAGGGATTTACATGCACATTCACAAAAGGCAGAGTTGTCAAATACAATGCTACTTTCATTTCTGCTGCTACTACCTTGTTTAACTAGAGACTGCTAATGAGTGAAGGAAAATCTCTATAAAATTGCATCTATCAAAACATGACAACATGACAAAAAAGGGGGCAAAAAAGGGGAGTTGCATGTGGAGGCTGGAGAAATAGCACAGGTGTTGAACGAGTACTTTGCATCTGTCTTTACAAAGGAAAAACTTGCTACCCAGGCTGAGGTGAAAGAGGAGGTAACTGGTACACTGGAAGAACTTGCAATCGAGAGGATGGAAGTGTTGGAAAGACTATCTTTACTTAAAATAGACAAGGTAACAGAACCAGATGAGATGCATCCCAGGTTACTGAGGGAAGCGAGAGTGGAAATTGCAGAGGCACTAGTGATTCTTCCAGTCTTCCTTAGACACAGGAGAGGTGCCAGAGGACTGGAGAACTGCAAATGTTAAGCTCTTGTTCAAAATGGGGTGCAAGGATAAAGCTGGCAACTACAGACCAGTCAGTTTGACCTCAGTGGTAGGGAAACTTCTGGAAACTATAGTAGGGGGCAAAATCACTAATCACTAAGACAGGTACAGCATAATTAAGGAAAGCCAACATGGATTCATTAAGGGAAAACCATGTTTAACTAACTTGGAGTTTTTTTGAGGATGTAACAGAGAAGGCTGATAAAGGCAACGCTGCTGATGTGGTGTATATGGATTTTCAATAGCCATTTGATACAGTGCCACACAACAGACTTGTGAGCAAAATTCTAGGTCATGGAATAAAAGGGAAAGTTGGCACTTGGATAAGAATTTGGCTGAGTGACAGGAAACAGAGAGTAGTGATAAAAGGTTGTTTATCAGAATGGAGCAAGGTTTGTAGTGGAGTTCCTCAGGGGTCAGCGTTGGGACCCTCGCTCTTCCTGATATATATATTAATGATCTAGACAGTGGTGTGCGCGGTATAATTTTAAAATTTGCAGATGACACGAAGATTGGAAACGTTGTCATCTGTGATGGGGGTAGTCTTGAACTTCAAAAGGACATGGTGGATTGGGCAGACAAGTGGAAGATTAAGTTCAATGCAGAGAAGTATGAGGTGATTCACTTTGGCAGGAAAGATATGATGAGGCAGTATAAATTTTTAAAAAATTATCCATTCACGGTATGTTGGCTTACTTGGGTGGGCCAGCATTTATTGCTCATCCCCAGCTGCCTTTGAGAAGCTGGCGGTGAGCTGAATTCTTGAACCGCTGCAACCCATGTGGCGTAGGTGCACCCACAGAGCTGTTAGGGAGTTCCTGGATTTTAACGCAGTGAGTGAAGGAACAGCAATATCATTCCGAGTCAGGATGGTGTGCGACTTGGAGGGGAACTTCCAAGTGGTGGTGGTGTTCCCATCTATCTGCTGCCCTAGATGCTAGTGGTCATGGGTTTGGAAGGTGCCGTCTAAGGAGCCTTGGTGAATTCCTGTAGGGCATCTTGTAGATGGACACACTGCTGCTACTGTACGTTGGTGGTAGAGTGATTGTTTGTGGATGTAGTGCCAATCAAGCGGGCTGCTTTGTCCTAAACAGTGTCAAGCTTGAGTGTTGTGGGAGCTGCACTCATCCAGGCAAGTGGAGAGTATTCCATCACACTCCTGACTTGTGCCTTGTAGATGGTGGACAGGATTTGGAGAGTCAGATGGTGAGTTACTCGTTGCAGGGTTCCTAGTCTGTGATCTGCTCTTGTAGCCACAGTATTTATATGGCTATTCCAGTTCAGTTTCTGGTCAATGGTAACCCCCAGGATGTTAATATTGGGAGATTCAGTGATTGTAGTACTATTGAACGTCAAGGAGCGATGGTCAGATTCTCTCTTGTTGGAGATGGTCATTGCCTGACACTCATATGGCGTGAATGTTACTTGCCACTTGTCAGCCCAAGCCTGGATATTGTCCAGTTCTTGCTGCATTTGGACATAGACTGCTTCATTATGTGAGGAGTGACGAATGGTGCTGAACTTTGTGCAATCATCAACGAGCATCCCTGTTCCTGACCTTAAGATGGAAGGAAGGCCATTGATGAAGCAGCTGAAGATGGTTGGGCTGAGGACACTACCCTGAGGAACTCTTGCAGTGTTGTCCTGGAGCTGAGATGACTGACCTCCAACAACCACATTCCTTTGTGTTAGGTATGAATCCAACCCACGGAGAGTTTTCCCTGATTCCCACTGACTCCAGTTTTGCGAGGGCTTCTCGATGCTAAGAATTCAAATTCCCCCATCTGTCATGGCGGGATTCGAACCTGGGTCTCTGGATTACTAGTCCAGCAACAATACCACTATGCCATCGCCTCAGCCCTCTAAAGGAGGTGCAAGATCAGAGGGACCTCGGTGTATACATACATACATAGGTCATTGAAGATGGCAGAACATGTTGAGAGAGCAGTTAATAAAGCATAGTATCTTAAGTTTTATTAATAGGGGCACTGAGTACAAGAGTAAGGAGGCCATGTTGAACTTGTACAAGACACTAGTTAGGCCTCACCTGGAGTACTGTGTCCAGTTCTGGGCGCCATACTTGAGGAAGGATGTGAAGGCATTGGAAAGAGTACAGAGGAGATTCATAAGAATGATTCCCGTGATGAAGAACTGTAGCTAGAAGGATAGATTGGAGAGGTTGGGACTGTTTTCCTTGGAGAAAAGGAGGCTGAGAGGAGGCTTGATAGAGGTATTCAAGATCCTGAGGGGTATGGACAGGGTAAATAGTGAGAAACTGTTTTCACTCAAGAGAACACCAAGAACTAGAGGGTATGGATTCAAAATAATTGGCAAAAGGAGTTAATGTGATGTGAGGAAAAAATTTTTCACCCAGAGGGTGGTTGGAGTCTGGAACAAATTTCCTGAAAGGATGGTGGAGGAAGGTTCGATCGAGGTATTCAGAAGGGAACTGGATTGCTACCTGAAAAGAGAGAACGTGCAAGGTTATGGGGATAAGGCAGAGGAGTGGGACTAGGTGGAATGCTCTTTCAGAGACCCAGTGCAGACTCAATGGGCTGAATGGCTTCCTTCTGCACTGCAAAGATACTGAAATGGCTGACCAACTTGTAAAAAATATTACTCTGTAAAAAGAAATGTCAGATTTGATTTTGAGTTTGCTGAAAGATCTGAAACCGTACGACTGCTACTTTTTATGTAAGGCAGCAGCGCTATTCATTAGTTGGTGACACATCATGCAAAATTCATCCTATAGCTCATAGCACTGAACAGCTGCCACTACTACAACCCATAATGTCAACTAACTGCAACTGTTATCAATTGAGATGTCCTCAGGTAAAGGATCTGTACGGGATCACTGTAGAATCTCCACTTCCAAAGGAACAGCCACTGAGCCATATTTTCTTGGGGGTAATGAAAATATGAGGGGGCTGGTTAGCTCAGTTGCTAGAGGATCGTGCTTAAAAACACCAACAGCACAGGTTCAATACCGGCTGAGGTAGTTCTTGGGGCCTGCTTCTTATCCTTGTTTCATTGTGATAACATAACATAAGCCATGATTAACTATCCTCAAAAAACAAGTGTGCTTAATGAAGAGGGAGATGCAAATACACTACAAGAACATATCAGCTTTAACATTACGTAGCTTGATAACTGGAGATTTAACAGTGTCTGGTATTGTTGGATACATTGAAATGAGGAAATCAATAAGTGTGTTCATTGTTGACAATTACTGCAGCAAATAAACCATTAAATGCATTTACTGAAAATATGATGGTATACAAGTGACACACATTCGAGACAGGTATTCCTTATAGTGAAGTGTCTGGCAACTTTAACAAATAGCAGATTTGGGGGTCAAAAGCTGCCTAGCTGCTTGCCTATGGTTTCTGTAGCTTTCAACCAAACAAACTGTAAATGTATGTTCCCATTTCCGATTTGCTTCTTTCAATTTATAATCACAATGTCCAACTAAATGAGAACAGAAAAATATTCATTCATAATGTTAGTCCTATATTCCAACAATGATTACACTTCAAAAGAACTTCATTCGCGGTAAAGTGCTGGGACATTTAGTCGTCGTGAAAAACTATTTTCAATGCAAGTCTTTCTTTATTTTCATAATTGATGAAAGAGCATGTATAATACTATCCAGCTTTCTGCATCCACATTAATCCTTTAATGCAGTAGCTTCATTCTCATTTTTTTTTCCAAAAAAAGGGGTGATATCACTTGGTTAAAATTATTTTGCAAGTCATCTTAACAACTTTATACAGATAATTTTCAGGGAAGTGTCAGTCATATCTGGTGTTATACATTCATATTTCATAGCTAATTAAAATGTGAAAATTACATTAGAATATGCACTGCACTAGATGTAGCCCAAGCTCCTGCAGAAACCACTGGGGCAATTCTGCGAAAGGGATTTTTTGAAGGCTGTTCCATGTACTGATCTCACTTGAGAACTCCCCTCTGCAACAACAATGCCCTTTTAAACTCAAGGGATTGTCCATATGAAAGCAAGCCTTGTCAACTTTCAACATTTTGCTTTAGGAGATCCATGGTAAAACATTTACAAGGACATTGTTTTTGAAGACAGCATGAATTCTAAAAACATTTAGAACAGAGTATTTCAATTACATGTCAAACAGCAATGAAAAGTGGATTTTGACATTTACATCTTCTCAGGAAGTAAACCATAAGAGGTTTTGAATTCACAAATTATTACACCGCAGAAAGGTCAGTATTACCTAAATGTCTATGTGACATTATGGAAACCAAGAACAAAAAGTAGCTTGGCAGAGATATTATTTACTGAAGTAGAACTAGTGGTTATTACCACTGTATATAGTGTATATACACTAGAATGTATTTCCATTTGCATCAGGCATACAGTATTCCCTTGACATTTAAAATGAAGATACAGTAGTGTTTCAAATCTAGCAGTCCAAAAACCAAACAATTTTAGAATGTGCCATGCATCAATTTTAACTGAGTAAAAACGGGCACACATGGACCATAAGTTGGGCAGAAATCAGTTCACTGGTTATTCTACTTTCAGCTTTGTTCAAACATCTGGTTAGGCCTGGAGTGGTTGATGGAAGCTCTCGCTTCAAAATATGTATGGATTTTACTGAAAGATATAAAAGGGGGTAATTAAATCCTCCATGCAATTAGCTGTCAAGTCGGAATGCTGGTTGCCAAGTTCAACAAATGCCCAAGAAACCTGGGGTCCATTGTTTTTCTAGGAAGGATATTTCAGGGAGGAGGTCATTTAAGAGGCACAGGGAGTTAAAATGATTTTAAGGTCATTGTTCAGCTTGTTTTAACTTAAGGGAATTAGGCTTTCATATGCTTTTGTGCCAGTTGTTCTTAGTTGATTTTTTGTAACCAGCACCATTGCTGGTACCAGCGGAAACCCTTCCAGTTGTCACGTACAGAAGAGCATTAGAACCGGGGAGAGATGCCAAGCAGGTCAGACAACTTGAGAGGTGATCTATGCTCTCCCATGATACCTGTCTCTCCAGATAGAGCTGCCATTACCTCATTTTGCCAGGTTTATCATTGGTGAAGGCTCCTCTCCTTTTTAAAACTTTGTCCTCAGAATTTGGCTGACACTGGCATGGGTGTACTTATTGCCCATCCCTCATGGCTCCAAACGACTGCAGTCCTTGCGCTGATTACACTGCCTCAATGCTGTTTTGAATGGCAACACAAGGGAATTCCAGGGTAATGATCCAATACTGCATGAAAGAAGGCATGCCAGGGTCAGCAGTATTGACTGCGCCCATTAAGATGCCGCCAATTAATTCTGCAGGCTCTGGCATATGTACTTGGAAAAGACTGTGGGGACTCATCTTTTCAGGGTCTGTTCTCTCTGGCACATGTAGTGCTAGTAATAGCTTAGCCTGAACCTCGTCTGCGCCTCCTTGGAGACATGTTACAACACCAACTTGCAGGGATAGTGCCATGGAGTGGCACAGCTAGCAATATTCCTTACAACCACTTCCATTTCAGAAGCCATTAACAGGGAATCAGTTGCTGGGCTGCTCCATCACTTATTTGCAAACTTATCTGCATTAATGGACTCCCTTCCCCTTCATTTTTGCCTGCCACTTCTTAATTACTGCTCCTTTGGTCTTGGCAAAACCCGACTAATTCAATAACATGGATTTCAAGATGTTGTAAAGGCTTTTTGAATTTTTTTTAGCTAATTGGGACATAGCTCTTTAATTGAGCCCTTTTCCGTTAAATTTGACTTGCATGTAATGTTCTTCTCTTACCATTAACATTCTTCCTTTCTGAAGGTCTGAATGTATAATCATGAAAAAGAGCTTATGTTGGAGAATTGAGTGCTATTTGCACTGGACCTTTCATATGGGATTTGCATCATCTCTTAAACATTCAGAACTAAATCTGTCGATAAAAATCAGACTTTAAATCTTCACTGTACTGAGCAATGGGGCAGGACATATTACTGAAATATCTGTGAAAAGCCAAGTTGAAATGCTCCAAGTATTCTAATCTTAGTTACACGGGAGCATTGGTTAAGTGAGTAGGCAACAAGATGGCAGATGGAGTATAATGTAGGGAAGTGTGAAGTTACTCACTTTGGTTGTAAGAATACAAACGCAGAATTTTTAAAAAAAAGGTATGAAACTGTTAAGTACTGATGTTCAAAGAGACTTGGCCCGGAGTTTTACTGCTCCGTCGTGGCGGAGACAGGACTGTAAAGTGCGGTGAGCCATTCTAAACTCCATTGACAGCGGCGGGAATGTAAAATCCCGCTGCTGTAAAGGTCCGGCCTTGGTTGTACAAGGAATGCATAAAGTTAGCATGCAGCTACAGCAAGCAACTAGGAAGGCAAATGGCATGTTGGCCTTTATTACAAGGGGGCTGGAGCACAAGAATAAAGAAATCTTGCTGCAATTATGCAGGGCTTTGGTGAGACCACATTTGGGATACTGCATGCAGTACTGGCCTCCATATTTAAGAAAGCATATACTTGCACTGGAGGTGGTACAGCGAAGGTTCACTAAGTTGGTTCCTGGGATGAGGGGATTGTACTATGATGGGAAGCTAAGTAAATTGGGCTTATATTCTCTGGAGTTTAGACAAATTAGGTGATCTCATTGAAACCTACAAAATTTTGAAGAGGCTTGATAGATGTTGAGAGATTGTTTCCGCTGGTTGTGGAGTCTAAAACATGGGGTTATGGTCTCCGGATAAGGGATCGATCATTTAGGACTGGGATGAGGAGAAATCAGTTCACTTAAAGGTTTGTGAATCTTTGGATTTCTCTACCCCAGAAGGTTGTGGATGCTCCATCATTGAATATTTTTAAGGCTGATATATTTTTGGTCTCTCAGGGAATTAAAGGATTATGGGGTGCGGGTGGGAAAATGGAATTGAAGCCCAAGATCAGCCATGATTATATTGAATGGTGGGGCAGGCTCAATGGGCCTCATGGTCTACTCCTACTTCTATTTCTTGTGTTCTTGTATTCCTGATCACACAACCAAACACTCATCTATGTAGCATCTAATTGAAGAGCGAGAAATAATCTAATACATCCCATCCCTTACAAATTTTTACTTAAAATACTGTAGACGTAAATTTGCTTAAAATCTCACTTGGTGTTGAAGTTCATCCACAACATGCAAAATCTGACATGTCGGAAGTTGTCCAAAAACTATAAACTGCAAATGATCACATTCTTAGAACAAAATAAGGGGCTGTAACCTCAGAGCTCCCCAGCGTTGGATTTGGGGGAAACCCCAAAGATGCGCTGGGGAATCCCTCTGGGATGTTCCCAGGTCGTGCAAACCCTTGCAATTGCCCAGAAGTGCACATTTTTGCTGGACAATTGTGCTGCACTGGGAACCACCTAAAAATGCGGTTTAAATCACAAACTTTGGATTGTTCTGTCAGGATCATACCAATAGTTACCCAGAAAAAGTTAGAAGAATTAAAACCGCTTCTAACTTCTGGATAACTATTGTAAAGACCCAGACCAATCCCCCCATGGGACTCCCCCCACAACCCCTACCCCACTGGGTGACTCCCCCACTCCTGACTAACCACCTCCCCCTACCTCACAGTATTCCCCACCCGCCAACCAACACCCCCCCCCACCCCCACCCCCACCACGGGATTCCCCGCTCGGGACTCCTCATCTGACACCTCCCCACCCATGACCCTGATTCTTACCTCCCGGCTTGACTCCCACACCAACCCCCCACCGCACCTGAATGTCCAACCCCACCCCCACCCCCACTCCAAATGTCCGAAACCCCACACCCCTGAATATCCAGCCCGCTGCACCTCCTCCTGATGTCTGACTCCCCCCACACCGCCCCTGATGTTGGACCCCCTCCGCACCTGACCTCCAAATTCCCCCATCCCCTCAAATCCTTTTCATTTACCTTCTCCCTGGCCTGTAAATTTCAATGGAACCGTTAAACTTACCTGCTTTACGGCAGCTAGTGCCATAAAAAGGCGGGGAGGGCATGTCCTCCTTCAATTCGACAGTGCTGGACTTCGGAGTCAGTTGCGCTGCCTGGATCTCGCCCAGCCTGAGCTGGAAGGTCAGGCGAGACAGGCACGGGAGAAATTTAGCATAGGTAATTGGGCACGGAATGGCACTCTGATGCTGATTGCCACTTCGAGGAAGTTACGGCCCAATGTGTTTACTTTTATCAAAAAACAGTACTTTTGATTACAAGCTGCAGCCTGCTACTATAAGTACAATTGTATTTCTAAAGGCCATCTTACTATGTTGATGGAGATTTACAAATTCTTTCAAAAGGTATCAAGCATGATTCACTGTTTGCATTTGACTAAATGATAACATTTCTTTCTCATGTCTTTCCCAGATCAATTTAACGAATTGTTCAAATGCACACAATGAGGTAATGGATATGCCATGGATTTTTTCACCTCACGTGTCCTGGCTAGTTTTGCAATGACATGCACTATGGGTGCTTTGTTTGTGCCCTGTTAATTAGCAGCTGTTAAGTGGGAGTAGAAAGATCAAACTGTAACTTGATGCTCTTTTGGGGGGAGAAAAGAAGCAGCAATAATACTCATTAAATGAAATCCTCTAATCCCCTAATGTGTTTGAAGATACAAGTGGGAATTTCTACACTGGCTGTCCTACACCTACAGGCTTCCTTTTACATAAAAGGACTCTTGTTGAGTGTATCTTACAAAAGGTTAACCTGGCAGCAGACCATCCCCTACTAATGTCTTGTTTTGAGAGTTTCATCATGCAGCCACCTGACCTAATCACAGTTGTTTCAGGGTGGTCTAAGCCACATCTAAACTGTGAATGGAATCCTGCTCAACAAATGCGTTTGCTGTACTTTGAGTGGAAGAGATCTGATGCAGAAATATTTCATTGATTCTTCACATGCTCTTCAGTCTGGCACTTTCTCATTCCTCCTCCCCATCCCAGCGAATTTTGAAAAGTTTGGAACCAGAAAAGAGTACCCAAGAACATCATTGTATTCATCACAGTAAATGTTTAGAAGTTTTTATGAGCTCCATGCCCTCACCCACCAGCATCAGTGGATCATCAAATAAGCAGCTGACATGCTACGCAGTGGCCAATAGTAACTTAGCCAAATCTGCATTAACTTGGCGCTAAATGCCTCAAAATGCAACCTGTAAACTTACCTCTATGTTAATACCAACGCTCTGGACGCTAACGTGGTTAAAGGAAACCTATTGCTGGACAGTAGAAGTGCCCGCTTGTTTCAGCAAATAAGCTCTATTAATATACAAACTGGGGTCCTAGTGGTCAATTCTAACTTGGCCTGATCGTGACACTTAACGGCTTCAAAATGGGATGGGTAGACTTATCGCACTGTTAATACAAGACAATCCAGATGCTGCCATTGTCAGAAGAGCCTGCTGCAGGTCAGCCAAAGCGCACACCTATTTCAGATGGTAAACCACTTTACTATGCAGTGGGATCCTGTGATAGAAGGTGATAAGAATTAGGAGCAGGAGTAGGCCATACAACCCCCTTAGGTCTGCTCTAATATTTATTAAGATCAAATCTAATCTGATCCTGGCTTTAAGTCCACTTTCCTGCCTGTTCCCCATAACCCTTGTCTCCCCTAGAGTTCAAAAATCTGCCGATGTCAGCCTTGAATATATTCAATGACCAGTCTCCACAGCTCTCTGGGATACAAAATTCCAAAGATTCATGACCCTCAGAGATGAAATGCGTCTTCACCTTAGTGTTAAACGGGCCACCCCTTATTCTGAAGCTGTGACCCATGTTCCAGAATTTCCCCATAAGAGGTAATATCCTCTCAGCACCAACCCTGTCAAGCCCCCTCAGAATCTTACATGTTTCAATACCTCTCATTCTTCTAAACTGCAATAAATATAGGTTGAGTAGGTCGGGCCTTTCTTCTGAAGAAAACCCCTTCATTCCAGGAATCAATCAAGTAAACCTTCCCTGAACTGCCTCCATTCCAAGTATATCCCTCCTTAAATAAGGAGAACAAAACTGTACACAGTACTCCAGGTGCAGTCTCATCAATGCCTTTGACAATTATAGCAAAACTTCCCTACTTTTACAAACCATTCCCCTTGCAAAAAAAAGTGACACTCCCCACTATCTCATCTTCCTTCCCCAATCCATTAAACATTCCATCTCTGTTGAGCTTCTAGCTCCATCCTTTGTAAGGAGAGGATGAAGATTTGAGCCAGAGACAGTACCACAGCAGGTGTCAATATTACACCATATAGGTTAGTGACGCATCCACTTTGCGGACTGATCAATGCAAATCATATTCTGTAAATAACGTGTATAAGTTGACCCAGCAAATAAGAGGATCCCATTTTTCCAGCTGCAAACTTCATGTTTTTGCATATACTCGGCATCTAAGTCGATTTCCTTTTTCAAACACAACATGCTATACTTGCATTCGTAGTTAGCCTTAATTTTTCACCCCACAAATGCATATTTTACTTACAGGTACCTAATAATTAGGTGTAAGGGATCAATCAGGAGTTGAGGGCTGTGTTCCAAAGATGAGAGGAAGTTTAAGACATGGCCAATCTTTGTATCGGATGTGGATGACATTTCAAAATGGCTATCACCCACACTGGCATTCACTTTTATACTTGGCACATAGTTGAACCCCCCAACCCAAAAAACAGAAGGATTTTGAGGCTTCAAGGGTCAACATATAAACCAACATCTGCAGCACCTAACACCCTCAATATTAAACTGATGATTAAACTATGTACATATTTTTAATGGGCTGTGTTTGCTTAAATACTGGAACCCAACAAAGGAGAAAAAAGAACAGAGCAAAATTGATCACAGACAGGAACAATTAATATTATCAGGAACAATTGTTACTGTCATTATAAATATTTGGAGAACTCACAAGATTAAAAAAAGCAGAGAAAAGGGTGCCCAAAAATTCTTTAGAAACTGAACAGAATGTAATGATTGAGAAGAGAAGCAGCATGAGTGACAGCCTCTTCACCTCAAAGGACATTATTATGACAGTGATAAATTTAATACCAGCCAGGTGTTATTTTAATTTATTGATTTGTAAGGTAATTAAAGATCCACAATTTGGTAACATGCAGTCAATCTTAAGCATGGCCTGTTCCAAAGCTCCCAAGAAAGTAGCAGGAGCACATCACATTGATAAAACACTAACATTTTGCCAAAACAATGGATCAAAAGTTTGCTTCGACTGTCTAAGAAAAGGCATTCTCACATCAATAGCATATTTAAACTGATAAGACTTCATGTGCAATTATGTACTCTGAAAGAAACCTTGGGGCAGAATTTTTCACTTGGTGTGCGGGTGCACGCCTGACCTGCTCGAGCGTGAAATTGCGCGCAATGGCATTGGGCGAGCATCCCAACGTCATTGCGTGATGTTTTGGTCGGTGGGCATGAGAGTTAGAAGCGCGCTCACCTACAATTAAAAGGCCTATTAAGGCCATTAACGTTGTAATTAACGGAGATTTTTCGTTGTCCATCTAATGTTACGGTTGGCAGGGAGGCGAATCGGCCAGGCAGCCTTTGCATTTTTCAGGAAACTTCATCTACAGATGGATGAGGTTTCCGTTATTAAATTAAAAAAATTAAAATTTATGGACAGAATTTCCATCTTGTATATGTTCAGGTGACTGATTCTGATGTGTGGGCAATTTTTTCGGATTTTAAAATCTGTTTTTATTGCATTTAAATTCTTCAGCTCCCTGAGGCAGCTCTCTGCCTTCAGGGAGCTTTCATTGCTCGCTCCCCATGCCTGTGCTGACTTCAACGCTCGCCCTCCTCTCAACCCCACCCCAGTAGCGCTGAGCCTTTCAACGTGCAGTTCACACTGGCTGGCCGTTAATTGGCTAGCCAGTGTGAAATCGCGGTCGGGGGTCTGATTGCGTGCGCCCGTCAAACTGAAAATCCTGCCCTTAAGCTGCCCCTGAATTGACATTGGTATTAAAAGTCTTAAGTTTTTGTGAGGTCTGTACAGTGAATAAAAGTATAAATAGACACAAGCAGATTGACTTCCTCCTCCTTGAAAAAACAAACTCCTATTTCCCAAATGCCAGGAATATTTACTGTTAAAATAGCACATTCCTGTATCTAACTTTGGAAGAATTGTGCCTGTACAATTCACCAGGGAATTCATACCAGATTTCATGAGCCATTTTAACTTTTTTCGTAATCCACCATTTATGGTTATTTTTCTATGGTATCATGGCACTGAGTTAGTTTACAATGGAGAGATTTTCATGAATTCCTTCAGATAACAATCAATGCATTCTTCAGCAGTTGTAATCAAGTTGAAAGCAAGAAAACAACATTTACCATAGGATTTCTGTGTTAAATTGCTCTGGAAATTTCCCTAATGATGCTACCTGCAATTATTGTCTTCAATTTCAAAATTGAGAGTTTGGAGGAAGAAGACAATTTGGTTAAGCCTTAATCCTTGATGGGGATAGTTCCAACTGCACAGAAATAAGATGGAAACTAACTGGGACACTTACATAATCCTTCTTTAATGGTTACTTCTTGTGCTAAAGGGCTGTTACTTCAAATAACAATTGGGTTACCACCTAGTTCCAAGGTGAAAATAAATTATAAGATGCACGCATGCAAACATATACTCCTAACCTAGTTACCTAGTCATTTATTTCAATGCCAGAGTGTGGATCAAAAATCAATACCGATGCTATCTGCAATTCTAGTTTGCAGGCCACTTTTCAGCTAATTGAGCAGTTTTGAAGCGCAATCACTCTAAATGCAAATAAAAAGATTAAAAATCCTTATTGCAGTCTTCATGTACAGTAATGGCAGGGTGCACTTAGTCCCTGGCAGCAACCGCTGCCAGCATACAATACTAGTAAGTAAGAGAGCAAAGGGATAATTAAGTGATAACTTTGCTTACTGTAGAGTGCGCAAGACATTATATAACCTTGGCTGTTACTTGCTGAATAAATGGTGTGGGGGTCAAAATAGCAAAATTACTTTTTTCCTGAAGAAAACTAAAATTCACTCACCAACACAAACTTTTTTTTTGTGGAAGCCTATATAGCTATCACTTCTATAGCCTTATTTAGCTGTGAAATATTCAGATGCACAAGTGGGAAGCTCTGCCAATAGTTTACATTAGTCATAATATTCTACACAACCTTGCTTGTGGCACCAGTAGTATTAGCAATGACATGTTTTATAGAAAGAGTACTTAACTCTTCAATACTGCAAAGCAGCCCATAATTGACTTATCACTCCTATGGGTACAGATTTAATGCAGTGACCTCAGCTGAGGACTCCTCATGAAAAACATGATTATTGTGTTTCTGGTCCTCCTACAGGTTGATTATGAAAGGCCTTTCCTCTCAAGAGTCTGTCAAGTTCAGTTGCATTCATATTCAAAAGAGGTAACATTGGGACACATTCACTTAGAAAGGTTAATCTCCTGGGCTCTGATGTACAATTTCTTAAAAGCATGGATCTATAGTTGTAGACCTTTAATCAGAACCATATCATTGGTATAATGACCCCTCTTGCAAAATATTTTCTTCTAAATCAATCGAAAGATAGATGTTACTTATCTAAACTGGTTGGGAAATGAATAATTGAGATAATCAATAGATTATAATTCCATATATATAGTCTTATTCAATGAAATGAGTAAATACATTGTATTAATCAATAGATTGTAACAGAATAGTTTCAAAATATATTTTCAAAAATGCTTGTTACTTTTCTTAATCGAGCATTGGATCTTTTACATCCACCAGAGAAGAAAGATGGGGCCTCAGTTTAATGTCTCAACCAAAATATGGCAAAAATTGAGAACCCTGCATTGACTGCGAAACTATGCCTGACAGGAAAGGATTTTTACCTCTGAACCACCAATGCATGTACTGTTCCAGTGTTTCCAGAAACTAATGCTTAAAGATATTTCTCCTAAACTTCCTTCTCATTCTCGTTTTGACAATTTTAGGTTGATGATCCCTCATCACTGACTCCCCAGTCAGAGGAAATAGTTTCTCTTCCTTTTAACTCAATAAAATAATATTAAACATCTTTCCAACTCTTCCACAACCAGTGTAAAATTCCCAGTGTTTCAAACCTATCTCCATCTCTCAGTACAGTTTGCTATCTGGGGCATCATTTTGGTGAATCAGTACAACACGTTTTCTATGATTTTAACGCCCTTTCTAAAATAGGACAAACAAATGGCACACCATTCTCTAACTGAGGCCTAACAATTAACTTATATAATTATACATATACCTTTTTTACATTCTATGCTCCTACTTATTACCCTACAATGCTATTGACATTTTTATAGCTTTATCTACCTGGACTCATTTTTAAGGATTTATGTATTTCAGTCCCTAGATTTCAGTGTTCATCTATACCTTTCAATCTCTTTCCATTGTGTATGTACTCCCATTTCTCATTTTTCATCCTAAAATGTATTATCTCACACTTATGTACAGTTCACTTTTCAAATATGGAGTGATTTACAATAACAGTGAATGAAACCTTTCATAATGTAATTAAGTGTCAGCAAGCAGCATCAGTTGAATTGAATTTCAAACTGTGAACAATTTAAATACTTTTAAACATAATTCATGATGTCTTACTCTTGCAACCATTATGGATCAGTCTGCAGTAGAGCTAAAACATCAGGAATTAATAATGAAAACAAATTAAAAAGCAGTTTGTGATATTTTGCAGGAATCAAGAGATTTGGGATCACCAGTTTTACAAGCTTCTTTTAAATGGCTTGTCACCAATCAATATGCACAGTTATTGACTGAAAAAGAAAATGCATCATGTAAAAGCATTCCAAAAAATATTTTTCTTAAAAATGCCTGATTCTAATTATTAAATTACCAATAGCTAAAAAGGCAAGCATTTTAACAACCAATCCCCTTATCCACGTTCAATGAAAAGATGATTGTTTAATACACTGCTGAGCAAATTACCATATGAAATAAAGAAGGTCTTGTGTACACAGAAACCACTTCCCTGGGAAATTTTCCCAGCTCTCCACCCTCACAGGTAACAATATGAATGTAATCTTTATTGGAGCTTAAGGTTTTAGACAGAGAATTAAAACCAGCATCTTCTCTAAATAAACTAAAGTAGTAAAAGTCCATGTGCTGAATACAATGTTTGTGCTGCATGATGTTGAATCTGTGATAATTTGGCAATTAGGAAACTTGACGTGCCTCCACTTTAGTTGGTAGTACTTTTCATTGAACCAAGATTATTTCAGCACTTGGTGTTGCTGTGGTTCTGCTGGTGAATGCACAGTACATTTTGAAGGTAAAGAATCATAGAATGATATGGCACAGATGGAGGCCATTCAGCCCATTGTGCCTGTGCCAGTTTTTTTGAAACAGCTGTCCCATTAGTTACACACCCTGCTCTTTTCTCATCATCTCACACATTTTCCCTATTCAAGCATTTATCAAATACCCTTTTAAAAGTTATTATTGAGTATGCCTCCACCATCCTTTCAGGCAGTGCATTTCAAGTGACAGTGACTTGCATGTAATTTTTTCCCCTTAAATCATCTCTGGTTCTGTTGTCAATTATCTTATATCTGTGCACTTTGGTTACTAACTCTTCTGCCACTGGGAATAGTTTCTCCTTATTTACTCTATCAAAAACCTTCACCATTTGAACACTTCTAATAAATCTTCCTTTAACTTTCTCTGTCCTCAGGAGAACCATGCCAGTTTCTCTAGTCTGTCCACATAACTGAAGTCGCATTCTAGTAAATCTTTTCTGCGCCCTAAGGCTTTGGCATTCTTACTAAAGTGTAGTGCCAAGTTGGAGTCTAACCCATGATGGTTTAGCAGAACTTCCCTGCCTTTGTGCTCTTTGGTTCCAATATTTAATTGGTGAATGAGGTAGGTTGGAGAAAGAAAGAGGAGCCAACATCAGGCAGGGAGCAGGTAAGCTTATGGGTTAGGAGGAAGAACTCCTGCTCCTCTTGGCCCACAATCAGTGCTATAAATGCCCTAATCTTTTCCATGAAGCAGTCCTCGCCTCCCTCTAGCTGTTGGGTTAAACCTGGAAGAAAGGTTACATTTGAGGCATGCAGCATTATATTTAATTGACCAGGCCAGTCTCCTGGAGGTGTGTTTGTTGCTCACACCCACACCTCCCAATCTCCCTGCCTCCATGAGGTGGGTTTGAGATTTTTTTTAAGTTTTCACATTTCAGTGGACCTAAATACACCATCCACCACCAGGTCACTCTCCTCCTGCACACCCTGCCCCCCTTTAAAAATTGTACCATTTAATCTATATCTTTTCCCCTCATTCTTCCTATATAACTGTGTCACTTCAGTTCTTGATTAAACTTCATCTGCAATGTGTCTGTCTATTTTAGTGTCCTCCTGAAGTCTGTTCCTATCCTCCTCATTGTTTACCACATTTCTGAGTATCATGTCTTCTGTAAGCTTTGAAATTATGCCCTCTGTATCCAAGTCCAAGTCATTATCAGATATCAAAAAGAGCAGTGGTCCTAATACTGCCTTTCAGGCTGAAAAACCAACCATTTGCTACTACTCTGTTTTCTGTCCTTTATCCAATTCTGTCTCCATGCCGACAGTGCCCTTTAATCTCATGGGTTTCAATTTTACTAACAAGTCTGTTATCTGGTACTTCATCGGATACCTTTTGTAACTCCATTTACAGGACTGCACTTCCCTTATCCACCCTCTCTGATACTTCTTCAAACAACTTAATCAAGCCAATCAAATACAATTTGCCTTCAACAAATCATGCTGCTGTAAGTTATTAACCCCTTTTTTTCCGGCTGCTAATTCATTTGTCTTGGCTTACCGTCGCTAACATTTACCCTGACTACCAACAAAGGTTAACCATATCACCATCTGTGCTGAAGACTGGAATATTGCACCAGAGCCTCCAATTTTGCATTGGCATCCACCTCTCCTGCATTGCTGTCCATCGTTTTTGCAATTTCATGTTTACTTTCTTCAATAATGCAGGACCAGATGAATTTCCTACTTTGAGTAATACCAATCTTTTAAGTAACTCCTCTTTACTTTCATCCTATTCAGTTTCTCCACTACCTCCTCCTTTCTTGTGACATGTGCAGCATCCTCTTCCTCAGTGAAGACAAATACTTTGTGCACAGTACTCATTTATTATCAGTCATGTCCTCCATCTCCCAAGATGATCTCCTTTTTGGTCTGTAATTGGCCCCATTCTTCCTTTGATGATCTTTTAACGATTAAGATGTTTATAAAATACCCCTTGGTTTCCTTTTATGCTATTTATTCTCATGTACTCTTCGCTTCTCTTATTTCCTTTCTGAGTTCTCCCCTGAACTTTCAGCTCGGTTCTCTAGTGTACTTTGAGGCGACATTTGTCATAAGCATCCTTTCTCTGGTTCATTCCAATCTCTATAGCCTCAGTCATCTCGGGAGTTCTAGTTTTAAATGTCCTCTATCCTTTGAGTACCCTTGTGGCCATGAATCTAGTCTGTACCCAAACTATCGTCAATTTGAAGGCCTTCAATCACCTTAAAGGTTGGTAGGCCTTACCCATCAACCTTTAATTCCAATTTAACAAGGGTAGAAGGTCTAATCTCAGTAAGAAATATATTTGACTTAGTAAAGTATTTAAAATTGCATCTAAAATGGAGTGGAAGATGAAATTAACCAAGTTCCTTTGTGTAGGCATTGTACAATCTATGGTGTCCCTGAGGATCAATCCTTGGGTCCCTCCGCATTCTCAGCTACATGTTGCCCCTTGGTGGCTTCACCCGAAAACACAAGTTTTCACGCGGTACTCAAGACCACCTCTCTCAGTTTTCCCACTGTCCCTAAATTACAGGATTGCTTGTCTGGCATCCAATGCTGGGCCAGCAGAAATTTCTTGCAATTAAATATCAGAAGGACCAAAACCATTGTCCCTGATCCTTGTTACAAACACAGTTTCCTAGCTACTGTCTCCAACCCTCTCCATGGCAATTGGCTGAAGCTGTGCCAGACTGTTCACAATCTTGTTGTTTTTAAACCAATCACATATCTGCGCTATCACCAAGAACACCTAATTCCGCCTCTGTAACACTGCCCGACTCTGCTTCTGCCTCAGCTCATCTCACTTAGGCGTTTTAACTCTGGGAAGGTTTGAGACAAACCTTGTCGGATGGAATGAAAGAGTCTTTTGTACTAGTAGCTGTGAAGTCTCTAAATAAAATGAGTTTGGACAGTGACAACTAAGATTCTAATCGATTTAGTGTGCCTTCACAAAACTACCTTATGAATTTGGTATTATTTAACTATTCCATACAAACACCAAGGAGTGGCTGATGTGGAAATGGAAGCACTGAAGCAACAGGAGGTTGAGATACATTACTGGAGCAAACTACATTGAGCTATATTCTGCATCTAATCTGATATTTCCGATCATGAGTAAAGAGCTCATGGAATGGACAATGTTCTGACATTACTCAGCATTACGAGCAGAAAATGATATAGCAATAATCCACATATGGAAAGAAATAAAGTATAATGCAGATAATATATACGTAATTCAATCTCTCCCGGCTGTTAAGTTGATTTATGTTATATATGAGATTTATGTTGATGGCTGCTCAATGAGACAACGCCTTTTCACAATATAATGGCCTGACATTGATAAAGAGCTGCCAAGGCTCAAATCAGCCCAAGAGCCCTGCAAAGCCTGGGATGTAGAGGCCCTGCTGATCTTACTGGCAGGGCCATATTAGCATATTGCAGGGCCGCCTCCCAGTGAGCAGCCGGCCAATGGACAACCTGCCCAGCATGTGGGAGATCACAGCCAGGAATCTTAAGGATGTTCCCTGACACTGGGAAAGGAATATCAGCTCTAGTTGGCAATTTGGAGGGCTGGGAGAGTTCAGCCATTTAGAGGTTTTGGAGGAGGTTAAAGATTTCCTTGAGGTTGCTGTTCCCCCTGGCCAACAGGGACTGAAAATAGAGCCACATCCTCTGAGGACCCTGTCTTGGATCAGCCACTGGGAACCCACAGGTTGGGCTTCCCTCTCAATTACTATTAAACTTAAGTTATGACATCCAATAATGTCATCAGTTTATTACTTTGGTACGCTAATTAGACCCTTGTCTGCCTTTTGTAGGAGCCTCATCCAGGGGATGATTTCTACATTTTAACATTTAAAGGAGTAGGAATGGGATCAGGTTGCCTGCTCTAAATATTTTAACTGCTCACTCTCTCCCATCTGTCTGATTGGAGAGGGTTAAGCTCAAATCCTGGCTGACACAGGAAGTGCATAATTGCAATAAGGATAGGGGAAGTTCCAGTACATGGCACAACTGTAAATTTTGCAGATGACACAAAAGTTGGAAGTGTTGTGAACTGTAAGAGGATACTGATAGACTTCAAGAGGCCATAGACAGGCTGGTGTATTGGGTGAAAGTGTGACAGATGAAATTTAATTTGCAGTAGCATGAAGTGATACATTTTGGGAGGAAGAATGAGGCAAGGTAATATAAAATAAAGGGCATCATTTTAAAGGGGTGCAAGAATATGCGTTATATGAGCACACATAGTTGAAGGTGGCAATGGTTCCAGGGATGAGCGACTTCAGTTACAACAAGAACAACTTCTATTTACATAGCACCTTTTACATAATAAAACATCCCAAAGCACTTCACAGTAACGTTATAAAGCAAAGTGTGACACTGAGCCAAATAAGAAAATATTAAGTCAGATGACCAAAATCTTGGACAAAGAAGTCAGTTTTAAAGAGCATCTTAAAGGAGAAAAAAGAGGCAGTGAGACAGAGGTGTAGAGAGGGTATTCCAGAGCTAAGGACCCAGGCAATTGAAGGCACAGCCACTAATGGTGGAACAATTAATTATGGGTATCCTCAAGAGGCCCAAAGTAGACCTCAAGGGGTCCACAAGTGTCACTTGCATTGCCATAGCCTCCAGGGCTATGGGCCAAGTGCTGGAAAATGGGATTAGTGTAGTCAGATCTTTGTTGTCTAGCACGGGCACGATGGGCCTCCTTCTGTGCTGTAGACCTCTATGAGTCTAGATAACCACAGTTATCTAGGATGGTTGTGGGACTGGAGGGATTATAGAAATGGAGGGGTGAGACCATGAATGGATTTGAAAACAAGGATGAGAACTACAAAATCAAGATATTTCTTGACTGAGAGCCAACTTAGGGTTGCAAACACAGGGGCGATAGGGGACACAGGACTTGGTGTGAGTTAAGTTCCAGCAGAGTTTTGGACAACCTCAAGTTTACAGAGGGTAAAACGTGCAAACCAGCCAGGAATGCGTTGGAATAGTCAAGTCTAGAGGTAACAAGGAAATGAACGAAGGTTTCAGTAGCAGATGAGCTGAGGCAGGGATGAAGTCGGGCCATGTTAACGAGGTGGAAATTGGCTACCTTAGTGATGGCATGAACATGTGATTGGAAGTTCCTCTCAGGATCAAATATGACAAAGTTGTGAACAAACTGGTTTAGTCCCAGATTGTTGCCAGGGAGAGGGATGGAGTTGATAGCTAGGGAACAGGGTTTGGAGTGGAGACCAAAAACAATTTAATTGGAGGAAATTTCTGCTCATCCAGTACTGGATGTCAGATAAGCAGCCTGATAATTTAATAGCATTGGAGGAATCAAGAGAAGTGGCGATGAGGTAGGTCTGGGTGTCATCAGTGTATGTGAAAACTAGACCCGTGTTTCTGTGGATGGTTTGGAGAGGCTGGGGCTGTTCTCCTTAGAGAAGGGAAGGTTGAGAGGATATTTGATAGCGGTATTGTCTAGGCAGAACAGACAGAGAGAAATTGCTCTCACTAACAGAAAGGTCAAGAACCAGAGGACAGCAATTTAAGATGATTGTCAAAAGAACTAACAGCAACATGAGGTAAAACATTTTGGAGTGGCGAGTGGTTAGGACCTGGAATGAATTGCCCGAGAGTGTGGTGGAAGCCGATTCCACTGTGGCTTTCAAAAGGCAATTGGATAAGCACCCGAAGAGAAAAGGAACTTGCAGGTTATGGAGAAAGGCGGGATTAGCTGAGTTGCTCTTGCAGAGAACTGACATAGACACAATGGGCCTCCTTTTGTTCTGTTACCATTCTGTGATTCTAGATGGAGTTAGATACATGTCAGCCATGATCTAATTGACTGGCAAAACAGGCCTGAGCAGCTGAATAGCCGCTCCTGTTCCTATGACCTTTCCTAGCAGATAGCCTTAATAACTCCATATGATAAATTTATTTTTCTAGTAGAAGCCACTGATTTATTTTAAAACTACTTTTTTTGGTAAAGGAAGCATTCACAAAGTGCAGCTCCAATAAAGTTCTCTTTGATTTACTGCACAATTATATGCTGGCTGAAACTGAAAATAAAACGAATTACATGGCACAAATTAGAAAGTGCGTATTACTCAGGGGTATTTTATCATGAGTTTAGCTGGGCTGCAATTATAATCTAACTTATTTTTTTCTGTTGGAATACAGCTGTTTTTCAGCATCTCTGTTGGGACCCAAATTAATTAGTTTCCAGAATTTTTCTCAGCACATAGTGGAAGGGATTTTCCGCTCTGTGGACTAAGTGTGGTGGCGGGCAGGGAAAAGAGCATTTTTCCTGCTGGCCGCAATAGAGGGTTTTCGCGCCCGATTGTACACTTCTTGCCTCATTAAATATATATCAACAAACGTGTCGTATCGCAGCTGGGCAGCCTTTGATTTGCAACCCAGACTGCTGCAACAGAGAGATGGCCCCCAAAGGGAAGACTGCAGCCCCCAAGTTTAGCGATGCATCGCTGGGTCACCTTCTTGATGCCATCCAGGGTCGCCACAGGCACTCTACCCCGTGATGGCAGGAGGTGATCCAAAAATCTCTCAACTGCGGTTTGGGAGGAGGTGGCCAAAGCAATGAGCACCAACTCAGCCCATAAGAGGTCAGCCATCCAGTGTAGAAAGAGGATGAATGACCTCATCCATTCCACTAGGGTAAGTCAACCATCTCATCACTCTCAACTCATACTTTCACAAGCCCATCAGGCGTTCGCAGGATGCGTCTCCACAGAGATTGCGCACACTGCCAGGTCAAGGGACATCACTACTCACTCTTTCACACACACCTTGACATCTCCATGTGGGCTCACATCCTGTGCAGCTCGCATACTCAATCCCATGCACGGCTCCACTCAGCGCCCACACCAGCCAGGCATCTTTATCATCTGCCTTGGCACGTGTCCTGATCACACCCTCACCATCTGTCTTTATGCAGGACAAGCTCACTCACAATAAGGGGGAAGAGGTCCCAGACCGGTGGTGGGATGCCGTAGCTGAAGGCCTTCACTCGCTATGAGGAGCGTGCTATTGAGCTGTCCGGAGGGGACTGGGACTGTACCTGCGGTGACGCTGAGGTCAGAGGTGCACACCCAAGTGAGGACCCTTCACCAGCTGCTCCTTCAGAAAGTGACACTGAGTGCATTTTGTTATGTTTTGGAGTCTGCTGCCATGCAATAATTATCTCTCCTCTTGTTAATGGGCATGACAGCCAAATGTCCCAGGGACACTGGGAGCCAGCCCCTCATACCCCTTGGATGAAGATCCAGATGACACGCTGCTGAAGATCTATCACAGCACTCACCCACATCCTGTACCAGTGCAGAGGCATACACCTCGGTGGGACCTAGATCTAAAGCAGGCTCAGCATCACAATCTGATGGGCACATCACTGATTCTTGTCCACAGCAGGCAGAGGCTGGGACTTCCAAGGTCACCGACACTCGGAGGACTGCTGGAGGCAAGGATTCTGCTGAGGCTCAGTCAGATGACAAGCCTGTGGACTCGGACTTGATGCAGATGCAGCAACAGTCACGGGAATATCAGGCAGGGTTGTCAGATGCATTCCACAGATTGCAACATACGATGGAGGAGTCTGTCCACGCTTAGTCTGAGGTCGCTGTGCCGGCATGCCAATGCACCAAGGTCAACACTGGTAGGATGGTGGCTGCCAGGGAGACCTTGGTCCAGGACATAGCGCCTATGCTGCTGCAGGAGTTGCACTCATTGCTGTGGGCATTGGTGGCATCCAGCAGTAGCTACGTGAGAGGGAGTCAGGGTACTGCAATCTCACTCCAGGTGCCCCTTCTGCTCAAGGGGCCCCTTGGGCACCCATGGGAACGAGGATCAGCAGCTGGACACCCCGGGATCATCCACCCAGGTGACTCTGGGAGGGTCCAGCTGATCCCAATGGCCTCTGCCTGTGACCCCATCAACTGCATTTCCACAGACCTAGGAGGGTATACCTGCCCCAGAGCAGGAGACCCAAAGCAGGCTGGGGCCTTCCAGAGGGCTGCCTGTCAAAGTCATCATAGACAACAGGGCACAGCAGTTGCCACCTCCACTGTGGATGGCAGGGAAGCACCAAGATGTAGTGGTAGGGTTAGGAAGATCAAGAAATACCAGGAGCACGAAGGTTGCACAGATGTTCACCAGATGCACACAATTTCCAACAACATAAGTAGAATTTCACCCATTCCACATTTCCCCTTATGTATGGCTCCTCTGTATGCTGAGCTGGCTGTTGGTCAATCAGTTCCCATCCCCTCCCCCACCCCAAGCCCCACCACTGAAGTGGGTGCGGCGACACAGAAAATTTCCTGACCCCGCACGCCCACCTTGGGTACAAAAATCTGGACCATGCCCAAACTGAAAACTGAAGCCCATAATAAAAGAAAGAAGGAAAAAAAGAAAAAAGGAAAGGAGGGATGAAACATGGAATGGCTGTCCTCCAAGCTTTTGTTTAGTTGAAAAAGACACAATGGCATGTTCTGTTTGCAAAATACAGGGCCCCGTATATGAATATATATAGCTTCCAGCAGTGTAAGTGAGCCCGACTGATATTCTTAAATTGATTGTCAGTATAATTCTTAGCACAATCAGGATTGTTTAGCAAGTGTTGTCCAATTGCAGCATCACATCTAATATCGGACATTATGTTCTGAATTTTGCAAGCACAGGCTAGTTGAGTACAGTCAGTACTTTGCCTGTTACGAACAGCCATAGAGGTGTGCTTTTTGATAAGATCCCCCAGTCTTTGGGATGTACGGCCTATGTACCTGGCATCACACCAGCACTGAAATTCATATACCACATTACTTATTTTTGTGGTATGCAGAACGTCTTTTTTGGCTTGACAGCAAATTCCTGTTCATGGAGAATATCACTTGTGTTGCTAATGTACAGTAGCAGCATGAAACGGTAGCTTCACTTGTTGCTCATATTTTTGATGCACCTTACACTTCCAGTGTAATCTGAGTCAGACTGGGCACTTTTCAGGGCCGAAAATGGCAGCCTTAGGCCCATTCATGAGTTTGTGTGATATACAGCGAGCAATGATCTGATCAGAATAGCCATTATCCCGCAGGATAGCTATGATGTACCCTATTTCAGCAGCAAGTTTGTATGGTGAGCAAATGGCTTGAGCCCTATTTACGAGGTTTCCAATAAGGCCAATCTTATAGCGCATGGGACTGTAGGAATCCCAATGTGTAGACTGACTGGTAAAAGTGAGTTTGCGGTAGACAGCAGTAGAGAACCCATTGGCAGATTTCTCAACTAGCACGTCAAAGAAAGAGCGCTCATTTGATTGCCCCATTTCAAAGGTGAATTTGAGCGTAGGATGGTGGCCATTAAAGTGTGTAAGGAAATTCTTACATGTAGCTGCAGATTCACAAATAACAAACATATCATCTACATATCGGAAATACGCAAGGAGTAGGAGATTAGAGGTAATTCCATCGAAGACTCATTTCTTGTGGAAACCAACAAAGATGGTGGCAAAATCTGGGCCTAGGGGATCCCATGGCAACACCATCTATTTGGTCATACATGGCGTCATCTAAACTGAACTTAACTGCGTGAGTTGCTGAGTTCATTAGTTCAATTAATGCAGATTTAGACAATGGCGGGGCATCTAGATGACCGTGATATAGTGACGCGGTGCAAATTGAATGGCATTCTTCCCAAAATATCTAAAGAAAGCAAGCCTGGATCTACTGACTGAATGAACTTAAATATTAAGAGTGAAATATTGGTTGCTATAGGCTGAGACAAATTACTTATTTATTAGCAAATCTCCAACAATTCAAAAAGGTCAAAGGATGCAGTAGTTTATGACAGGAATGCCATCCAAAGTGAAACGTTATATTTGGTATCAGCAGAATAATAAATAGAGGGCGGAGGGGAAAGCAGAGAAATCTAAAGAAAAGGATGACACACCATTACCAATTGCTATGCCCAATAAAGAAATTCATTCTTTAAGCTTTGTTTAAAGGACTCTATATATTTTGAAAAGTCCTTGATAAAACTGGTTTGTAATTAAATGTATAAAGTCATTGTGACTAAGCTGATACATGGCTGTTCCATCGCCGAACAAAAGATGCTTGTTAAACCAAAATCTGGTGTTTTAGAAATAGCACTTCAAACATCCACATAGCCACTACAAGGAAATTTACACAAAATTGCAGACTAAATCAACCATCCTAGATTCAGGCATTTCACGAGAAAAGAACCAACAGATAAGTCTAGTTTCAATTGGATCTGGCTGTCGCCCAGGTATATAGTAGCTGCCACTGCAGCTAAACTATGCCTGCTTATTAAAGTCAAGACTGAAACAACGAATGCATAGATGTAACTGCCTTTAGCACAGCTAGTTCAAGGTATGTAAGCCATAAAGAACTACAACTTGATCTGAAAGCTCACTATACCATGAGAAAGCTTTTTAAAATAAAATAGTAAACTATGGGAAGATCTATATCTCCCTCTTATGAGGCCAGGTTATATGCTGAAGCACTTGTACTCCATTTTCATTATGGGCGGGTAGGTATGAATTGCTTTTCAAAGTAACTGAAATATGTACAGAGCTGCAAAACATTTGCAGTGCAATTAGTATCTTTATTGCAAAAATTCTTTAAATCTCCACCCCACGCCATTCCTTTCATCCCTCTCATATCTTCCTGCCCATCTCCAAGCCATTCCTATCCCTCATTTCATAGCTCCCATGTATTCCCCCTTGCATGTCATCACCATCCCCCCATTCTCCATTTTGCGGACTGCTTTATGTTTGATGAGGTTGTCCTTCGCCTGTGAGATGACAGTTAGATAATTAGATATTTTACAACTTTATTGCATCATTCATGTACCTTTTGTACCCAGGCACCGTCCATCAAGTAAACCACTCACAGAGGCACCCCTTAAATTGACCAATCAAAACAGTCCGGACAGACAAAAACTGTATTATAATTATAACAGGTTGGACTGATGAAACAAAGTCCCAACTTTTACTGCAGCACTATGGGAACTTTGATAGAACAGCTGCAATAATTGTATCTGATTATTTTGACTCTTGACACAAGAAAACATCCATGTCAAATATGTCATGTTCCAGATACTGATCATATTTTGGGTCTGGGAATATTCACACTTCATAGGATGCTTGAATGATAATTTTCAACTGTCAGCAATATTCTTCAGTCAATCACGAATGCATCAATGAAGAACAATGGATGTTAATTCACTAAGTGAATGCACAAAGATCTTTCTAGTAACACTGTTAACTGAGCTTTATATTGTCTGCTTTAATGGCCTGCCCTAGTTAACATGTCCTGCAACTCAGCCATTTCTTCCTGCCTCAAGGTCTTCGTCCTGTCCTCCTAGACTACATTGGAAGGTCAGGAAGATATACTTCCCCAAATCACGAGCAAAATTAGCTTCCAGCGTCTGAATCTGATTCAAAGTTGGTAATTGGATTGAAACCACATGTGTAGTACTTACCTAACAACAATTCAAAATGAAATCTATTCAACAATAAAACAGGCTGGTTCTGCCCGTAATCCCACATGATAATGTTCTGAGACATTCTACAGGAGGAAAAGGCTGCTTGTACTAATTGCATTATTTTCTACTTGATGCTTGATAGAATCAGCAAGCAAGTTAAACCGAGGTAAAACTCTGAGATTACTCTAAATATTATTAGATGCCTTGCTGGGAAAGTTGCTGTACTAGAGGTATGAGAATACTGACAAATCTTGAGTAAGAAAAAGACCATACAATTCACTGTCAAATGTCCTTAAAATACAGAACTAAAATTTTCAATAAATTTTGGACAAATTGATAATCACTACGTTTGTCTATTGTTCCACTGGGTACGTGGTATTTCTCGTTAAAAATAAAGTTTGAGTAAAAAAAATGAAATTTTCCCCAATTCTACAGGTATAACAAGATAAAACACAACAATCTGCAAGATGAAAACTTTATTCTAGCAGTAAAAACCAATAACAGCCAACTTTCGCCCCTTTAACTTGCATTATTTCCAAACAAAAATGCATCTAAATATGAATACGCGCAACTTTGAGATTGTAAAAATATTTCAATCCCTTTACTTGTTTACTTTACTGTGTTTTAAGTGTCACAAAAATGTCAATC